>NC_141932.1:3055611-3360172 GCF_057802395.1 Ceratotherium simum simum
GACGTACTGTATATTTCACTTGTTTGCTTTTTTATCTCCTGGCTTCCCATGAGATCAAGGATATCCTGTCGATTTTGTTCACAGTGCCTAGAATAGAGTCTGGCTTTAATAGATACTCTAGAAATATTTTTTTGAACAATTAGAATTAGAGAAAAATATTCTGGTTCGTCTTACCAGGACTTACCTGTGGGTAGATGTTTGTCAGGTGAAGAAAGGTAGAAAAATTCAAGCTTTCGTAGGAAAATTAGAAATTTGGAAAACTTGGACCCTCCACCGTGAGCTTGACAATACCCTAATACTTCAAAAACTTTTCTGATGAAAGTCGCAGTAAATTTAATGGATGTGATTTCTTGAAACTGTATAATAAAATGTCAGTTTTTGGAAAATTCGCAGAATTCAGTAAACCATTATTTTAAATCATCAATACATAAGGCTACAAAATCATGCATGGATAAAAGATCCATTCAAAATGCAAGACAAACAAAGGCATTTAATGTAACACAGCATGAAAAAGTTCACTAAAATGGTTTCAGACTCCATATGGCAAGTAACATTTAAGAAAGTTCGAGGAGCTTGTTTTAGAGTGTTTTCAAAGGAGAATAGCTACTGGTATCTGAAAGGCTATTAAAACAGAATTCTTTCCAACTGCCTAGCTCTCTGAGACTGGAATTGCTCAAAAGTCTTCAACGAAAAGAACGTAGGGGCCAGCCCGGTGGCGTGATGGTTAAGTGCTCGTGCTCCGCTCCGCTTCAGTGGCCTGAGTGTTCACAGGTTCGGATCACCAACGCACCGCTTGTCAAGCCATGCTGTGGCGGTGTCCCATATAAAGTAGAGGAAGATGGGCACAGATGTTAGCCGAGGGCCAATCTTCCTCAGCAAAAAGAGGAGGATTGGCATGGATGTTAGCCTAGGGCCGATCTTCCTCACAAAAAAAAAGAACATATTGCAATAACTCAAATGCAGGAGCAGATATAGGAATCCAGCTCCCTTCTATTAAGCTACACATCAAATAGATTTTCATAAATGTAAAACATGCCTCTTCTCTCAGTGATCGTTCTTATTTCAGAAAGTAGTAATTTTTTATAGAAATACGTGATCGTTGTTAGAATGTAATGGGCTTATCAACATTTTAAAATTGATTAATAGGGCCGGCCTGTGGCTTAGCGGTTAAGTGCGCGTGCTCCGCTGCTGGCGGCCCGGGTTTGGATCCCGGGCGCGCACCGACGCACCGCTTCTCTGGCCATGCTGAGGCCGTGTCCCACATACAGCAACTAGAAGGATGTGCAACTATGACATACAACTATCTACTGGGGCTTTGGGGGAAAAATAAACAAATAAAAAAATTAAAAAAAAAATTTAAAATCGATTAATAGATGTTCTCACTTTAATTTTTCTTGTGTGTGAGGAAAATCAGCCCTGAGCTAACATCCATGCCAATCCTCCTCTTTTTTTTTTTTTTTTCGCTGAGGAAGACTGGCCCTGGGCTAACGTCCATGCCCATCTTCCTCTACTTTATATGGGACACTACCACAGCATGGCCTGACAAGTGGTGCATCAGTGCAAGCCTGGGATCCGAACCCTGGCCGTGGGCAGCAGAGCATGCACACTTAACTGCTGCGCCACAGGGCTGGCCCTAATTTTTTTTTAAGATTGGCCCTGAGCTAACATCTGTTGCCAATCTTCCTCTTTTTTTTTTTTTTCCTTTTTTCTCCCTGAAGCCCCAGTACATAGTTGTATATCCTAGTTCTATGTCCTTCTAGTTCTTCTATGTGGGACACCGCCTCAGCATGGCTTGATGAGCTGTGAATAGGTCTGCGCCCGGGATGCAAACCTAGGAACCCCCGGCCAGGGAAGCAGAGTGCATGATCTTAACCCCTACCCCACCAGGCTGGCCCCTCACTGTAATTTTTAATAAGATAAAACAAAAACTCTTTAGGTATTCATTAAATTTTAAGTGTGTAAGTGGGTTTTGAGGCCAAAATGATTGAGAATGAGTGTTCTGGGGTATTTTCTAGACCAAAAAAATTGTGAAACAATTTTCAAGGTTCTTTTCTTTTTGTGATCCAGTCCTCAGTCACAAAGTTGAGTTAATTATGTTCCTCAAGTTTGACGTTCTGGTATAGATCTGAACAAGGCCTCTCTTTTCCTTGGGTTTTATCTCTATCAACATCATTTCCTTAACCACTCCTATTCCTTCCCCACCTTGTCTACAAGCACCCGTCCATTCTAGGGTATTACGTGGCCTTTAGGGTATGTGTCTATTTAGATATATGAGTATCTTTGATAAATACACAGCATTGTTTTGTGTAATGTATTTTATTTAGATTAATTGATCTTTACTGAAGACTTGTTTTTCTCTAATTTTTCATTGAAGTATAACTACATACAGTAAAACATAAATCTTAAGTGTATAGTTTGATTAATTTTTATGTGTACACTGAGTAGGTATATGCATTTTTAATTTACAGAAATAATATTGCCCTGTATATACCTCATTCTACGTCTTCCTTTCTTGACTTAATACTGTATTTTTGAGACCTATCTGTCTTGCTTCTCTGTCATTTTTTCCTCATTATTTTGGTCTTATGCTAAAATTCCATCACGGGCATATGCCACATTTTACTTAGCCATTCTCTAGCGATGGCCCTTGAGGTTGCTTCCACTGTTACTACAAACAGCATTCTGAACAGTATATCATGGAGATCTGGCCGAGAAATGGACTGCAGTGTTGCACTTACTTATGATACTTAATTTTAACAAGCATAGCCTGATTGTCCTACAGATTATCTACAATAAATTACACTCCAACCAGCTCTTTGAAAAGGTTCTGATCTTCCCACCCCACCCCCATCATTGCAAGCATCTGACTTTTATCTGATTTTCTAGCTTTTGAGCAGAAGGTTTTGATTATGATGTCTTTAGTTCCAGCAATTTTTCCCATTGTGGCTTTTCGTATCTTATTTAAGTAACCCTTTTCTATCTCGGTGTGACATAGGTTTTCTTGTACATTATCTTTCATTTATTTTTACCTTTCACATGTTTTTAGTTTGTTTGGCATTTATTTTATGTACTGTACATTGTGTGACCCAACTTCATTTTTCTTCATATAGTAATCCATTTTCTTTGCCCAAGACTAGCGTTTCTCACTGATTTTGGAGGCTTTTGCTATCCCAATTCTCACATAAACAAGGCCTGTTTCTTGGCTTTCTGTTGAGTTCCATTTGTCTGTTTCTGCATCAGTAAGACAGGAAAAATTTTTTTTAATATTCTATTGTTTTATCTGGGTGAGTAAATCTATCATCCTGATCCTTCTTTAACAAAATATCTGATCTACTTTGTGGGCTTTTTTTCTCTCTGTACATTTTAGGTTTCCCTCAAACTAGTATCGGAGAAGCGAGTCCAAAAACATACCCGTAGTCTAATCATGAGAAAAACATCGGATAAAACCCAATGAAGTTCTACAAAATCCCTGCCCAGCCCTCCTCAAAACTCTCAAGGTCTTAAAAGACAAAGAAGGTCTGAGAAACTGTCAGAGCCAAAAGGAGCCTAAGGAGACATGATGACCAAATGTAATATGGTACCCTGGATAGGACCCTAGAACAGAAAAAGGGTATCAGATAAAAACTAAATAAAAATCTGAATAAAGTATGGACTTTAGTTACTAATAATGTACCAATATTGATTCATTAGTTGTGACAAATGTACCATACTAATATAAGATGTTAATAATAGAGGAAAATAGGAGTGTGGAATATATGGGAAGTCCCCATACTATCTTTGTAACTTCTGTAAATCTAAAAACATTCTAAAATAATGTTTACTTTAAAGATCTTGTTGGTATTTTTGTTTGGAAATTGCAGTTCCCTGGTGGGGGACATTTAAAATGTTCACTACCACCAACCGTATGGCAGTGAAGATCCGTTTGCATTACCCACATGCACATGGGTCAGTTCATCTAGGGTATAGATTTAGGAGGGGAATTACCAAGCTGTGCCAAACCCTGTGCCCTGGAGTCGGACATGAACTGGATTTTGACGCTGCTCTCAGGAGGCTGTAACTTATTGGGCTAAAACATGGCTCCTGGGTTGAAGACAGAGATCTTTCTCAGTTTTGATCTCTTTGCTTCTTTCCTTTCTTATCTTTCATCTTTCTTTAGTTCTTATTCATCTCCTCCTCCTCTTTGCCCAGCCTCAACCTACCAGTGTCTCAGGAAGCCCTAATTTTCTTATCCCCTCCCCCATGCCCTAGGGAGTTGGTCTGGGTTAGTTAAAAGTCATTGTATATCTACTTCAGGGCTTAGGGTTCCCTTTAAGCTTTTTTACTCTGTAGGAATTTTCCTGCTAAGAGTGGATCCAGTCAAGGACCTGTGAGCTGAGAATAATGTAAGTGAAGGTATAAGACCAGCGGGTTCCTACAAGGGTTTTTAACCTAAGGCCAACCCCAGAGCAAATCACTTTGCCATTAGAAAAATTCCATCAGAAAACAAATTCCATCACAGACTATTTGGAACTTCTCTCCAAGCCATCATTTCTCTTAGTTTCTGAATAAATATTTTGATTGGTTTGGTGTGGGTGAAGTTACTGCGCAGTGTTTTGGGGTTTTTTTTTCATCATTTTTTTGCCAGAGGTTTATTCAATAACTAACAACTGTTTGTGAGTAGATATTGTGTCATCCACAAGTGTACAGGGCCCTGGGCTTAGAGGGGCCCTGGGCTTGGTTTAATGCTCTACTATTGCTATCATGAAATTTTTAACAAATTTTTTGAAAAAGGGGCTCAGCATTTTTATTGGAAGATAATTTATTGGAACATTTGCACTGGACCCCACAAATCATGTAGCTAGTCCCAATTATATTCACTAGGAATTCCAGAGTGAACAAGACAAACAAGAATGTCTTGTGGAGCTTCATTCCAGAGGGGGAAAACGCAGAGACAAGTAAACGCATGGAAGATGATTTCAGACGGACATAAGACCAGCAAAGGAAATAAGACAGGGTGAAGTGAGAGTGTGGCATGGGGTGTGGGTGACCTTAGACTGGAGGGTCAGGGTCTCCCCGGACCAGACTCTGAGAAGACAGTGCTCAAGCTGAGACCTGAGTCACGTAAAGGAGCGAGCTAGTCCATCATCATGGGAAGAGCATTGCAGGAAGAGAGGGACAAGTACCAAGCTCCGGAGTAGGAAGTAGTCGGCCTGGTTGGGGGACAGAGAGAAGTTAGGTGTGGTGGCTGGACTACACGCTTATTCCAGGATGTAAAGCCAAGTGGGTCATTATATGTGATGAGGTCAAAGATAGAGGCAAGAACCTGATCGACACGGTAAGATTCGAGAGGAATTATGGGTGATGTTAAAGTTAATCTTCCCCTTTCTATTGAAGCACAATAGACCAGTGGGTAGTGGACTGGGATGCAATTGCAGATTTAGGCTTTCAGGAGGGACAAACAAAAAAGCATCCTCATGGTCTGGGAATCCAAATGAATTCTTTATTTATTTATTATTTTGTGAGGCAGATCAGCTCTGAGCTAACATCCATGCCAATCCTCCTCTTTTTGCTGAGGAAGACTGGCCCTGGGCTAACGTCCGTGCCCATCTTCCTCCACTTTATATGGGACACCGCCACAGCATGGCCTGACAAGCAGTGCATCGGTGTGTGCACAGGATCCGAACCCAGGCCGCCAGCAGTGGAGCGCACGCGCACTTAACCACTACACCACGGAGCCGGCCCCTGAATTCTTTATTTTGCTGAAGGAGTGTAATGGGTAGCCACGCTTGGAGTTTACTGGATCCTCCAAAATATGGAGTTTTGACTTTTCAGAGAGTGACCTCAGAAATATTGCACAACTGTACCAGAGATAGAAAAGAAGTAGGATTCAATTTGTTCTTTCCTGTGAGGTGCAAATCAGTGCAACTCAGCGTGTCCAAGTCTCCTCTTCCTATGAATACAGCTGTTGTGCTTCCAACTGAACCTCCAGCATCCCCGGTAACTTCTTATCTCAGGTCACTGAGTCTAATTCTGTTTCAAAATCGTACTTTGCAAAACAAATGCCCAGACTTTCCAGATTTGGCTATTTCAAGGAGGTGTCCCATATCTAAAATCATGTAAGGTAGTATTTATTCCCTACTTGAAGATTCTACTGAAAGTATGCAATTTCTTTTTCATTTGTTTTTATTCTCCTCATAGTGTTTTAAAAAATATTTTGGAAACTGATCCCGTTTATCTGCTACTGAGGGCAATGGACCCCAAAATGAATCAATATCTTCCTAGGAATTTTAACCAGAAAAACTAAGAGAGGCTTACTCGTCCCTGTAGCACATGCTCTTCATTTCTTTTTTCTTTTCTTTTTTTTTTTTTTGTGAGGAAGATCAGCCCTGAGCTAACAGCCATGCCAATCCTCCTCTTTTTGTTGAGGAAGACCGGCCTTGAGCTAACATCTACTGCCAATCCTCCTCCTTTGTTTCCCTTTTTCTCCCCAAAGCCCCAGTAGATAGTTGTATGTCATAGGTGCACATCCTTCTAGTTGCTGTATGCGGGACACGGCCTCAGCATGGTCCCACAAGCAGTGTGTCCGTGGGTGCCCGGGATCGGAACCTGGGCCGCCAGTAGCGGAGTGTGCGCACTTAACCGCTAAGCCACGGGGCCGGCCCTTGTATTGTTCTTGATCTGAATGAGCAGAACACATCATTTGTTCATGGTCTTTGAAAACAGAAGCTCTTGACGCCCCAGTCACGGCATTCAGATCAGCTGGAGAAGATGAAGAATCACCCTTGTGTGTTTAAGGGCTTCGTAATTGTAGGAGAGCTCTTTCCTGGTGGGTTCTGGCGGATTCCAAACAAGCAAAAGGAATGAGAGACAAGCTTGAATCTGAAGTTTGAACGTATAAACTGGCCTGTTAAATGCTTCCTCTCTCCTAATCTCTCCACAGAGACCACAGCGACAAATCGTAGACGCAGCCGTGCCAAATTCACGGAAGATCAATTGAAAATCCTCGTCAACGCATTCAACCAAAAACCTTACCCAGGTTACGCTACCAAAAAAAGACTTGCTTCAGAAATCAACACTGAAGAGTCTAGAATCCAGGTAATTTACAAAGTCTATATCTCCAAGACTAGAATTAGAAAGGGAAACCATTAATTGAGCACATATTATGCACCAGTGTGCTAAGGGCTTTGTGTGGAGTATCCTGACGCTCAGAGTGAACTCATGAGGACGTTCCTCTTAGTCACATTTCACAAATGTGGCCACTGAGGATGAAAGAGCTCAAAGGAATGAGGAGGAAGCGTGTAGATACACTTTCAGAGAAGAGGAAATGCTTGAGCTGCTTCTCAAATGCATAATTTGCAGCATCTATTTATTAACTTAAAAAAATTGTTATAGAAAGTCATGTTGGGACCAGATTATAAAGGTGCTAAATGCCAAGACTTGGCCTAAGACTTAGTTGAATGTGACAGATATGTGTAATAAACCTGAGCTTCGGCCTAATAAGAATCACTCCCTTTGGAGAAAGGCAGTGACGAGGCTGAGATGACGTTAACATATTTAATTCCCTCATTTTCTTTTCTTCGCTTAGATTTGGTTTCAGAATCGAAGAGCTAGGCACCGATTCCAGAAAAGATCAGAACCTGAGGAGGACTTAAAATCAAGCCAAGATGAAGATCACCCTGAAGAAAAGATTCGAAGTAAATAGCCTGCTCCAGTCTTGTTCCCCAGCAGAGCCTCTTGGGTACCCAAGAGCCTCTATCGTGGAACCAACTACTACTCTGAGTGGGAAAAGAATGTTCTCTCTCTCAGGGGCTCCTGTTCAGGGTCTTCAGGTGGCAAAGGGTTCAACATGGCCCTTGGAAATTCTTCCCCCCATGGTCTGTGGACCTTCTGAGACCTTCCCCTGCTTACCCTATTTCCATGGGAGTCCAGCAACCCAGCCATATACTGTGTCTCCTCTAGAACCTTCCACCTTGAATGGGCCGAGACAAGGCCCTTTCAAGGAAAAGCAACAGGTTCCAAATTTGGTGGAGACTGTGGGACATGTTTGGGTTCCTTGTTTGAATGTGTAAACTGATCTCCGAAATGTACTTGACCCCTCAGTCTCACACCTGTCCTAGGTAGAGAAGACAGACGGTGCCGTACCAGCTACACTTCCTCCCAGTTACACACCCTCATCGAGGCATTTATGAAAAACCCATATCCTGGGATTGATTCCAGAGAGCAACTTGCTAAAGAAATTGGAGTTCCAGAGTCGAGAGTCCAAGTAAGTGATGAGGAATTTGTTCCATCTTCTAGGGATGGAGAAGTGTGGGAAGGGAAGCCATGCCAGTCTTGAGCTGTTCATCAGCAGGCCAGGCACATTCCACTCCAGGGCCTTCTCTCTCCGTCTGTAGGTTCTGCCCCCAGATACCCACGTGGCCCGCTCTCTCACACCTCCTTCAGTTCTTTCTGTTATAATTGATGTCATATTCCTTGTGCTCTGAACAGTGCCTGACACATGACACTTAATAAAACTCTGTTGAATGAATGAAAGAAAGAATGTCACTTTACACTGAATATGGCCAGGCATTTTGTCTAACATCCTTATAACTGTCATGTCCTTCAGCCTTTCTGATTCTCCCATGAGGCTGGAATTATTATGTCCACTTTAGAGATTTAACATTTATCTTAGAGAAATATAGGATCCTGATGAATCCTAAAATGGAATGTAATTCTGTCAGAGTGGTGTGGTGTTTGTGTGTTTGTGTGTGTATGTGTATTTATTTATTTATTTGAGGAAGATTGGCCCTGCACTAACATCTGTGGCCAATCTTCCTGTTTTTTCTCCCCCAAGCCGCAGTACATAGTTGTGTATCATAGTTGTAGAGTTGTAGCTCTCCTATATGGGAGGCTGCCACAGGATGGTTTGATGAGCAGTGAGTAGGTCTGCGCCCAGGATCCGAACTGGCGAACCTGGGGCCACCTAGCGGAATGTGCAAACTCAACCACTACACCACCGGGCTGGCCCCCATGTATGTGTGTTTAAACCAGTGCTCCCTCCTGTTACTAGGAAATTAATACACATCAGCTGGTCTGACACACCTTTCCCTTTCCCTCTCCTCTCTTCCTTTCTCTTTCTCTTTCTTCTTTCATATTGCATTCATACCAAGCACCTACTGTGTGCTAGGAACTGTACTACATAGGGATGTATTCACAGAGAGGAACAGAAGTAGCTCAGAAAATAACAAGAGAGATGGGCGAAAAACTAACAATTTCTATAGTGTGATTATATGTCACACAACAGTCACCTCCTAGACAAAGATGAGTGAATGGATGGTTGTGTTTGGTGTAAACAGGGAAGCAGATGTATCTGGTCAGAAATAGTTTCACAGAGGAAAACTTGAGCTGGGGCTTGCAAAACAAATGGAAGTTCCCTGGGGGAAGACCGGAATAGAGGGCGTTAAGGGCGGCATTTGTGGCAGACTGCCATCCTAAGAGCAGTCCTATGGATACAGAAAATTGTAAATTTGTCCATAGGCTGGAGAACTAGGGTAACATAGGGATACTGATGGAGGCCTCACGCCTGGAGCAGTTGTGACCAATTGATTGAAGACCTTATGTTCAGGTTGTGAATACGCCATCTTCCATTAGCCTGTGAGCTGTGAGATGGGGCTCATATCTGATTAATACCTGTGTGCCAAACAGTGAGCAGAGGTGCTGAAGTGGATTAGACACATGGCAAATGCTTGCTAGAGGAATTTATGTTTTCTCCTTTGGGTGGTGGAGACGTGCTGAAAAGGTTAAGGCAGAGGAGAGAACATGCTATAGTTGCGCTTTAAAATAGCTGCTCTTGGGCCGGCCCCGTGGCTTAGCGGTTAAGTGCGTGCGCTCCGATGCAGGCTGCCCGGGTTCGGATCCCGGGCGCGCACAGACGCACTGCTTCTCCAGCCATGCTGAGGCCGCGTCCCACATACAGCAACTAGAAGAATGTGCAACTATGACATACAACTATCGCCTGGGGCTTTAGGGGAAAAATAAATAAATAAAAAATTAAAAAAAAAATAAAATAAAATAGCTGCTCTTCCTCAGAGTGAAGAATAGGTTCCGTTCTGGAGACAGGAAATAAGTTAGGCAATGGGTGAAAAGTCATAAAGAGGAGGATGAGACTTGGAAATGAGTTCTGTTTAAGAAACAACATGGACATAGATTGATAGTATATATAGGGATGGGGGTGGAGGACAGGGATGAGAGAGAGAGACGAGACTACCAGGAAGATATGCTGGGTTTAGTTGGATGGCTGGCTGACATTGGTGTTATACATGAGGAGGACTGGGTTCCAGGAGAATGAAAGGAGTTCCACGGGGTTGGAGATGTCCGCCTGAGACATTCAGAATAGATATTTAAGAGGCAGCTTCCATGAGACTCCAAAGCTCTGGGGAGAGGGTTGGGTAGAAGACAATGTGCCACAGTGAAGGCTGGGAGACTTTACAGAGAAGATGGATTTAAATGGCAGACTGACTCTTGAGTAAATTGTTTGGTGTGATTCTGGAAGAAGGAGAAATATGAGTTGGGAGAGAGAGAAACAGAAGTCAGTGGTCAAACAAGAACCCAGTCACGTCCTAGTGTAGCTGACCCCATATCCTTTGGGCTAGTTTTCTCCTCAGAATTCAAAGCTGAACATATTTTTTCCTTATGAAATCAAGATATTGGTGGGTGCATAAATATGAGAAATCTCTGAATGCCTTCCTGAACAGGGGACTAATGCTCACAGATACCATAAGCAGGTCAGATGGAAAAAGAGATTTCTGGTTCAGATGTAGAAACTATATCCAGGGCTACATATGTGCAGCTCTTCCAAAACAATCAATCATTCGTCTGGAGAGTGGCATTTGCCTTTAGGAAGGAGGTGAAAGTCTCAGTGATATTATATGACTTTGCCAAAGTCTGGCTTTTGGACTCCAGACCTGTGCTTATTTTACTTGCAGCTTCTGTGAAAATCAAATGTGGTAGCTGTAGGGACCCGGCCCTGTGGCGTAGCGGTGAAGTGCGCGCTCCGCTGCTGGCGGCCCGGGTTCGGATCCCGGGCGCGCACTGACGCACCGCTTGTCAGGCCGTGCTGTGGTGGCGTCCCACATAAAGTGGAGGAAGATGGGCATGGGTGTTAGCTCAGGGCTGATCTTCCTCACACACACACACAAAAGTAGCAGCTGTGGAAGACGAGGGTGTGTGTGTGGGTAATATATAAATAGATGACTGTTCATAAAATTATATTATTGGAAATCATATTATGATTACATGTATAGGTAATATACATGTCTAATATACGTATATGTGTATAATTTATGGGCACAAGCAAGGGATAGCAATTAATTGTCTTGTGAGATAAAAAAATGTCTTTTAGACAGATAGTACTCTGTCTGGAGTCATGGGAGAAGAGTAGGGATTCTTGAGAGGAAGAAAAAAAGATGGAAAGAGAATTCCAGGCAGAGAGGAGCTGCAATATATAGGAGTGGCACTTTAGGGAAAGATCAGCCCTTGTAATGAGAGGATTCTGGCAACTTTCAGGACATGAAGCCCGTCCCTAGATCACAAAGGTACCGGGTTCAAGGTTCAGAATTTTGAGCTTTATCTTCAGACCTGATAGACTTCTCTAGATGTCATATGGAATGTCAATAATGATTTTGGAATTAGGCCTAAAATGAACCACCTCTCCCTCCCCTTTGCCTTATGAAAAAAGCAAGGGTGAGGCTTACATGATATCAGTTGTTTTAATCAAATCTCTTTGTTTTACTCACTCAGATTTGGTTTCAAAATCGAAGATCTAGATTCCATGTCCAGAGAAAAAGAGAACCTGATGAGGCCTTAGAACAGAGACAAGACCAGGGACAAGATCCCTGAGGTGAGAGAGTTTTAGGTAATCAGCCTGTTGTTCCCAATTTGGCTCACAGGCAGAGCCTCCTGAGTGCCCAGTCCACCCACATGGTGGAGTCAACTCCAACTTCCTCTTGGGAGGGATGGGTGGAAGATATTCCTACTCAAGTGCCTTATTGGCTCCATGAAGTCCAGATTGGTCACAGTCCCTGAAGACTCTTCCCAAATCTGTTTCTCCCAAGGAATTCCACTGCCTACTTTTCCAGCCAGAACCCAGAAACCCCGTTAGAATGTGAATTTTGTTCACCCAGGTCTTCTCAGCCCCTGGTAAACAATCAATAAACTTTTGTGGAAGGCATGTTTGAGTTAATGGAGGGATGAATCCTCAGGTGTTCTGCCAGGGGCTGGCTAATGCATGGTTTTCCCAGGAGGTAGTAAGTTCCATATTGGACTGGAGAGGTGGGATAGAGTTGACTCCCATGTTTATGTATATAAACTGGCTTCTTCCATTTTTCTTTCCCCTTATCTTTTCTCCTTAGGTATAGGAACTAAACAAAATGGCACCAATCTCACTATCGACTGTCTTATTTCTCCAGAGATAGAACAAGGTGGACAGAGAGACAAATTCAGAGTATTTGATGTCATCAGCCTAGGCTCCAAATATTTCACTCTTCCTGGTTACATACCCTTCTAAACATACCTTCAGCTTCTCCAGAAGCTAGAGATGGTAAACAGGACTTCAGGAGGCAGAGACAGATGCAAGGCACCACATGGCTCTACTGACTGAGCCTGGCTCCAGATTTCAGCAGATTTCAAGGACAATGAAAATAAACTTATTAATACCATTTTTCAGTTATCATAGTAATGACCGATTCAGGCAAAAATCATCAATGGATGTGTGATATTGTGATTTATAATAAATATATATTTGGTCTTCATTGCTATCTCTGGCACTGAGTTCCTAAAGCGCTTGGAATTTCAATTGTGCCCTTGTAATGAAGCTTCCATAAAAACCCAGTATGATGGGCTTCAGAGAGGTTCTGGGTTGGTGAACACATGGAGGTTTGAGGAGAGAAGAGTGGTGCACATGGCGAGGGCATGGAAGCTCTGCACTCCTTCCCACATACTGTTACCAAACCAGGCTGGTTTTGCCTGCTGCATAGCAGGCCAGTCACCAAAATGACGAGTTTTGCAGCAGAGAAAAGGTTTATCCATGAGGCAGCCAAGCAAGGAGATGAGAGAACAAGTCTCCAATGTGCCTCCCTGAAAATGGGGATTAGGGATATTTATGGGCTAAAGGGGCAGGGTCGTCTGAAGTGTGGAGGTAGATGATTGGAGGTGAGGAGAAGTGAGGTAATAGATGATCTGTGCAAGTGAGTCAAGCTTCATGGCTCTTCATAGGACACATGTTCACAAAATGGTGGCATTAGCATGATCTGAGGGTGGAGTTTTCAGCCCCCTGACATCAAAGAGTCACCTATTGGGTATTCTTGCTGGCCCACTTGATGAGTCGGTGGTCTTAACTGGCCATAACTGGACAAGGAGTCAACTCTCAGTTCCTGAAAAACTTAAACACTTGTTACCATGGTGACCCCATAGAGATGTTATCTATAGGGTGGGGTTGAGTAATGCATTATCTAACTACTTTTGCAAACAGACAACTAACTGAGTCTAGTTAAAGCAAGTGGGCCCTCGGTTTCAATACCTTGACCTGTGTATTTCTTCATCTGGCTGTGGATTCATACCCTTTAATATCCTTTGTAATAAATCAGTAATCTAGCGAGTAAATGGGTTTCCCGAGTTCTGTGAGCTGCTCTAGGACATTTTAGGATATGCAAATTAATCAAACCCAAGGAGCAGGTTGTATAAACCTCTGATTTATAGCCAGGCAGCAGTACAGGTAACAACCTGGAATTGAGATTGGCATCTTAAGCGGAGGGCAGACTTAGGACTGAGCCCTTAACCTGTGGAATCTGATGCTATCTCCAGGTGGATAGTGTCAGAGTTAGGTTGAATTGTAGGACACCCAGCTGGTGAACTGAGTGTTGTTTGGTGGCGTGGGGAGAAAACCACCCACTTCACACATTTTTTTGTGTGTGTGTGAGGAAGATCAGCCCTGAGCTAACATCCATGACAATCTTCCTTTTTTGCTGAGGAAGACTGGCCCTGTGCTCATCTTCCTCCACTTTATAAAGGACACCGCCACAGCATGGCCTGACAAGCGGTGCATGGGTGTGCACCCAGGATCCGAACCAGGGCCGCCAGCAGCGGAGTGTGTGCACTTAACCACTACGTCACAGGGCTGGCCCCTTCACACTGAAATTGGGTCCAGAACCCAAATAATGTTAAAAGCTTTAAGTAATGAAGAATAAGATATACCTCTCATTTCAAAGACTCTCCCCACAGATTATTTATTAACTACAAAAGGAAAATTGGTAATTTTGCAGTGGAGAAAGCTGGTCAGCTCCACCTTAATTGAGTGGCCCAAATTCACTTAATCAGTAAAGGCACAAACCAACACGAGGTGCCTCATCAGCAGAAGCTGAATAATATTCACTTGTGAATATTCAAATATTCACATTTGATTATTCATTCATCTATCGATGGACACTGGGTTGCTTTCATCTTTGGGCTATTGTGAATAATGCTGCTATGAACACAGGTGCACAAATATCTGTTTGAGAAATTGTTTTCAATTTTTTAAATATATACACTCAGAATTGGAATTGCTAGACTATATGGTAAGGAATTTAAAAAATAAATGGATATTATGAAGCAGAATATTCTAAAAAGTAAATAATGTGGCCAAATAAGGATTTCTCCAAGGAATGTGGTAAAGTATTTAATATTTTAACATTTCTTATCCAATTAATAAAGTTACATTTTATAAAAATTTTAAAAATCCATATTATAAATATTATATGACCTATATAATCTAATCTATTATATAATAGATGGAAAACCTGTAAATTTATATATATAAATATATATACACACATATGAAGACATATATGACATATATACTTTATTTTTAAATGAGATCATATTCTAGATCAGTACTATCCAACAGAAATTTCTGTGCTGACGGAAATGTTCTATATTGGTGCTGTCCAATATAGTATCCACAAGCCACAGTTGACTACTGAGCGCTAGAAATGTGGCTAGTGTGACAGAGGAACTGAATTTTTAATTTAATTTATTTTCATTTAAATGTATATAGTCACATGTGGCTAGTGGCTACCCTGTTGAACAACACAGATCCAGGAAGCATTTTGTGAACCATTTCATTCAAGATGACATTGGCAGCATCTTTCCAATATGATGAATGTGCTCCTCAAACACTGGTATCTATTTGATGGCATTAATAGGTTAAAAAGTATAACTTAAAACTATGTCTTAATCACAGCAGAACCAAAATTACAAGGATACATTTTAAGAGAATGCACATGGCCCAAATGAAGAAACTTAAAATAATCGCACTAAGACACTTGAAACGTAAATAAGAGTAACAGTGGTCTAAGAATTAAACCCAGAAATTAGAAAAAGAACAAACTAACGCAAAAGCATGAATACTCAGGAAGACAGAAGTAACAGGTGGTTTGGGGGCAAGGGCTCCCTAAAATATTGAGTCAGCAAGACATTTCTGCCGAGGCGATATTTTGAGCCAACAGTTACAAGAGAAGAATGAATGAATTGTGTAAGGATCTGGAGGAAAAGGTTTCCAGATAAGGAGTAAGTTCAAGAGTCCTGATGTGGGAAATGAGCAAAATATCCGAGGACCAGAAGAGAGACTGATACGATGCTGGTGAGGAAGGTGCCGCTGAGCGCTGTGGGGGTGGGGTGGCGGGAGAGGCAGGACCTATGTATGCAGCCCTTTTCGGGAATTTGAGTTTAATTCTAACAGAAAAGGAAAACATTGAGCCATTGAAGGGTTTATAATCTGCCTAATGTTCAAAAGGGCATTATTTTGGAGAATAAACAGCGCAAGTTCGTGTTAGGAGGCTCCTGGAAGAGAAGCGGGGCTTGGACACTACAGGGTTCAGGTGAACCCTGAAGCCTGTGGAATGTCCCGTCCACCTCCTTTGCTGTGAAACCTCTGAATCTGTCTATGGGGCAGCAGCTTTTAAGGTAAAGATAATATTGAATATAGACAATTACTTTGTGCCGGGCACCCTTCTGAGTTCTGTATGTATATTAAACCATCTGATCCTACAACCTCTCCTCCCCTCATAGAGATTTTCACAGATGAGGCAACTGAGTGACTGTCATTCGCCTGTGGTCCCACAGCTAGTGGAGCAGGTGTGCGGCTCTGGAGTTTGCTGGTTTGACCACTAACCACCCAGCTTCTCACAGCGTCGTGGAGATTTCAGAGGAGTCTTCAGTTCAGTCTTCAGTTCAGAGGAGAGGTCAGTGCCAGAGGGGTATCAATTTGAGGGCCACAAGCTTACCTAAGGCATAAGCCATAGCATAATATTGTAAGGAGATGCATGGGGAGGTGCCTTGATCATATTTTTAGAGTGTTAGGTTGTAATTACTTTTCAAGTTATTTTTATTTAAGAAAGATGCTTTTACTGGATTCCAGTTCTGGGGACAGCACCTACAGTTTGAGACACCATGATCACTTTTTAGGGAGTGCACTGGAGTTAGCAGAAGTATATCTAAGTGACTTTCCAGACAGACAATAAACCAGCATGTGATGCTTCTATGTGCTGGGGACCAGCTCAATTCTATCAGCATTTTTACTGTTTAAACTCCTCTGAAGTTATTGTTCTTACTATGTGGAGATAAGAGTGATGCTGCCAAATTAGATGACGAGACTGTAAAGCGCAGATTGGAACATCTCCGCAGGCTCTACTGCCATTTATTTTTCAAACCATTGAATCTTAAGAAACCCTCTCCACTAATACTAATACTAGGCCTTCATCCTAGTACTTTTGTAGGATGATAAAGCACCTTTCCCATAGCAATCCTTGCCTTTGGCATGGTTAGGGAAAAAAAGAATGATGTAAATCGTCCCTTTCATTCTACCCCCAAATCGGAGCTGATTGGTAGAATCAGATCATTTTTTTAGGGCTTTATTTTTTTAGAAAAGTTTTAGGTTCACAATAAAATTGAGAGGAAGGTACAGAGAGTTCTCGTATATCCCCTGCCCCCACATATGCATTTCCTTACCCCATTATCAACACCCCCCACCAAAGCAGTACATTTGTTAGAATTGATGAACCTGCAATGACATCATTATCATACAAAGTCCATAGTTTGCATTAGGGTTCGCCCCTGGTGTTATACATTCTATGGATTTGGTCAAATGTATAATGACACATACCCATCATTATACTATCATATGGAGTATTTTCACTGCCCTAAAAATCCTCTGTGCTCTGCATATTCATCCCTCCCCTCTATAGTCAGGTCATTTAAAAAATAACCATCTTCGGATATGTTTGGGAGGAGATCACCTCTCTTGTAGTCTATCTCATTAAGTTTGGTGTCATCGTTCAGAATTCAGTTGGACGCTCAGTTTTGGAAAGCTGCTATGTCTGTAGGCAGAGGTTATGAAACAGGTATTTAAATTCAAGACCCAGACAGGGGTGGGACCTAACTGGTCTACAGGTTTCATTTTGAGAGTATCAGTGTCACCGACTAGTGCCCCGAGGAACTCAAGGGTGGGTTTGGAAGCATTTAACTGTTGTTATGTTAAGGAGACAACCCGTAGCCACCCTGAAGCTAACGAAGCCTCTCTACAGGAGCTTCGCCCATGACTTTACCTTATTTTCAATTCCAAGATCTCTTCAAGAGGAGATTAAGCCTCATTATCATAATCTGCAGTGTACCTGCCTCTCTCTTTTGAATATTCATTCCCCAACCAAATAAAAGTTCCTCCTTCCCTTTGTTCCGGGATGCCATGACTTTGGAAATGATTCCTCATGGCCTCCTATTTGCTGCAAATACACTTTACTTTGTGAGACAACTTCCACTGGTAGAGTCTTATTTAACTCACCAGGACGAGAGCCCGCTTGGTTCGGTAACATCAGGACAGCTGATGAGCCCTTGCTCTGGGAACAGGCCCACTCCCCCAAGGGCAGAGGGTGCTCCTTGCTCTTTCTCTGTGGGGCCCAATTTCATGCCAGCCTTGTCATCTGCTCTCTTCAGCTCTTCTTGCTTAAAGCAATTTAAGTAAAGCATTGTCAGTCTGCAAGCTATTTTCAATCAGAAGCAAGGAAAGTTGATGAAGATAAAAAGTTATTTTTAACTTTCGTTTTTACTTTACAGTCGACGTAGTGTTGAAGAGGTTAAAAAATACAACCTCTTGTAGGTAAGATTTTCTTGTTGCTGTTTTCATTTATTTCATTGGGCCTTCAGTCATTTGGATAAAGACTGATTTTTTTTTTTAAGATGAAAGATTTTTTACTTGCATGAGATTTTAAAAATTTCTTTTGGAGACAGGTGGGATAGATTTTTAAAAATTTTTCTAAAGTCACAATTTTTATGGGAGTTCATTAGGTTTTTCGGAAATCGTGGTTAAGGAAATCTGATAGGATTAGATTAGGTGGGGTTTACTGCTTCTGATAGGATGTGACTGCTGTTTGTTGTTTCCTGACTGGATTATGGTGTGGGTAGGGGACTGATTAAATTTATTTTGATTGTTAATTAACCTTTCAGTATATGTGTTTTTTCATTTCCAATCCACACAAGGAGAAGATGAGACCACAGGCGTGGGGAATCAACTTGCCAATTTATACCAGATTCCTCTGGAGGTAAGCCGTTCTTTTTTTTTTTTTTTTTTTCCCTTGAAAGTCAAGTGTTTAGATCTGTAGGTTGGATTTTTAAATTTCCATAGTAGAAAGGGATTCTCTTAGGACACCCCAAATCCTTTCCATGGCTTCCAATCCTCAGCATCACTGGCTGATGGTTACTTTTCTGACCCTATTATTTTCCATTCTCAACTTTCTTCCCTGTGTTTTAGCTGAGTTTGTCTTTGCCTCACGGTCTCGGCAGAGGCTCATTTCAAGGTAGAGTTGAACTTCTGTTCCTTTTTTCTCAATTCATCTCACTGTTATATACTGTCGGGGGAAGAGGGAGAATCTCCCTCTGCCCTTTCTCTTAAGGTTTTTATGGCTGGCCAAATAATTAACAAGACAGGTTAGCAGGAGAAAATAATACCAAGTTTAATAACATGTATACATGGGAGAAAGCAGGGACACTGTGTTTCTCAACACAGTAGCAGAAATTCTCATCTTAAATATTATGTTCAGCCAATGACAAAGGAGGATTTTGGGGGTTGGGGGAGTCAGTTACAGGAGATTATCACTAAAGCACAGTAAACAAGAGTAAGGTTTATTATGCAGCCCCAAGGCCTCACCTTCTACATTGATAAGTCTCTAGAAATGAGCTCATCTCCCCTCTTCCCAATACAGAGAGGGAGATACCTTTACAAATGGAGACTTCCCTTGTAAATGTAAATGATTGTCTGGCAACTCTTCCCTGGGTCATCCAGAGAATGTGGCCAGAGAGACAGAACTTTTGATAAGAGGGGCTTGTTGGTGTCTTTCTTATTGTAACATTTATCCTATGTTATCTTTACAGCCATCATGATAGATCTGTTCCTGGAAGAAGCCACCATGTCAAATTTTTTAGGCAGTTAGTGGGGGAGGTCAAATGTCCCTAGAGAAAACAACCAAGGTAAAGAGATAGATTTCAGGGTGGCCAAATCTTGATCTCCCACAGTCCCGCCTTTGAAACTACAAGTTTCACAGTCTTTTTGAAACTTAAAGAAGTTTCATAGTACAGAAGCTGAGTTGGTAGATTGTTTTATCTCACTGAACACATTTCTTAGTCCTGATAATAGATCAGTTCAATTAAGTTTATTTTAGAAGGTGGTGATGTAGGTGGGCTCTCAAGGTTACGCCTATATTACGGAAGCAAGCAATCAAGTATTTAATAGAAGCATTTCTATGGAAACAAAAGAAAAACAAGGTTAATGGTTGGAGCAAATTGTAAACCAGTTTCTGAGGTCAGAGGACAGCCAGTTAGGATGACTCCTAGATGTCAGCGTCAAAGTATCTTTTGTAGTTTAAAATGTCTCTGATGGTGTCATCAGGTCATCTCTTAAGTTTATATCAAGTCTATCAGCTTTAGTTTGTAAGGCTTCAGGAAAAAGGGCAGGTTCAGTTTTTAGGGATTTTAAATGAAAATGATGGAAAAAATCAAAAACGTTAGTTTGGACATCTGTAGCCAGATATTTCAGGAGACTAGAAGAAATCAGGATCCAGTCCAGTCAACAGATATAAAACAAAAAGCTTAAAAGACAATTAACAAAACTAGGATCTAATATCCGCAAATGTATATTATAGTTTTTACTGAAATATAATTTTTCTCTTTAAAATCACCCTCATTTTTATTAAGATAGCCAATTAAAACTAACTAGTTTGTAAAATAAGTCTAGTTCCAATAGAGTTGGCCCAATTATTTACATAAGTACAGCAAGAATAGCAGTTGATCACATAGGCTCTTTTAAATCTGCTTTGCTGGAACTTTTTATAAGGAATCTCACATTGAACTTTAAAGGCCTCTCGAGGCCAGGAAAGCCAAGCCAAGGATTTTGTCATCAGACTTCGCCTGTAATACCTACAGATTTGGGTGAATTTCTCTCTTCTGAGGTTTTCCTAAAATATTTCGAGGTTCTTTGTACCTGCCAGATAAGTGACATTTTTTACTTATCCTGGTAAGTGTTGCTTGGAACATAAGGTATCAGGCCAATATTTCCACGTGACTTTATTCTATAAAGTCCAATCTTTATTTCTCAAAAGCTGTATGGTTATATCGCAAATATGATGTTCCAGTCATAACCTTGGTAATATAACCAGTGTTTCCAATCGTGTCCTGTTACAAGGAGAACAGATTCTTATTAAACTTATGCAAATAATTATATTGCCATGAAAACAACAATATTCACTTACTAAGAGTTTTTAAATCTTGGAGGGATCAGGTAGAGGGAAAAAGATAAATATTTCAATTTTACTTACAAAAGTATCATTTACCAAATTGTTATAAGTCATAGCTAGCTCAGAAGAAACAAGAAAATGTTTTCTTTAAATCTGAAAAATCAAAACATTAAAAACTCAGCAATATTTCAAATGAAAAACCATAAAAATTATAATCAGTTTATTCAGTCCTGTGTAATCCATTCTTGATCCCAATCTTTTTGTTAGCAGTTTCATGAACTTATCAGTTTCTCTATCGGATTTCTGTAATTTTTTTTTTTACCCAGTTCAGTTTTATGATCAGAAAGTTTATCAGAAGCCTGTACTTCAGTGTAAATGTCCGAGTCCTTTCTATGAATTTTTTGAAGTTGAAACATTTTGCAAAAGCATTACAGCAAAGAAACGTCTGTAAACAACAAGAACTCAAAATGGCAATAGACAAAGAAATTTAGTTAATTTTGTGACATACAACACTTTAAAATAATAATAACCAGAATTATGACTGATAATCAGGACAGATTAGCATTTCAGTAATGTTATATAATTTTAAAACGCCTATATCAATAACATTAACCCACAAAATACCACCTAAGCAGGCTTATCATCACTTGTCTCACAATGTTTTCTATGTAATTTAACATACTGAATAAGCCTAATAAGTTTAGTATCTTCCTCCTTATAGGAAGAGAGCAAATTTCTTTGAGAAATTTCAGGGCCCTTTGAAAATTCTCAAAGAAAAAAAGTAAAAAAAAAGACTTTATTTAAGATATGAATTTTGGAGAGCTTGTCAAAAATATAAAAAGTCAAAGCAAACAGAGCATTAACAGTCCAAAAAGCCTTAATAGAGAGACCTCAGTCTTTTGAACACAGGAAATTATTTTAACAGTTTTTTTTTTTCTTTTCGGTAGACTTACCCAAAGGTAAAGAAAAATCTTGTATAACCTCTTTATCAAGTTCAAGATTATCCTTTTAAGAGAAATAAGACCAAATTATAATTTTGTACCAGCTTACTTCTGCTATTAAAACTCATTTACTTAATTAAATTCATTTCAATCTTAGCCAACTTGACCATGTAAAAACTCTTTTTCTAGAATTTTTCTTTTACAAACCTTCTATAACTCTTTTTTTTACATTCAGAATTTGTCCCATGTCTTTCTTTTCCCTTCTAGTACTTGAGGACAAATTTATCCTTTTTAATCAATCAAACAAAATATTTTTATTTTTTGTTCCTTCTTTATACATCTTATTTTCTTTGTACACAGACATATTTTTTTTTAATTTTTAGTAGCTTCAATCACATATATTAATTAGAAATTTTAACCCTTATAGACTTTGACTTCTAAGTAAAAACTAAGTAAGCAGTTATAAACTTTTTTTATATTAGCATTTTGTGGATTGGAAAATTTATGAACACTTCATAACTTCTAGAAATATGTTACTTTATAGTACAATCTTTTAATAAAACACATGTTCACCAATAGACCCAAAACACCTTTTAGTTTTCTTGTAATGAAAAGCCAAAAGTAGACAAACGTACATTTAGCAATCAATGTCTAATATGTTATTTGGAAATGATGATACTCAGAGAATTTTTATCATAAAATTTAGCAAAACTCTAAAGTTTTAAGTCACCAAAAAGAGTTTGGAAGCTGTAACCACCATAACACATAATTATTGTTTAAAGTTCACCCAACATTTATCTTTTTCACAACTATTTAGTTACTTATTTCCAATAATTATTTAGATTGCCTATAAGACTTCATAAGACTTCAGATAAAATTAGCCATCATTTAAATTACTATTTTTGTTAACCAGTTCTGTAATAGAAACAACATCAGTTTTTTTTCTACAAAATTTTATGTAAATTTCATCACCTCTTATACCTTTAAACATAGTTATCATTAAGATTTTTATCAATAGGTCTTAGTCTTCTAATTTTGGACAAGGGAAGCATTCCCAATCAGACATTTTAAAACATACTCAGGCAAAGTTGATGTAACCTCTTTATATAAAATTAGCTCAAACATTCCAACCTTTATAATCTTATCAACACTTAACATGTTCTCAATTTAATTGTAACCTGAGTCAAGGTCTTAAGGCTATTCAAATTTTTCCCTTCCTTTTTTTGGTCTTTTTTCTTAGGTACCAATTAAACAATTATGTGAGAGCTCTCAGAAAAAAATTTTTTTCCCCCAATTTAGAAGTTTTTCCAATTCAAAGGATCCGTCGTCTGGCCATTGACGAGTAGGAGCTTCATTTGTATATTTATTCCAATAGTGACTCGAACCAATAAGCCTTTTTAAGGAAAGACCCGGAGGTAACTTTCCACGCTTAGAATAAATCTACCATGGACGCAAGAGACGTCTCTGGTGAGGGCGCAGATGATGTAGCCCCCATGATCCACAGAATTCACTCCCAAAGATATTCAGAAAAAGTAAAGACCTTTGTTGCACAGGCGGTAAGGATGGTGTAGTGAAAACGATGTCTCCGGTCTCCCACAATAGTGTGGGACGCCTCCAGTCACAGACCCGCTAATCTGTGACACCGGGCAGGCGATACTGGAATGGAATTTTTCCAGCACTAACAAGCAACGAAGGTTAAGACGACAAAAGCCCTTATGGACTGAGCCCTTTATGACAAACTCCCCTGAGAGCTTGGCACAGCCGGACAAAGAGACAGTTCGGAACCCCAGTCTACTCGACTGGCCACCAAGGTGCACCCCAGTAAATGCACCTTCCGTATGGTGGAGACCAAGGAGAAGATTCTCACTGGTCACAAAGCCAAGTTTTCTCAGGACACAGAACAAGACAGAAGGAAAAACCTCATCCGATTTTTTTTTTTTTCTTATGTGCACAATGACAGCTTTAGCCACGCCTTAGGTCTCTTGGAACCAGAATAATACCTAGAGAGGGAGGTGCCACGGGGTTGGGGACTGTGTGCTTTACAGAGTACCTCGTCGTTGCACGGACATTTTCTTGCAGTTGGCGGGGGACCTGTGTCATCTACCCCGTTCCGTGACCCAACTTATCCTGTCACGGGAGTCTTCTGAAAGTGGCGAGCGCCCTCATGGCTCTTAACTGCTTGACCCGTGTCCACCAAATTTGCGGCCTTTTTGGCTTCCAAGATGCCCTTGGCAATGACCTTCACTTCATGTGCATAATAACCCACAGCAAAGTTTGTAGACGCCGGTCTGGTGAGACCCGCAAACTCACCAGTCTGTGGGGCCGGCCCGGACAGCAGGCTTATAGGGCCTATGCCTGCATCCTACCCTATGGTATTTCCTTCTTATGACAAAAGACACAGACAAAAGAGAAAAACAGAGACTACCTCTGGGAGGAAAAGGGATCAAGATCAAAACCAAGAGTACTCTACCAAATTTAAACCAAGAGTCACTAAAAGCACAAGAAACTAGTTTCCCAAATATTTTCTCCTGCCAATCTAAATTTAGAAAGAGAAAAATTCTCACCACTTCCTTCCGCCGGACTCCGCAGATAGAGATTCCGGGAGGCTGACATGGTAAGAAGTCTTACCTTTTGCCGGCTTTCGTCAGGCGTTCCCGTATCTCACCATCTGCAGTAGTCCAGGGAGAAGGCAGGTCTTCCAGCCAGAGAAGGCAACTTGCCAGCCAGTGTGGCTCCTGGCGACTACGCCAAAACTGTCGGGGGAAGAGGGAGAATCTCCCTCTGCCCTTTTCCTTAAGGTTCTTCTGGCTGGCCAAATAACAAGACAGGTTAGCAGGAGAAAATAATACCAAGTTTAATAACATGTATACATGGGAGAAAGCAGGGACACTGCGTTTCTCAACACAATAGCAGAAATTCTCGTCTTAAATACTATGTTCAGCCAATGACAAAGGAGGATTTTGGGGGTTGGGGGAGTCAGTTACAGGAGATTATCACTAAAGCACAGTAAACAAGAGTAAGGTTTATTATGCAGCCCCAAGGCCTCACCTTCTACATTGATAAGTCTCTAGAAATGAGCTCATCTCCCCTCTTCCCAATACAGAGAGGGAGATACCTTTACAAATGGAGACTTCCTTTGTAAATGTAAATGATTGTCTGGCAACTCCTCGCAGGGTCATCCAGAGAATGTGGCCAGAGAGACAGAACTTCTGATAAGAGGGGCTTGTTGGTGTCTTTCCTATTGTAACATTTACCCTACGTTATCTTTACAGCCATCATGATAGATCTGTTCCTGGAAGAAGCCACCATGTCAAATTCTTTAGGCAGTTAGTGGGGGAGGTCAAATGTCCCAAGAGAAAACAACCAAGGTAAAGAGATAGATTTCAGGGTGGCCAAATCTTGATCTCCCACAATACTAACATTCTATCTGTACCCATGTAGAGTGATCTCACTCCCTTCAACATTTAGTCTGTCAATTTTGTGTGTCTTCCTGGAGACATCCCTTCTGGAGCCTCTGTGCCCCTGTGGACTACTTGCTGTCGAGGCTGGCACACAGCCGATGTCTTCGATCTCCCCTTGGCCTGTCCCCCATATTGGATCCCTGTTTTCTGGAACCCTCTCTGTTGGTTTACTGCCTCATTTTGTGTGTCAGCTGCTCCAGTAGTTTCCAGAGAAACAGTATGTGAAAGCTTTAAAAAAAACCCACTGTTTTTGTGCCCTCTACTTTCCAGTTATTCTCCATTTAGGTGACTGATTTCCGTTTTGACCCAAGATTGTTTTCAAAAATTGTGTTTTTAAATTTCTGGAGGGTAGGAAGGTCTATTGATTTTTTTAAAGAGTTTATTTTTTAGAGCAATTTTAGGTTTACAATAAAGTGGAGAGGAAGGTACAGAGGTTTCCCATATACCCCTTGCTCCCATCCGTGCACAGCCTCCCCCATTATCAACATACATTGACCCTTCATTATCATCCAAAGCCCATAGTTTACCTAAAGGTCTACTCTTGGTGTTGTACATTCTATGGGTTTGGACAAATGTGCAATGCCATGTAGCCATCATTATAGTATCATACAGGTATTTTCACTGCCCTAAAGATCCCCTGTGCTCTGCCTATTCATCTCTCCCTCCCACTCCCTGGCAACTAATCTTTTTATTGTCTCCATAGTTTTGCCTTTTCCAGATTGTCATTGAGTTGGAATTATACAGTATGTAGTCTTTTCAGATTGGCTTCTTTTACTTAGTAACAGGTATTTAATTTTTCTCCATGACTTTTCATGACTTGATAGCTCATTTCTTTTTTTTCCCCAAAATGATGGCATCAGTATTTATTAAGAGACAATATAAAAAACGAATAACGTTGCTCAGTCCCCTACAAAATGGCTTATTATGTTAACAACTGTGCTTTTAAAATATTGTTACAAACTCATTGAATTTATTGCCAAGGGGAAAAAAGTTATCTCCTGACTAAAGAGTATGCTTCTTACTACCAAATGACGTGAGCTATATAGCTCTTTTTTTTTTTTTGCCTTGGTCTCTAGAAAGCTTCAAGTTAAATTAATTCTTGATTTCAATAATTATAATAAGCTCATTTCTTTTCATCACTGAATAATATTCCATTGTCTGGATGTACCACAGTTTATTTATCCATTCACCCCCTGAAGGACATCTTGGTTGCTTCCAAGTTTCTGCAATTATGAATAAAACTGCTATATACATCTAGTCCAAATGCCAATCTGGCCAAGGTTGAGAAACCCTTGTTTATATGAATTAACATCTACTCTCTGTATCCTAAAATTATGAATTCGTCTTCTTTTTCACTTTTGTTTTTTAAAAAATAAATGAATGAATGAAAACGTACTTAACCTGGCAGTAAATACCACACTTATTAAATATTAAGAGTTACGAAATCTTTCGTTCCTACAGGAAACCCTGCCTGGCTACCTTGTTTGCTTTTGTTTTTGTTTTTTTACATATACTAGTACCTAAAATGTCTTTATGTAAAAATATTATTATTTTTCTGCGAGAAACTGATATTCTAGCAAGCAGATCGATCATGAGCAGGAGGTCTCATTTCCTCAGATGAGCCTCAGGATCAACCATCTCTTCCCCCAAATGTTTCCTCCCAAAGTCATCCTCCACTCTCTGCAACACTCTGTCCTTTCAATTCTCAGAGAAAAGTGAAAGATGCAAATAAGACATCTTCAGAAATTGAAGCTCCCAAGGCAGAGGGCATTTGCTGCTGTCACCCAGGCTTCACCTGTCTGGATTCTTGCTGCCCTCATGAACGAGTGTCTTGTGGGGAATTGTGGCCTTGAGTGTCTGCTTCCTGTGTATTGCTTTTGCATGTGGGGGAACATTTTGTGGCTTGGAAGACTTGGAAGAGCTATCGGTAATATAGGGACCATGCCTTCTCTGATGAGGCAGACATTTCAGAAAGATGCCGTCTCAGGACATTTCCCTCTTGTGTTTGCCCCGGGGCTGAGGTGGGTTCTGAGAGAGTGTGGCTCTCTGTCCCACCCACACTGGCAAGTTTAAGGAATTTGCATCAGAGACAACTATGCCTGTGAAAACTCCGTGACCTATCAGAAGCACATAAGGCAGATTCCTGGAGCGATTTGTATGTGGTTGACATTATGATTCCAGATCTTGTATACGTTATGAGCTTGCACCATGATTTCCATAAGTGACCATTTATCTTTGCACGTGTAGTTTCCCTCCAGGTGTTTGATGTGAAAATAAGCTGATAATGAGATGTCTTATACTTATTCTTTTTTTGCCCTTCCATAATTATTTACTTCAAGGCAAAATACTACAAGGAGAATTGCAGGATCCAAGTGCTCCATAAATTGTGGAGCGTCACGGGAACTCCACACATATATACCACTCAGCTGAATCAGGGACATTGACAGTGAAGTCACCGATGATTTGGCTTATTTGTTCAGAAACACTTATTAAATGCCTTTTGTGGGGCCTGCCCCATGGTGTAGTGGTTAAGTGGATTTGCTCCACTGCTGGCGGCCCGGGTTCTAATCCCGGGTGTGCGCCTTCGCACCATGTGTCAGGCCATGCTGTGGCGGCATCCCGCATAAAAAATGGAGGATAATGGGCACGGATGTTAGCTCGGGGCCAGTCTTCCTCAGCAAACAAAAAAGAGGAGGATTGGCATGGATGTTAGCTGAGAGCTGATCTTCCTCACACACACACACAAAATAAAAAATAAAAAAATAAATGCCTTTTGCATACTAGGAACTCTTAAACATTGGAGATGTAGCAATAAACCAAATGTGCCAAAAACCCTCATGGAGTTTTATTCCTGTGAATAATGATGAGTGTGGTATCCATTCCTTTAAAAATGTAAATACTTTAACTAATTGGGGATAATAAATGTAAGAAAATGTAACAACATAGTGTTACATCAGTAATACGTGCTGGGTTGATTATATATTTTATTGGGGAACATGTTCTGTTAAGTAAATAGAAACCCAGGAGAAATGCTAATAAATAACACCTGATGGGTCTACAAAGTTGGGACAGGAAGACAGACAAATACACATACCTTCTAACTACAAAGTCTCTGTCCCCTCCCTTCACTTGTTTTCCAAGAGAAGGTGGAGATAATTTATCTCACTTGATGAGGGCGAGAAAAAAGCCCAGAATGATTGGCTCCAGCCATTGTGAGCTTCTTATTTCCTGGGACCAATCTGTCCACAGGAAGCATGCATTCTTGCTGCTTGCTGCCATGCAGTAGCTTCCTCCTTCCAAGTCTCACACATACGTGTCTGCTTGGCAAAACCAGGGTCACATGCAGACCCTGGAATGCAAGGTGGCCTGGAAAATAACGTTTTTAGCTATCCAGTCTTTGCAACTCAGGAAGGTAAGCTAGAAGAGGATTAAAATGGGTGTGTGTTAGATCAAATCTCTCCCATACTCTCCTCCACAGTCCACCCCTTTGAAGATGGACTTCTTCCAAACTTCAAATTCCAAATGACAGCAGAAACAACATCTTCCTGCTAAGATAATACAACCATCCCTCATCTCAACAGAAACACACCCACCCTCTTCCCAAATGGGCAAATAAAAAGTCTTCTCAGTCACGCCATTCCTCTCTGAATTATTCCTTCTATGGGTCAGCCACTCCCTTGTCTATATTTTGTAACCCAGGGAATAAAATAAAATTTTAAACACCAACAAAATACCTTATATACGGTACCTACCATTTCCCCTACCATAATGGTAGGGGAAAGAGATAAGGATTAAGTGAAATTTGGATAGATGAATGGATGGAGTGAGAGAGGGATATCACAGGAAAAGTGGTGAGTGCTGACTAGAGTCCTCCTTTCTGCCATGGATGTGAGGTCATGGCTGGTTTTCGTAACTTATTTCTTTTTTTTTATTGAGGTAACATTGGTTTATAACATTAAATAAATTTCAGGTGTACATCTTTAAATTTCGATTTCTGTGTAGATTACACCATGTTCACCACCCAAAGACTAATTACCATCCATCATCATACACACATGCCCAGTCACCCCTTTCGCCCTCCTCTCTCCCTGTTTCCCCTCTGGTAACCACTATAACTTCTTTCTTGAACTGCCCATTGCATGCTCCCTTTGCCATCTGCCAGTGTTTCTAGAAGGTAGGTGGTCTTTATCTGGTGGGACGATCCCAATCTTTGTTCCTAAGGAGACTGAACCTTAGCAGTCCTGCTTATATGGAGCTGCTCTTATCTTCCATGAACTTTTAATCTCTGGACTGGGTAACAGCAGGAGGCACTCTAGAGAATTTCCCCAATTCTAGGCATATACTCTCCTATATCACAGCAACAGAATAATGTATTACTGCACATCCGTCAGCATGAGGAGGCTGTATCAGTTTGCTAAGGCTGCTGTAACAAAGTACCACAGGTGGAGTGGCTTAAAAAGCAGAAATTTATTGTCTCACAGTTCTGAGGCTACAAGACCAAGATCAAGGTGTCAGCAGGGTTGGTTCCTTCTGAGGGCCATGAAGGAAGGATCTGTTCCAGGCCCCTCTCCTTGGCCTGTAGATGGCCATCCATCTTGTCCCTGTGTCTTCACATTGTCTTCCCTTTATACATATCTGTGTCCAAATTTCCTCTTTTAAAGAACCAGCCATATTGGATTATGGCCCACCCTAACGACCTCATTTAAACCTAATTACCTCTGTAAAGACCCCTGTCTCCAAATACAGTCACATTCTAAGGTGCAGGGGGTTAAGATTTCAACATGAATTTATTTGTGAGAGACACAATTCAGCCCATAAAAGAAGCCAAATTGACCAGGAGGCAGTCTCAACTTCCATTTAATGCAACACTTATACTCACTTACATAGGTTTTCCTTTCTTGGGTATTAAGCCTTATACCAAAACATCCTCATTTGCAGGAGCAGGAAATAAATATTTTGCAAATGGGTCAGAATAACGGAAAATGTCCTCCACCCCTTGGTTCCTTGACCAGTGTAATCTGGCTAGAGTAGAAACAACACCTTAGATAGGTTCATGCAGGACAGAGTCCAAACCTCTTGAAGTGCTGTCCCACAAATGGCACCATAACTGAGTCTCCAATAGGCCACTCTCCATTCTTTAATTCTAGGTGGTTAAACATACATAAGGCCTGTAATTCCAATAAGCACATCCACTGCCTTGTCTTTTACTTTAAAAAGAACTTTTGGTCACAGACAGTGATGCGTGGGATACTGTGATGAGGAATAAGGCTGTCAATCAGGGGCGATTGTGGCCCCAGTGGGCATTCAGCAATGTCTGGAGACGGTACTAGATGATACTGGTATCTAGTGGGTAGAGGACAGGGATGCTGCTAAACACCCTACAGTACACAGGGCAGCCCCCACAACAAAGGATCATCCAGCTTCAAATGTCAATAGTGTCAAGGTTGAGAAACACTGTTCTGACCATACAAGTGAACTAGCAAAGAACCCAACTGAAGTGTGATCAGGAAAAGAGGACTGCTTATCACTACCCCTTTTCTCCTTGGACTCAGAGCCCTCTCTTTGTGCTTAACAATGGCATGGGGAAAAGAAAGAAAATCCACAAGAAGGCAAAAGTAATGAGAGGCAAAGGAACAAGTACGTGAACTTAGAGGGAAGATACGGGAAGGAGACTAGGAGGGCTTGTGTGGTAATGGATGAGGACATGCGAGGAGGAATCTAAGTTACATGTAAAAGGGTTAAATTAAATCTGAGTGTCCAGGAAGTTCTTGGGTATACAGATCTCTTGTACCCAGGAATACCAGTAATTTTCTTTAAACTCCTTGTAGTCAGGCTTGGTTCATATAAATTAACGTGTGGATCCACCTGGCTTCACCAGTCCCAATTGATGCCATTATGGATGGAAGGGACTTTGACCTTGGGAATGGTGGCATTCCCTCTAGGGACATGTGAGAATGCCTTGAGTTTTAGAGTTTACTGCTTTTATTCCTTTCCCTGCCCTTTGGTAATGCCGAAGAAAGTCAAACACACACACAGGAAGGAGAGAGAGCAAAGTAAGTGAGGCAACACATTGACAAACATATTATTTTGGACAGAAAATTATATATAAGCAAATTTATGTATTATAATTATCTGTGTGGGATTGGAAGAAAATATACCAAAATACTAATAGTGGAATTATAGATATATTTCTATTTCTTTTTTATACTTTCCTTGTTTTCCCCTTAATGCTAAAAACAACACTTAAAAAAAAATCTCGTACATACAGTTCTGATTGTTTTTCTCTTTGCTCTCTCTTCTTTCCCACATCTACTCTGCCTAACTTTGCCCCATATTTTATACATCACCAGGCTTTTCTTATCTCTTTGCACCCACAAAATCCTCTCAACTTTCACATGTCCACTCATGCGGCCTATTGACACTGGGAACTTTATAGGCTGTTTAAGCCTTGGCCACCAGGTTATGTGCATTTACTAAGATGGGTTTATTCTTATTTATATTAATAACATAAGCAACATTGTAAAGTGTTTTGGAATTTTCAAAATCACCGTCATATCATTTTTGAATATACTGCATTTCCCATGCCATCCGGCAATTATACCCTGCAATTCCTGGAAGAATGTTCAAATACAGTTGATTGCTAGATGTCAGATTTTACCAGTACCCAGTCACAAACACATGTGGAAACCAGTCAATACTACATGAAATGGCTGAGTTTTTATTTTAATAAGTTTACAAAAGAAAGGCATACATGAATTTGAGGAACAAAAAAAATGTAATTCAAATCCTTTACATAACATAAGCAATTTGTATATACAGTATCAAAATATACCAAGATACTCTTCACACTAAAGTAATGGTTCTCAAGTTTTCTGGAGCATTGGCTCTCCATCAACTGCTGGATCGTGCCCCCAGAGTTTCTGACTCAGTTGGTCTGGAGTGGGACCCAAAACGTTGCATTTCTAATCAGTCCCTGGCTGCTGCTGCAGCTGCTGGTGTAGGAACAACATTTCGAAAACAACTCCATTACTACCTGAAAAGCACCTTTCTAATCTTGTAGGAGAGAATGATCCGGATCAGCATGAGCTATGGGATCAAGGTGTCTGCTGCAGAGTTAGAAGACATATTTCCCCACAATAGGTGTTTCTATTTGAGCTTCCTCTTGAGCTACTTGTCTCTCCATCTCAGGGTAGGGTTCAGAATTTTCCTTCCATGGAGGTAGTGTGACTGGGTGAGGCAGTCAAGAGATTTGTGCAAGGAGTCATCTTCCTCTTGTTCCTCCTGAGTAAGGGAGCATCCCTACCTCTGTTCTAAGTACCTGGGAATTCTTTGCCTTTCCTAATAGCGCCTCAAAGATCTCATTGTGCATGTAAAAGAAGATATACCCAGTGCAAAGCCTAGCCTTCTGCATCACGGACTCTTTGATTTGCGACACTCGTAAATCACTGTATGTGAACCAGGCCTGCCTCTGAAAGTCATAAACATCGCTGATGTAATGGCCTGAGTTTGGGGAGTGCCCAAGATGGCTGACCACACTGACGAGCCGGTAGGCATGAAGAGGATCTCCCATCTTGGCATTTCTTTTCAGTTCCCTGGCTTCAGCTTCTGTGTTCTCTGTATCTAAAATTTCTTTGCTTCCAGGGTTCTTGTCAGAACCCAGTGCACCAAGGGAATTCAGGTTAGCCTTCTGATGAATATTGAGGTCCTTCTCTGTGTGTTCCTGGGCATTCGGCTTCCCAATGCTTGGAGTCGGTTCCTGCTGAAGGAATTCCTCATAGATTCTCTTCCCATCATGCTGCTGGAGTTGTTCAGCCATTCCTTGAGGTCTTTCTGGAATCCTGTTTTCTTTATCCTCATGAAAGTCTTCAGTAGTCTCAGTGACACTGTCAAAGCCTAACTCTATAAATGCTTTGGTTTTCTCATATTTCTTAAGTTCTGGATTGTCAGGTACCTCTTGAAGATGACTCTCTACAAGACCTGTGTGTGGGCTGCTGGTAGGTTTACCTCCACCTTCACAGATCATAGGAAGAGAAGTATCTTCTTGATCCATCGAGTCAGCTGCTGGCAGCTTCTTTTCACTGACTGTCCTATCTCCTGAGTTTACCAGTTCTGACTCTATTACATTCAGTTTAGAACCATTTTCCAGGTCTGTCTGCTGCTGTTCTTGGCTTGACTCTTCACAGATTTTCTGATCATTTTGTGGTTCGGCATCCTTGTCTGATCCAATTTGTAAAGCCAGGGAATCACTGGATTCTGGGATCAACTTTACTGAAGGTGTCGATGGGCTGATGACCTCAGAAGTCATCTCTTGCGAGATTTTCAGGACTTTGGAGTCCCCAGTAGGTGCATTTCTACCCAAGAGAAGAGGTGGTTTGGTGCTATCATTGCAATGAGAAGATAAGCTTAAATACTTGGGAATATGGACTCGATGGTTATCCTTCACTAGCAACCAAACACCATTAAAGCTATATCGTTTCAGATGAACAATAAGGACCCTGGGAAGCCTACTGAATTTGTGCATTGCAACAGAACTCGTGTGCCTGCACCTCTCACAGTTATACTCAAGTTCTTCTGCTCTAAAGAAAAGATCAAAGGAATTTTGAATAGAGAAAGGAAGTGGTTTTGTTTCTTGGGGAAGGTTGATGGAGAGATAATTACTTGGTTCTGCCTTGAGAACAACCCAACCACAGCCTTTACAAATAATGGAGCGCTGCAATTCAAACTCAAAATTAGCAACAACAGGACAAACAAATACTTTGGCGGCAGCATTACCAGCATACATGTGCGGAGATGAATTTTCATCCCCAAGTTCTCTCTCAGTCCTCAAAGTGCTGTTTAATTTTTCCATGTCCTCTTTCAGCCTATCTAAACAGTGACCTAAAAACTCATGAGCATCATTCTGCATGTTGCCAGAGAATGTCTCTGAAACCACTGAAATGGCACTTTTAATATTTACAAGTAACTCTTTCTTGGTCCGTATGTTACAAACATCTTTTAATACCAGTAACTGGCTGAAGAGCATAACCAGAGCACGGAATGGAATTTTCTTCCACGGGACACCTTGCATGAGTAAGTCATCCGCAAACGATGGAATCGCAAATAGGGACTGTAAAATTGCATTCATGTAACAGGTGTTTCCCAAATTGGGAAAGCCTTGCCATAGTTGTTCTGGGTGAGAGCCAAGAGACTCCTGGGGTTCATTCCATCCTGGGTCATTCTGACTATATATTTGTTCTGATGGAAATTCCAAACTTCTTTTGGAAGAGAGAGGCTGGACTGAAAGAACAGGCTTATCTAGGCTAGGATTTTCAGGAGAGATGGTCCAGCGTGGAGGTTCATATTTTGAATTTCTATTCCTTCTTAAATCTTTTAAATTCAATGGTTTCTTCTCATTGCTGCTTACATACTTAAAGGAATCTGCCTTCATTTTCTTGTTTAGCATGGGGTTATTTTCTTCCTGGAGGCCCTCATTCATCTCTAGACCATATGATAGCGTTCTTTTCCACTTTCCACCTTGATTTCCTGATAGCCCTGTTGTGACAAGCATTGGTGATTTTAACATTAATGAAGACACCTTCTGAGGGAAAGGTGTTTCACTTCCTTTTTCTATATTAAATGATCCATAATTTGGCTTGTCACAAACTTTGTGAAATGGAGTTTTGTCAATTTCTTTCTGTGTATTCCTGCTGTCAAAAACACCCCAATCATTATCATATTTCATAGGTGATTGGAATTTGTTTTGATGGACTTTGTCCAGGAACATCTTCAACTGCTCAGCATCTCTGTAGGATAATTTGTCAATAAACAAGGAGCTATTATTTTTCAAAGTTAAATTCAGGCAACTTTGTCTCTCTCCATCATGTCTAAGGACCACACTTGTAATATTATTACTTAGCTGAAAAACCCTTATAAATTCTCCAGAGTTGAAAATGACCACCAGGCTAGTTTCCTTTTTTCCTTCCACTGTTTTGATGGATACTTCTCTAGATTTAGTTACCCCAGTCTTCTTGCTCCAAATTTGGATAAAACCATGTATCTTTAGAGGAGCCATCCTTTCTTTACAAATCAAACTCATGTAACCTAAATAAAAAAGCACACATATACACTTTAATCCAAAATTTATTGGATTAAACCAATATGGAAAACCTTATGTAATAATAATTTTCTTTTAGTCTTCTCCTTATGCCTTAGGTAAAAGACATTTTGGGGGAACTACTTATATTCTGAAGCTATGCCAATTCTCTAGAAGATGTAAATTCAGAACACATCCTTTTTCAAGGTAGCTGTTAGGAGGGGAGGAAGATGAAGGATGGCTTAAATAGAGGATATATAATCAAGTGAGATTCATCCCTGGGGTGCAAGGATGGTTCAACATATGCAAATCAATAAATGTGATACATCGCATTAATAGAATGAAAGGCAAAAATCACATGATCATCTCAATAGATGCAGAAAAAGCAGTTGACAAAATTCAACATCCATTGATAATAAAAACACTCAACAGGGCCGGCCCCGTGGCTTAGCGGTTAAGTGCTCGCGCTCCGCTACTGGCAGCCCGGGTTCAGATCCCGGGCGTGCACCGACACACTGCTTGTCCGGCCATGCTGAGGCCTCGTCCCACATACAGCAACTAGAAGGATGTGCAACTATGACATACAACTATCTACTGGGGCTTTGGGGAAAAAAAAAGGAGGAGGATTGGTAATAGATGTTAGCTCAGAGCTGTTCTTCCTCAGCAAAAAGAAGAGGATTACCATGGATGTTAGCTCAGGGCTGATCTTCCTCACAAAACAAAACAAAACAAAACAAAACAAAACCTCTCAACAAATTGGATATAGAAGGAATGTATCTCGACAGAATAAAGGCCAAATATGACAAGCACACAGCCAACATCATATTCAATGGTGAAAAGTTGAAAGCATTTCCTCTAAGACGAGAAAAAAGACAAGAATGCCCCCTCTCACCATTCCTGTTCAACACAGTGCTGGAAGTCCCAGCCAGAGCAATCAGGCAAGAAAAAGAAATAAAAAGCATCCAAATCAGAAAGGAAGAAGTAAAATTTTCTGTTTGCAGATGACATGATCTTATATACAGATAATTCTAAAGACTTCACCAAAAGACTGTTAGAACTAAGAAACAAACTCAGTGAAGTTGCAGGATACAAAATCAATATACAAAAATCAGTTGTGTTCCTATAAACTAACAAAGAATTATCTGAAAAAGAAATAAAGAAAGCAATCCATTTACAATAGCATCCAAAACAATAAAATAGGAAGAAATTTAACCAAGAAGGTGAAAGATCTGTACAGTGAAAACTATAAGACATAAGAAGAAACAAATAAATGGAAATATATCCTGTGTTCAGGGATTGGAAGAATTAATATTGTTAAAATGTCCACACTACCCAAAGTAATCTATAGAGTCAATGCAACCTCTACCAAGATTCCAATGGCATTTCTTACAGAAATAGAAAAAAACCCTAAAATTCATATGGAACCACAAAGACCCTGAATAGCTAAAGTAATTCTGAGAAAGAACAATGCTGAAGGAATCACACTTCCAATTTCAAACTATATTACAAAGCCATAATAACCAAAACAACATGGTACTGGCATGAAAACAGACACATAGATGAATGGAACAGAATTGAGAACCCAGAAATAAACCCATGTGTATATGGTCAATTAATATTTGACAAGGGAGCCAAGAATACTCAATGGAGAAAAGATAGTCTCCAAAAAATAGTGCTGGGAAAACTGGACACTCACAAGCAAAAGAATGAAACTGGACCCCTACCCTACACCATTCACAAAAATTAACTCAAAATGGATTAAGACATAAATGTACGACCTGAAACCATAATACTCCTGGAAGTAAACGTAAGGAAAAAGTTCCTTGACATTCATCTTGGCAATGATTTTATGGCTACGACACCTAAAGCACAGGCAACAAAAGCAAAAATCAACAAGTGGCCAGGGGCCAGCCCTGTGGCATAATGGCTAAGTGCACACGCTCTGCTGCTGGCAGCCCAGGTTCGGATCCCGAGCGCGCACCAATGCACACCCTGTCAGGCCATGCTGTGGCGGCGTCCCATATAAAGTGGAGGAAGATGGGCACAGATGTTAGCCCAGGGCCAGTCTTCCTCAGCAAAAAGAGGAGGATTGGCATGGATGTTAGCTCAGGGCTGATCTTCCTCACCAAAAAAAAAAAAAAATCAACAAGTGGGACTACATCAAACTAAAAAGTTTCTGCACAGCAAAAGAAACAATCAAAAAAATGAAAAAGCAACCTATGGAATGGGAGAAAATATTTGCAAACCACATATCTGATAAGGAGTTAATATCCAAAATATATAAGGAAATCATACAAATCAATAGCAAAAAAAACAAATAATGATATGATCCAGCAATTCCACTTCTGGGTATATAACCAAAGGAACAGAAATCATTACTCTCTTAAAGAGATATCTACACCCTTATGTTCACTGCAGCATTATTTACAATAGCCAAGACTTGGAAACAACCTATGTCCATGGACTCACAAATGGATAAAGAAAATGTGGTATAAATATACAATGGAATATTATTCAGCCATAAAAAGAAGGAAATCCTGCCATTTGTGACAACATGAATGAATATTTAGGAGATTATACTAAGTGAAATGTCAGACATAGAAAGACAAATACTGTATGATTTCACTTATATGTGGAATCTGAAAAATCATAGAAACAGAGAACAGATTGATGGTTGCCAGGGGTAGGGGGTGGGGGGAATGGGGAGATGTTGTTCAAAGGGCACAAACTTCCAGTTATAAGATGAATAAATTCTGGGGATATAATGTACTGCATGGTGGCTACAGTTAACAATACTGTATTACATACTTGAAAGTTGCAAAGATAGTAGATTTTAAAAGTTCTCACCACACACAAAAAATTGTAACTATGTGAGGTGATGGATGTGTTAAATAACCTTATTTTGGTAATCATTTTGCAATCTATACGTCTATAAAATCCCTACGTTGTACACCTTAAACTTACACAATGTTATATGTCAATTATATCTCAATAAAACTGGAAAAAAGAACAAGAAAAAAAGTACATGCACCTCATGCCTGAAAACTGGGTTAAATGTATGGGAATTTAAGTTGCGTCTGAGGCCCCATGGGTAGAACTTTAAGGGGCACTGAGGTTTATTCAGAATAGGAAGCAGTGGGACATGGGGAATGGATAGAATAAATTGGTGCCTGCTCAGAGTTTGTGTTATCAATTGGTGAGACTTTTTTTACATATGTAAATTGGCATATTGGTAGCAACAGAAAGACCCATCTCTTGGAATTACTTGGAGGGTTACAGGACAAAAACACATACAAAAAATCAAATACAGTGCCTCATCAAGAATAGGTACTTAGTGAATGTTAACTCTTCCCCCAGTGACTCCAAAGTTAGGAGCTGTATCAGGCCAAATGCTTGTTACTTACCTGGGCTATACTGAAGACTCAATTTGTTTTGCAAGTTCCTCTCAGGAGGCAACACCAAGGTAACGGTTCTATTTAAATCTGTAGATGAAAATATTCAAATAAGTGTGAAATTCCAAAGATCGTGGTTACAATTTCTAGCGAAGGAACTGATCGAGTAAATAGAAGGACATGGATATTAAGGTGCTGATGTGCATATCAGAGCACTTTTTTATATTGCCAATTTAATTTGGATCCCTCCTTCTCCCATTTGGAAAAACCCATGCCCCCACACCTGTCCTTAGCAGAGTGAGCTTGAAAAGAGATAATTGGGCTGGGTGGCATGAAAGTGAGCACTGACGTCCTCAGAAGGTGCAGGGCTGGGCTAGATATAGCTCCAGGGACCATGTGGATGCCTCTGACCCCAGGAGCCCTGTGTGGGAGCATCTTCTACTTCCTGGGAGGAGGAGTCAACACCCAAGAGGCTGAGATAGGAAACAGACCTAAGAGAAGCCCACGTGACCTTTAGCTCTCTATCCAGAATGGTATTATTTCAATTGATCTTGCTGGTTTTGCCTCAGAGCTCGTATTCAGATTCTATTCAACGATGAAGCCAAAGCTAAAAGGAGAAAGGGAAGAAATTGAATTAAACTTACTAATGTTATCCCAGTCATGCCACTGAATTTAGGTAAGCCAAGGAGAACTTTTATATCAAGTTCTGAGTTTTTCTTTTTGTGGCATTTAATTTTGTTTATCTTAGTATAGATTAGGCGTGATGAAGTCAACTAACCAATCAAACCTGAGTTTAGTAGTTAGTGAGAAGACGAAGCTTAAAATCAGTTCTCTAAACATGTTTCTACTTGCTGAAAAGAAAAAAAACCCAAAGTCTATATTTGGAGAGCTTATTCATAGATGTACACAACTTTCCATCTGTAAAATGCAGTTGTGTAGTTCTACTGGAACTAAACCTAGCTTGTTCACTCAATTATTTCACAATCCTGTCCCAATCTGACTTTTCTCTTTTATATGCCTACGTTTTCTTCTTTACCCTAATGCTGTCTATGTTCTAAGCCCCACTAATTATCCAGTACATCATCTTACCATGAGTTCTCAAAATCTATGTCTTTATCCATTTTTCCTACAGTAATACAATATTTAGCCAATTAGTACATGACATTCCACTGTAGCAAGAGTTGGAACGAACTTAGGTCGATCATCCTTATTCTGCAACTGGGGATAAGTCAGCACTCCTTGCAGTACTGGGACTGGATTTCACAAGGGTTGGTGCGTCAAGGAAGAATTGGCTGGGAGAGGAGTAAATGCCAGGCATGCAACCAGCAATGTCAAATATATAGGGAATGGAGTAAGATGGTGAGCTGATGTACAGATAATTACCAAGAGAGAGAAGAGAAGAGAAGAGAAAGAGAAAAAAAACATGAAGAGAGAGACATGCATCTCAAAACAGAAACAAAGAAGTTTCAGAAAGATTAAAAAACATCTCTCTTAATTTTACTCCCTCTCCTTACTCATTTGCCCATTTCTCTCCAGGCAGTCAGGAATGCTTGCTCCCTTCTGACAATCCGATTTCAGAAAAAGCATCAAAGTCTCAATACCAACAGAAAAATTGCTGTTTGCCCATCCAATTGAAGGTGTCTTCAATTTCCTGAGAGATCCTAAGATAATACCTAGAGTGTGAAAAGAGGGCATTGGAGTGTGCCACTGCCCCCCTCCCCTGGCCCCATTTCATCCTGTTGGTCACTTTGGTGCTGAGAAATTACTTTAGTGCCTCTTTAGGGGATCTTTACCTTCACTGGGCCTTAAATTCAATGAAAGAAGGAGTCATCAGGATTCGAGGTCATCAGTTGTTCCCTGAGGTGAGATCAAATGCAGGTAGCCTTCATCATTTGGATTTTGAAGGCATGCTCCATTCTGAAAATGCCAATATCCAATGTCACAGAGAACAGAAAACCACCCCCAAATCAAAACCCTTAATCATGTTTTCTTAATCTACAATTCATTTCCATAAAGATTGGACGATGAGACTCCCTTCACGACAACATCTGACAATAGATTTAGAGCATTAAATATAGCCAAATACCACCCCTCACGCACACATCCCAACACCCAAACAAGCAAACTTCAAACAGGACTGAAGGAAACTCACGGTTTGGACAACTGTCCAGAGCAAGACTGTATTAGCGTTCTGAAGGTGGAGTCTGAGTGACCTTTATATATCAGCCCTAGGTGGCTCCGCCCACTTCCCTCATCCTTTCTAGGGTGTGCCTTCCTTGATTGAATTATCTCATAGAATGAGAGCTAAAAATATTTTTTGTCTAAACAGGCTAGCTAGTAGACTGATTTTGCTTTATTTCAATTTATAATATAATTTTAAACTTTTATTTTGAAATCTTTGCAAATGTACGTAAGAATTGCAAGATTGGTAAAAAGAATTCTCACAACCCTACACCAAAATTCACTAGCTGTGCACATTTTGCCACATCTGTCTACTTTATCCCTCTCTATTTACATACATCCTGAATCTAAACATGAGTGTAGCTTGTTCCTTTACCCTTTAATTCTTCAGTGTATATTTCCTAAGAATGTAGATATTCTCTTACATAACCACAATAGAGTTATCAAATTCAGAAAATTTAGAATTAATATAATATTATTTCATCCACTCTCCATATTCCAATTTTGCCAACTGTCCCAATAATATCCTTTAGAGTAAACTTTTTCACGTAAAAGATCCAGTCCATCATTATATAATGCACCCAGTTATGTCTCTGTATTACCCTTTCACTTGAAACATTTCCATAGCCTTTCTTTACCTTTCATGACACTGATATTTTTGAAGGGTATAGGCCAGTTATTTGATAGACTGCCCTCAATTTGCGTTTGTCTGATGTTTCCTCGTGGTTAGATTTAGGTTAGACACATTTGGCTGGAATATCCCAGAAGTGATTCTGTGTGCCTCTGAGTATATCATATCCAGACACACATGATGTTATTTGGTCCCTTATTAGGGACCTTGTGATCACTTGGTTGAGAAATTGTTATTTCCGCTGTACAATTACTATTTTTACTTTGATAATTAATATGTAATTTGTGAGGAGATACTTTAAGACTATGTAAATATGCCATTCTTTATCAAACCTTCCCCTCAGTAGGAGGATTTTTAAATAATATCACTTAACAAAACACTTCATGAACATCTTAGTGCATATCATCATGGAGGGATACACCCTCATACATGGATCTCTGGGGTTAAGTGGATGAACAACTAAAATTGATGGTTACTTCCAAATTTGTGTTTGAAAGTGTGTAAAACTTTACACTACGTTGACAATATTTGGGTGTATATTTCCATGTCCGCTGTGTGTTAAAATAATTTTCATCTTTGTTAGTAGGTTAACAGAAATATATCTCATTTGTAGTACAAGTGAGTTTGAACATCTCTCCCTATTTTTGGACCATATGTGTTTTCTCTTTGTTTTCTCTTTGGCTGCTCATTCGTGCTTTCACTTATGCATCTGCTGGTGAATTAACCTGTCCCCCATTAATTTATAATAATTCTTTATAAATCTCACTTCATTTTTTTATTTTGACGTTTTTATAACTGACTCCTCAAGATGGAGATAAAAGTCTCTTTCTACACACAGGGCAAATAAAGGCACGCCCCAAAGCCAGACTTCCGCTTCCTACAGACCCTGGGAAATACGGCCCAGACCCCGCCCCTTCCGGTGCCGCTGCCCCGGAGCCTCCCGGGAATGTAGTTTCTCTGGGCTCCACACACCGCGCCTGCGTAGTGCTGCGCGCGGGCTTTTGTCTAGTCCAGCTAGAAGTTAGCTCTACCGAGCTTTCCGGCTGCTGTGTGATTACGACGCATGCGCGCAGGTGGGGCAGGCGGGGGCTGGGAACGCGGAAGTTGGTGGCCCAGAGAGGATTGGGAAGAAATTCAGGAGTTTGAGTTCAGAGAAAACCATCCCAAGGCTGGATTCACCCTACTCATCTACTCAATTAAGCGAGGTGGAGCATGGGACAGGTGGGCTGGCACCAAAACCGATGCCAGGAATTATTAATAACTAGTCATCCTCCAGTTAAAAGGCCCATTGAGGAAGACCAAAGCACATTTATTAACAAACACTTTTAGACCGTTTACCGTTGCCAGTCGTTTTTCTAAGACGTGCACATGTGCTAATGCATCTAATCCCCATGGTAACTGTGTATGATAAGTACCAATGTTTACAGGCGGACAAACTGAGGCACAGAGAGCTAAAGGAACTTGCCCAAACTCGTAAAGCTAGGAAGTAGTAGAGTCAGAATTCAAACTCAAGTGGTCTGGCCCCAGATTCTGGACCCTTCATTACAGCTGTCAGCTTCTTTGCGTTTGAGATACTTTTAATTGCATCACTGGTCCGGGCCCATTTCATGAGGCTTTTCATAAAATCCATACTACAGACCTGCTGGGTTGGTATTTTCATTCCTTTTTTTTCGGAGAGGGAAAGAAATCTGCTCAAAGTTGTTCAGGTGGAGGAACTGGGAATCCAATGCACACCATTTTACTTTATTTTTTACTTTGTTTATTGCTGTTTTGTTTTTTCTATCTATTATTCAGTTTTTCAACAAGTATTTATTGTATACATATTCTGAGCTGAGGATACCAGGATGAACAGGCCAGATGTGTTCTCTGCTCTTGGAGCTCAAAATCCAATGGGAAAGAGTTAATGTGGAGGCAATGGGACAAGAATTTCAGTGTGTGATATGTGCTATAAGCAAATGAAATGAGATTAGGTACTGGATGGTTCTGGAGGGTGGGCAGGTTTGGCTGGGTTGGGCAGGCAAGTCCCCTTGGAAGCAATTGCTTTAAAGCTGAGGCCCAAGAGATGAAAAGGAGCTAGTCTATGTGAAGAAATGAGAGGGAGATGTTCTAATCAGAGGGACCGGTAAGGACAAAGTCGTGGGGGCAGGAAAGAACTTGATGTGATCAAGTAACGGAAAAGGTCCAGGGTGGCTGGAGCATAGTGAGTGAGGGGGAGGGGATCAGGGGATGAGGTCATAGAGTTAGGCAAAAGTGGATCAGGTAGAACCTTTACATGTAAGCGTTCTATATTTTATTATAGGCTGGTGGGAAGCACTTGGAAGGTTTTAAGCAGAGGTATGAGATAGCTTTACTTGTGTTTATTTGTATTTTTTTGCTGAGGAAGATTCACCCTGAACTAACATCTATTGCCAATCTTCCTCTTTTTTTTTTGCTTGAGGAAGATTAACCCTGAGCTAACATCCGTGCCAAACTTCCTCTATTTTGTATGTGGGTCACTGCCACAACATGACTGACGAGTGGTGTAGGTCCATGCCCAGGATTCGAACCTGCGAACCCAGGCCTCCAAAGTGGAGTGTGCCAAACTTAACCACTACACCACGGCGCCAGCTCCTACTTGTGTTTAAAAGGATCACTGGCTGCTGTGGGGTGATGAGATTGAGGAGGGCATCCAGAATGGAAGCCTAGGGACTAGTGAGGAGGCAACTGTGGTTGCCTAGCCAGAGATGGTGGCTGGGACCAGAGTGAGAGCAGTGGATTGGAGAGAAGTAATCAGATTTGGGATAAATGTGGGATTGGGGATAAATGTGAGGAGGTGTCAATATTTGCTGAAGGATTGGATGTGGGTGTGAGAGAGAGGTATCAAAGATGAGGCCAAGGATTTTAACTTAAACTTGTGTCATCCACTGAGATAGGGACATTTTGGGGAGGAGCAGATTTGAGGAGGAATGAATAGTCTGATTTGGGATATGTTAAATCTGAGATACTTAGACTTTTTTTTTTTAATTTGTGGTTTGGGGGTGCTTGTAGATGATGTCTATTTTTTTACTTTTTTATGTTTTATTTTTTTTGTGAGGAAGATCAGCCCTGAGCTAACATCCGTGCTAATCCTTCTCTTTTTGCTGAGGAAGACTGGCTCTGAGCTAACATCTATTGCCAATCCTCCTCCTTTTTTTCCCCAAAGCCCCACTAGACAGTTGTATGTCATAGTTGCACATCCTTCTAGTTGCTGTATGTGTGACATGGCCTCAGCATGGCCAGAGAAGATGTGCGTTGGTGCACGCCCGGGATCTGAACCCGGGCCGCCAGTAGCGGAGCGAGAGCACTTAACCACTAAGCCACGGGGCCGGCCCCGAGATACTTAGACTTCTAAGAGGAAGTGAGAAGGAGACAATTCAGTTTTTGAGTATGAAGTTAAAGGGGCAGTTTGGGGCTGGAGATACAAATGTGAGAGTCAGCAAATAGGAAGTATTTATAGTGATGGATTGATGACACCTGGGGTGAGTGTAGGCGAATTCAAATGTCTCAGGCATGGGCACAAGGGGAATTCCACATGAAATAAGTTGATTAATTAAATCAGCGGTTCTCAAACGTTTTGTTCTCAGTACTCCTTTACAGTCTTAAAAAGTGTTGAGGACTCCCAAAGTCTTTGCTTATGTGGATTATATCTATCTGTGTTTACCATATTAAACTTTCTGACAGAGTTTAAAAATAGATGTGGATTCTTTGAAAAATGACAATCACAAATCCATTCTATGTTAACATAAGTAACATTACTTTTTGGAAAATAATTATGTTTTCTAAAACTAAAAATTATTTTAATGAGAAGTGTGGCATTGTTTTACATTTTTGCAAATCTATTTAATGTCTGAGTTGATAGGAGACAGCTGAAATCTTATATCTGATTCTGCATTCAATCTGTTGTGATATCACACATTGTGTAGCCACTGGAAATCTCACTGTACAATTAAGTCAATGAAAGTAAAAGTACAATTAAGAATGAAAGTAAAAAAGGCATAGAACATCTTGGTGTCATTATTCAAATAACTTTGTCCTCACAGATGTGAATTCTGTCAGAGAAGATAATGGATAGCAAGTCTGGTTTAAATGCTTTTGATACTGAGCAATGGGCTTGCTCTGCTTGCCATGATCTGAGCCAAGTAATCATAATGAGTTAGGGATTGAGAAAGGAAGTTTTAATTCAATTAGCCAGCACAATTGGGAAGATGGCAGACTAATGTCTCAAAAAAACCATCTTCAAAAATTACAGAATCTTTAGGTAGTTACATAGGGAAAATGGGCAGTAAGGAGGGGGGTTCCTTCCAGCATGATGGACTCCAGAGTCTTTTATTGTTCCATTCTTCTGTCAGCTGTGATGGCTACCTTGTAGGTGTGTTTCCCACCTGTGGTCAGCCTGTTCCTGGAGAGAAATTCATAGAACAAAGTTTTAATTTATCAAGCTATTGGGGAGTACATACATAAGTGGAGGCCATAAATCAGGAGAGCATGTGGGTTTTTTTAGAATACACGCAGAGCAGCGAGTAGTCACACTGAGGAGAGGCTGGGGCCATTTAGTGTAATAAGATGGCCTCACTTATGCTCACTTACACTTTGATAAAAGTTTAAAACTACAAATGATAATGGGTCGGCCCCGTGGCTTAGTAGTTAAGTGCGCACGCTCCGCTGCTGGCGGCCCGGGTTCAGATCCCAGGCGCGCATCAACGCACCGCTTCTCCGGCCATGCTGAGGCTGCGTCCCACATACAGCAACTAGAAGGATGTGCAACTATGACATACAACTATCTACTGGGGCTTTGGGGGAAAAAAATAAATAAAAATCTTTTAAAAAAATAAATAAAACTACAAATGATAAATGTTATTTATAAAAATTGAACTTAAAATTAAGATCAATATACATGTATGTAAATAAATTGCATATAATTCCATCAACTTTACAGTTTTAACTTATATTTTTATGTCCTCTAAGTAGGTTTTCTATGAACTCTGGATCTCACCCAGCCTATCTTAGAGAGAAACTTTCATTCATCCATTTGAAAAACAGCTATTGGGTATCCACCATGTACCAGGCACTGTTCTAGGCATCAGGGATACTGCGGTGAATGAGACAGCAAATTCCTTTCCCTCAGGGAGCTCACATTTTGTGGGAGAGGTACATCATAGCCCAGTAATCAAGGAACTCAATATTTCACACGATTTCATGTTCAGTGATAAGATCTATAAAGGGGATGAAAGTGCCCAGGCAGGAAGGAGTTTCTACACAAGAAAATAACCAACAAAGGCATCACTGAGCAAAATCCTGGATGTGGTGAGGAGGTGAGCCAGGCAAAGATCCTGGGGGAGAGTGTTGGAGACAGAGAGAACAGTAAGGGAAAGACCTTCAGATGAGAACACAGGGAGGCCTGTGAGGCTACAGTAGATTGATGGAGGGAATGTGGCCCTGGATAAGGCTGAAGGGCTAACCTTTGCAAGGCAGTGGTTCTCACTTGGGGGTGGTTTTGCTCCAGGGGATGTTCGGCAATGTGTGGAGACATCTTTGGTTCTCACGACTGGGAGTAGGTGCTACCGGCATTTAGTAGGTAGAGGCTGGCATATTGCTAAATATTCCACAATGCACAGGACAGCCCCCACAGTGAAAAATTATCCAGTCCAAAATGTCCATAGTGCTGAGGACTTCTGTTATAAGGACTTCCTTGTTTTCTCTCCAATCTTTATTAGAATTCTCAGTCTCTAATAACATATTTCTGCCATGGTCAAAGAGGGTCAAAGGTTCTTTTTCTTTTCCACCTCAATATGTGTAGATCTGCCTTATTTCAATGTATTCTTTAATACTCCTCTCCTAGGTACTTCCTTTCCCCCTCCTTCCTTTCATCATGTCAACACAAATAATCAAAAACCCAATCTATAGATAAGAAAGATATTTAATGAGCTAATGCTGAGGACAGGCCCGGAGTGCTAGTCCTCAGCCTCCCTGGGGAAGAAAGCACTCTGGAGAAGCATGGTTTACAGCATGGTTACATACCATTTCAGAACAAAGAACGTACATCAAGCATGACAGGAATACAATTTTTCCCCCAAAGTCACAAGGAGATGTTTTGCTGCAGTTGAGCACACACACGGCAGGTCAACTTGACCTTGGTTCTCTGGGAAGAAAAGCTTATCTTCAAAGAAGTACTGGTATTGGTGTCAGAGAAAGAGAGACATTCATCCCTATCTTTAAAGAGTGCAGGGGCCGGCCCTGTGGCGCAGTGGTTAAGTGCTCGAGCTCTGCTTTGATGGCCCTGGGTTCGCACGTTCGGATCCCGGGCGCTCACCGACATACCGCTTATCAAGCCATGCTGTGGCGGCGTCCCATTAAAGTAGAGGAAGATGGGCATGGATGTTAGCTCAGGGCCAACCTTCCTCTGCAAAAAAAGAGGAAGATTGGCATCAGATGTTAGCTCAGGGCTAATCTTCCTCACAATAAATAAATAAATAAATAAAGAGTGCACTCTTTGCTTTGGGAAAATGTTTGAAGCAGACGTACAATGCATGTTCAGTGGGCCGTAAGTCAGGCTGCTCTGGGAAAAACAAGTTTCAGGCTGATCAGATTTAATCCAGAATGGCTTCCTCATATACCTCAATATGTGAAAACTTCTCATTATTCTTATGATTTTTATCAATCATAATATCTTGTAAGTTCATTAACGTTCCATGCCTTGGTTCCTTTTCTCTCCTTAGTCATTGACTTCAGTCCCATATCTCCCTTCATCTACCAAAATGTTAACTTGAAAGTCACCATTTTCTTTCTCCTGGCTAAGTTGTTCTTGATCTTATCAAACCCAGACCCACTTTTTATAACAGATATTTTGTACCTTTCCATGTACTATGCAGAGATGAAATTCAGAGTTAATACTACATGGATAATATTAAAACATCAACATAACGTTCTGACTATAATATAATCGAAAAATAAAAGGAAAGTGATTTATAATAAAAATAATGTGTCATTCAATGTGTAAGTGTCCCGGCGTGACTTTGCTTGAAGACAAACATCAGTAGCCAAGTTACCTGCGCCTATGTGTAGATTCACGGTGACACAGCCACAGGTGCAGTGTATGTACTGGCAACTCAGATAACCTGAGTGGCGTTGCCAGAGGTGTTATGGTTTTTGAAATGATGTTCCACACGGGGCAAAATCTCAGCTACAACAAAGTCCCCTTATATCTTGGTCATCACATCTCTTAGAAGTTTCAGCATAAATTAAAACATGCAAAAAATGGTTGGTGTTTATACATAAAATTAGGGTTCAGGCTCAGCTAATTACCAACAGGATTTTCACCCATAGTGTTCACCTACATGAATGTCCACTAGGACAGTCAAAGTTTGTACGGGCCACATGAGAATTCTCCATTGTATTGAACTGTGTTGCTCATTGCAGGCAATCTAGCAACCATGGCCCCCAAACAACAAAAGCACACGCCACATTCCAAAACACCGTTAGGGGGTGGTGCTCCCCCATGGAGAGCTATCAATGTAGCCTATCTTTCTACCGAATTTTATAGAGTTGATAATCCTTCACAAAATTATCTCCTGTCTTTGCTGTTTTGCTTTTTTCCCCCCTAACAGAAGTCTCTGAGAAGAAAGACCAAGGCTTGAGACTTGCTGGTGCAGATGAGAGCTCAAGAGTCCACAAATGAAATGGGAAAGTGTAATTACATCAAACTCAGCAGAAAGGAAACTGGAGATGGATCAACAGATCGAGACCAGAGGAAGAGCTGGGAAAAGGAATGGACCGCAGTGATCTACACAGTTAGTGATAGTGGATTTTGAATTTGGCTCCTATCCTAGTGGCTGAGCAAATGAGGAAACACCATCAGCTCTGTTTTGCATTTCCTGTACAGAAGAACAAACTTGCAGCAGAGGAGCAGTGAAGTTTTCCTTGCTTCTTGGATCTGAAAGAAATTTCTTCAATCAAGCCTCTTATAAACTATATTGTGCACAATGTCTTCTAAAAAAGCCATCCAAAAAATTCAGCAGAGCCACACTTGGCGTGGCCGTTTCCTAGGGGCAGAGAGCAGATTGTCAAAGCTCTGTTCTGTGATTGCACGTTTTCAACACTATGCAGTTTGGAAACCCAGCTTTGGATGATTGGGTTTTATTAAGGGACAAAACCAGAGAGAGGCCCCGTGTAGCCTTTCCATTACCCTCCGTAAATGTTTATCTAATCAACATGTTCGACATACATTCAGTCACAGAGAGTTCAGGATGACAATTTCTGGAGGAAACATGGAGTACAGGTTTCCACTCTGTCTTCACTTCAGTCTCACAGGACAGAAGGTTCCTCTTTCTGTCCAATCACACATCCCTTTCTTCCTCCATTTTCTCTTCACTCCCGTCTTCAACCCGTCATCCTCTCTGCCTCCACAACTTTCCTCCATTGATTATCTCCTCTTCCTTTTGACTGTTTTCCTGCCTCCTCTCCCCTCTCAGCCTGGAATTGTGCTTAAGAATCTACAACAACAAACAACAACAAAAAGTCTCTCTATTCCTCCACTTCCTGAGACCTGGCTGCCCCATCTCATTCTGCCAGTTTGCTCTCTTTCCTTCCCAAACAAGACTTGTTTTCATTCTGTCTCTACCTTCTCACCTCCCACAATCCACTGCAATTGACCCCTGCCAATATCTCTCCACTGAAACTGTTCCCAAAACCTCAGCAGCGTTCCTCCCTTTTTCCAAATCGAAGGGCACTTTTCAGTCCTTAGTTTATTGGATTTCTGCTACATTTTATAGTGCTGACCACTGCTTCTCCCTTAAACTGCTCCTGTCTAGTTCTTCCTATTCATCTGATCCTCAGACCTTTCTGGATTTTCCATCTTGATCTCCTTCATGCATGTCTTTTCTCCCTGTAAGCACTGTTAGTCCCCGGGGCTCCACCTTTCCAGAACTCTGATTTCCTCTCCGCAGGCTCTCCCTTAATGAGTTTATCCATTCCTTTCCTTTCTTAACTCTATCTTTTTATAGGTAGGTAGGTAGGTAGATAGATAGACAGACAGATAGATAGTTGCAGAGATAGATAAATATTTCTTTCTTTTTTTTACTAAAATGATTTTGAGCACACAGGATTTGCTCCCTTTAGTATATTGGGAAACTAGCAACAAATACTTCTCTCCCTTATCCTTGGTAATCATTAGACATTATTCCCTTGTACTTTGTGCATAATTTATTAAGCCAATTTCTTAACAATGGATAGTTAAACTGTTTCTGATTTTTTAACCTTTAGAAATAGTACTATGATAAGTATTTGTGTATGTTCATTTTGCATACTCTCTAAAGTATAAATTCCTAGAAGTGTAACTTGATAGGTAAAAGTATGCTTTACTTGAAGACTCTCTGTAGATATTGGCAGTTGCCCTCATAAAAAGATAACGCTTCACATCCCACCACCCGTGTTTTCGTGTGGACAGTTCCCTGCCCTTGGGTGGGCCCTGAAAGGTCGTCCTTCATCCTTCGTGTTCCTCTTCATGGTGAAAAGCTGTGTGTGCTGGGAAGGGAGGGTTATGACCTAGTAAACATTTTGTTTCAGTTTTTTTACTACTAGTGAATGCAAACTTTCTAATGTTTATCCACCCCCCTGATACTGAGCAATGGGTTTGCTCTACTCATCGCAATTGGAGCCAATTAATCACAAGTTAGGGATCAAGAAAGGAAGTTTTAAATCAATTAGCCGGCATAATTGGGAAGATGGCAGACTAATGTCTCAAAAAACCATCTTCTGGGGCCAGCCAGGGGGTGTAGTGGTTAAGATCTCACGCTATGCTTGGGCGGCCCAGGGTTCTCGGGCTCAGATCTCGGGCTCGGACCTACACACTGCTCATCAAGCCATGCTGTGGTGGCATCCCACATACAAAACAGAGGAAGATGGGCACAGATGTTAGCTCAGGGACAATTTACCTCACCAAAAAAAAAAAAAATCTTCAAAAAGTACAGAATCTTGAGGTAGCTATATAGGGAAAATAGGCAGTAAGGAGGGGGTTTCCTTCAGTCATGATGGATCCAGGGTCTTTTATTGTCCCATTCTTCTGTCAGCTGTGATGGATACCTTATATATGTGTTTCCCACCTGTGGTCAGCCTGTTCCTGGAGAGAAACTTATGGAACGAAGTTTTAATTTATCAAGCTACAGGAGAGTACCTATGTAAGTGGAGGCCATAAATCAGGAGAGCATGTGAATTTTTTTAGAGTACATGCAGAGCAGTGAGTTATCACACAGAGGAGGGGCTGCGGCCATTTAGTGTAACAGGATGGCGTCACTTATGTTCACTTACACCCCCACACATACTTTTTTGAACTGTTTACAGCCATAGTCAATCCCTAGAGTTCTTAAGGATATTTAAAATGAGGACTCTTTAAGAAGTAACAATAAAAATCAATAGTCAAATATGTTGGTATTTGCTATGGACTGAATTGGGTCCCCCCAAATTCATATGTTGACACCCCACTCCCCAAAGTGACTGTATTTGGAGATAGGGCCTTTATGGAAGTGATTAAGGTTAGATGAGGTCATAAGGGTAGGCCTCTGATCTGATAGGATTAGTGTCCTCATAAGAAGAGACACCACAGGGAGCTGGCTGGGTGGCTCAAGCCGTGAAGAGCTCTGCTGTGGCAGCCTAGAGTTCGATGGTTCGGATCCCGGGCGCACACTGACACACCGCTTGTCAAGCCATGCTGTGCCGGCCTCCCATATAAAGTAGAGGAAGATGGGCATGGATGTTAGCCCAGGGCCAATCTTCCTCAGCAAAAAAAAAAAAAGAGAGAGAGAGAGAGACACCAGAGGGCTCCCCCACTCTCTCCCGCTCCCTACTTCCATTCTCTCCCTGTTATCTTGTATTTATCACAGGTGCTGCCAGTTTTCCATTGAAATTGATGTACCACTTCTTTTTAAGATGCATTTGTTTGTAAAATGAATCTACTTAAAGAAAAGCTGTTAGGCAGAGTTGGAAAATATGGAAAATTTTGTGATGGTGGGACTGGAACATTTAACTTGTGGGAATTCTTGATTTCACCGAAGAGGAACCGGGGTTGGAAAAGCAAGCCCAAACCCGAGTCTGATTTCTATGCGAGATGGATGGAAAAATCCACTTTATTATTTGGCTTCCACCACCACCTAGTGGCGACACGTAGCAACTGCCACGGAAATTCACAGGCTCACACATGTAAAGGCCAGATAATGACGTAACCAAAGGAGGCATTTGTGTCTTCAGGAATGCAGGTTATTGTTCTCTCGCAAATGCACATACATTAAAGGCTTAACAAATGCAAACGTCCCAATGGGCTCTTAACTCACCCCCATATGTTGATGACTTTAATACTTCCCTGCACAATAAAAGAAATTTTTATTTTATTTATTTATTTTTTTTTCATTTTTATTTATTTATTTTTTTCCCCCAAAGCCCCAGTAGATAGTTGTGTGTCATAGCTGCACATCCTTCTAGTTGCTGTATGTGGGATGTGGCCTCAGCATGGCCGGAGAAGCGGTGCGTCGGTGCGAGCCCGGGATCTGAACCCGAGTCGCCAGTAGCGGAGCGCGCGCACTTAACCGCTAAGCCATGGGGCCGACCCAAAACAAATCTTTATTTTAAAAAAAAAGAAGAAGGAAAAGAGAAATCTTTTTTTTCTTTTATTGCGGTAACATTGGTTTATAACATTGTATAAATTTCAGGCATACACCGTTATACTTCTACTTCTGCATAGATTACAACATGTTCACCACCCAAATACTAATTACAATCCATCACCACATGATTATTTAGAGCAGGGTCTTCTCTGGACCTCCTAAACCAGAAACCCTAGAGTGGGGCCCAGCACTCTGTCCCCCCCCCCCCCCCCCAGAAAGCAGTGGCTTTCTGAGGCACGCTCCAGTTGGAGTCACTGATTCAGAGCAGTGGTGCTCAACCAGGGACTCATCCAGCCATGCTGTGGCAGTGTCCCATATACAAAGTAGAGGATGATTAACACAGATGTTAGCTCAGGGCCAATCTTCCTCACCTGGGCCCCTAAAGAATCCTGGGCCCCTAAAACTAAGGAAGCAAAATCTTTTGTCTTCATATTCACTCTTTAAAATATCACCCTGCTTCATTTTCTTCAGAGCACATGTTCATATCTGAAATGATTTTAAAAAATTGGTTCATCTGCCAATGCTCTGTCTTCCTGCCCTATCGTGTGAGCTCCATCTGGGCAGTGATACAGCCTGTCTTGTTCCCCAGGGTCTCCCCGACCTAGAGTGGGTCTTGCAGCAGAGCAAATCTTCGATGTATTCCTGTTGAAAGGATGGAAGTGCCAAAAACTTACTTGGAAAGAGGGCAGATCTACGGGATGCTAAATTCATGGGGAAGAGTCCCTGCCCAGGGCGAGGAAGGAGAGGGACTGAGATGGCCAGAGAACTACAGACGAGCAAGGAGTGAGGAGGTCCCGGCTGGGATGGAGCACTCAGGTGAGACAAGAAACCTCCATCCAAACCTGAACCAACCAGAAGACTGAGAGTTGGGAAGAAGGGTAGTTGGAGGTGCCGCTCAGCTGCAGGATGAGCTCACATGTTCTCAGCTACTTCCGAGGGAAAGGGCAGCCCCAGAACTTAACTCCCCCGTCCGCGCCCCTTGGTTCAGTCGCTTCCGATGAAGGCGTTGTACATTGACGCAAAACGTTCACCAGTGATTGAGGTCAGTTGTCAAAAGATGGCGCTGCTAGGATATTGTCTGAAACTCCCTGAGTCGGGGAAAAGAGAGTCCTGCTGATCTTGAAAATGAAGAGTGCCATGGCTCCAGATTCATTTCCATCCATTTTTTTTTTTTCAAAGAGGGAAATACCTCCCAGAGGGGAGACACATGGACTTAGAGAAGGAGGCGTCAGGGAGGCACACTCCACTCGCTGCCCGTGGGGCACGGCGCCAGCACAGTGCAGCGCAGGGCTCAGGAGCAAGCGCTTCACCAGGCCACGACTGTGTGACCTTGCCCAAGGGCACTTCCGCCTCTGAGCTTCAATTCCTCCATTGATAATTTTGTGCAAAAAGTATTCCTTGAGCCATTACTCTGCCAGTCACTGTGCCAGGCAGAATTTCTCAAGGAGTTTACGTTCTGATGGGGAGACAGGCAACAAATATGATAAATAGGGAAAATCTGTAGGATGTTAGTGTTGGATGCTAAGGAGTGTCAATGCCCCAAGCCAAACACCGCCAGGAAGACACCTATAGTTGAATACATTGTCTTATTATTTTTTTTTAATAATTTTATTTATTTACTTATTTTTTCCCCCAAAGCCCCAGTAGATAGTTGTATGTCATAGTTGCACATCCTTCTAGTTGCTGTATGTGGGACACGGCCTCAGCATGGTGGGAGAAGCGGTGCGTCCGTGCGCGCCCGGGATCCGAACCTGGGCCCCCAGCAGCGAAGCGTGCACACTTAACCGCTAAGCCACGGGGCTGCCCTACATTGTCTTATTATTGAAATGAGGGAGGAGGCACAACACAAAAGTATGAGTAAGAGGGTGTCCAAAAAAACCTGTTAGGGGATTTGCATTTGCGTTAGGGATTTGGAGGCAAGCTTAAGGAAGCTGGCTTTGTTCTAGACTGGGAGTTGTCAAGAACTGAGGTAATTCTGTGATTCAGTATCTTAAATCTTCTGGAGAAGGAAAGTCGACTAGAGCAAGACTAAAGCTGTAACTGGTTAAGAAGCAGTGGTAATGAGTATTAGCCAGGAAAGGGACTGTTTGGCCATTTTTGTGGCTTGGGCCATGTTCTTATATTTTTTAAAAATTTTTTATTGAGGTAACATTGGTTTATAACATTATATAAATTTCAGGTGTACATCATTATATATATATATGTATATATATATATATATTTTTTTTTGTTAGGAAGATTGGCCCTGAGCTAACATCTGCCAAACCTCCTCTTTTTTGCTGAGGAAGACTGGCCCTGGGCTGACATCCATGCCCATCTTCCTCCACTTTATATGGGATGCCACCAGAGCATGGCTGGACAAGCGGTGCATTGGTGCATGCCCGGGATCCGAACTGGCGAACCCCAGGCCGCTGCAGTGGAGTGCGCGCACTTAACCGCTTGCGCCACCAGGCTGGCCCTACATCATTATATTTTGATTTCGGTGAAGACTACATCATGTTCACCACCCAAAGTCTGAGATGTTCGTGTCTTGCCTGTGTTCCAACAGGATCACGGAGTGATCGGGTTTTTGTCTTGATCCCTCATGCTTACTGAGTGGCCTTTTTTTTTTTTTTTGTGAGGAAGATCAGCCCTGAGCTAACATCCATGCCAATCCTCCTCTTTTTTGCTGAGGAAGACCGGCTCTGAGCTAACATCTATTGCCAATCCTCCTCCTTTTTTTCCCCCAAAGCCCCAGTAGATAGTTGTATGTCATAGTTGCGCATCCTTCTAGTTGCTGTATGTGGGACGCGGCCTCAGCATGGCCAGATAAGCAATGCATCAGTACGCGCCCGTGATCTGAACTCCGGGCCTCCAGTAGCTGAGTGCGAGCACTTAAACGCTAAGCCACAGGGCCGGCCACCTGAATGGCCTTTCTGAGGTTGATGTTCTGTGAGAACATTGTTTTTTTTTTTTAATTTTTTGTTTATTGGCAGTAACATTGGTTTATAACATTGTAAAAATTTCAGGTGTACATCATTGTACTTCTATTTCTGCATAGATTACATCATGTTCACCACCAAAATACTAATTACAACCCATCACCACACACATGTACCGAATTATCCCTTTCACCCTCCTCCCTCCCCCCTTCCCCTCTGGTAACCACCAATCCAATCTCTGTCCCTATGTGTTTGTTTATTGTTGTTATTATCTACTACTTAATGAAGGAAATCATACGGTATTTGACCTTCTCCCTCTGACTTATTTCACTTTGCATTATACCCTCAATGTCCATCCATGTTGTCACAAATGGCTGGATTTCATCGTTTCTTATGGCTGAGTAGTATTCCATTGTGTATATATACCACATCTTCCTTATCCATTCATCCTTGATGGGCACTTAGGTTGCTTCCAAGTCTTGGCTATTGTGAATAACGCTGCAATGAACACAGGGGTGCATGTACCTTTACAAATTGGTGTTTTCATGTTCTTTGGATAAATACCCAGCAGTGGAATAGCTGGATCATATGGTAGTTCTATCCTCGATTTTTTGAGGAATCTCCATACTGTTTTCCATAGTGGCTGCACCAGTTTGCACTCCCACCAGCAGTGTATGAGAGTTCCCTTCTCTCCACATCCTCTCCAACACATGTTGTTTCCTGTCTTGTTAATTATAGCCATTCTGACGGGCGTCAGGTGATATCTCATTGTAGTTTTGATTTGCATTTCCCTGATAGTGGTTTTGAACATCTTTTCATGTGTCTGTTGGCCATCTGTATATCTTCTTTGGAGAAATGTCTGTTCAGGTCTTTTGCCCATTTTTTAATTGGGTTGGTAGTTTTTTTGTTGTTGAGATGCATGAGTTCTTTATATATTTTGGAGATTAAGCCCTTATCAGAAGTATGGTTTGCAAATATCTTCTCCCAATTGTTAGGTTGTCTTTTCGTTTTGTTGATGGTTTCCTTTGCTGTGCAGAAGCTTTTTAGTTTGATGTAGTCCCATTTGTTTATTTTTTCTATTGTTTCTCTTGCCCGGTCAGATGTGGTGTTTGAAAAGATGTTGCTAAGACCGATGTCGAAGAGCGTACTGCCTATGTTTTCTTCTAGAAGTTTCACAGTTTCAGGTCTTACATTCAAGTCTTTAATCCATTCGGAGTTAATTTTTGTGTATGGTGTAAGGTAAGGGTCTACTTTCATTTTTTTGCATATGGCTATCCAGTTTTCCCAACACCATTTGTTGAAGAGACTTTCTTTTCCCCATTGTATGTTCTTGGCTCCTTTGTCAAAGATTAGCTGTCCATAGATGTGTGGGTTTATTTCTGGGCTTTTGATTCTATTCCATTGATCTGTGTGTCTGTTTTTGTGCCAGTACCATGCTGTTTTGGTTACTATAGCTTTGTAGTATATTTTGAAATCAGGGAGTGTGATACCTCCAGCTTTGTTCTTTTTTCTCAGGATTCCTTTAGCTATTCGGGGTGTTTTGTTGTTCCATATAAATTTTAGGATTCTTTGTTCTATTTCTGTAAAAAATGTTGTTGGAACTTTGATAGGGATTGCATTGAATCTATAGATGGCTTTAGGAAGTATGGACATCTTAACTATGTTAATTCTTCCAATCCAAGAGCACGGAATATCTTTCCATTTCTTTGTGTCTTCTTCAATTTCTTTCAGAAATGTTTTATAGTTTTCGGTGTACAGATTTTTCACCTCTTTGGTTAAGTTTATTCCTAGGTATTTTATTCTTTTTGTTGCAATTGTAAATGGGATGGTATTCTTAATTTCTCTTTCTGCTACTTCGTTGTTAGTGTACAGAAATGCAACTGATTTTTGTATGTTGATTTTGTATCCTGCAACTTTACCATATTCGTTTATTACTTCTAAAAGTTTTCGGGGCCAGCCCGGTGGCGCAAGCGGTTAAGTGCGCGCGTTCTGCTGCGGCGGCCTGGGGTTCGCCGGTTCGGATCCCGGGTGCGCACCGACGCACCGCTTGTTAAGCCATGCTGTGGCGGCGTCCCATATAAAGCAGAGGAAGATGGGCATGGATGTTAGCCCAGGGCCAGTCTTCCTCTGCAAAAAAAAAAAAAAAGAGGAGGATTGGCATTGGATGTTAGCTCAGGGCTGGTCCTCCTCACAAAAAAAATAAAAAATAAAAAAAAATAAAAGTTTTCTGGTGGATTCTTTACGGTTTTCTATATATAAAATCATGTCATCTGCAAATAGTGACAGTTTCATGTCTTCCTTTCCAATTTGGATCCCTTTTATTTCTTTCTCTTGCCTGATTGCTCTGGCTAGGACTCCCAGTACTATGTTAAATAGGACTGGTGACAGTGGGCATCCTTGTCTGGCTCCTGTTCTTCGAGGGATAGCTTTCAGTTTTTCACCATTGAGGATGATATTAGCTGTGAGTTTCTCATATATGGTCTTTATTATGTTGAGGTACTTTCCTTCTATACCCATTTTATTCAGAGTTTTTATCATAAATGGATGCTGTATCTTGTCAAATGCTTTCTCTGCATCTATTGAGATGATCATGTGATTTTCATTCTTCATTTTATTAATGTGGTGTATTACGTTGATTGATTTGCGAATGTTAAACCATCCCTGCATACCTGGAATAAATCCCACTTGATCATGGTGTATAATCTTTTTAACATATTGTTGTATGCGATTTGCTAGTATTTTGTTGAGGATTTTTGCATCGATGTTCATCAGTGATATTGGCCTGTAATTTTCTTTTCTTGTGTTGTCCTTGTCTGGTTTTGGTATCAGGGTAATGTCAGCTTCGTAGAATGAGTTAGGGAGCTTTCCCCCCTCCTCAATTTTTTGGAAGAGTTTGAAAAGGATAGGTATTAAGTCTTCTTTGAGTGTTTGGTAGAATTCACGAGGGAAGCCGTCTGGTCCTGGACTTTTATTTTTGGGGAGGTTTGTGATTACTGTTTCGATCTCCTTACTGGTGATTGGTCTATTCAAATTCTCTACTTCTTCTTGATCCAGTTTTGGAAGGTTGTGTGATTCTAAGAATTTATCCATTTCTTCCAGATTGTGGAATTGGTTGGCATATAGCTTTTCATAGTATTGTCTTATAATCTTTTGTATTTCTGAGGTGTCTGTTGTAACCTCTTCTCTTTCATTTCTGATTTTACTTATTTGAGCCTTCTCTCTTTTTTTCTTGGTGAGTCTAGCTAAAGGTTTGTCAATTTTGTTGATCTTTTCAAAGAACCAGCTCTTGGTTTTATTAATTTTTTCTATTGTTTTCTTGGTCTCTATTTCATTTATTTCTGCTCTGATTTTTATTATTTCCCTTCTTCTACTGATTTTGGGCTTTGTTTGTTCTTCTTTTTCCAGTTCCTTTAGGTGCATTGTTAGATTGTTTATTTGAGATTTTTCTTGTTGGATGAGATAGGTCTGTATCGCTATAAACTTCCCTCTTAGAACCGCTTTTGCCGTATCCCATAAATTATGGCATGTCGTATTTTCATTTTCATTTGTCTCCAGGTATTTTTTGATTTCTTCTTTGATTTCTTCGTTAACCCAGTCGTTGTTCAGTAGCATTTTGTTTAATCTCCACGTATTTGTGGCTTTTCTGATTTTCTTCCTATAGTTGATTTCTAGTTTCATACTGTTGTGGTCAGAAAAGATGTTTGGTATTATTTCAATCTTCTTAAATTTATGGAGACTTGTTTTGTGGCCTAATATGTGATCAATCCTGGAGAATGTTCCATGTGCATTTGAAAAGAATGTGTATTCTTCGGTTTTTGGATGGAATGCTCTGTATATATCTACTAGGTCCATCTGTTCTAGTGTGTCGTTTAAGGCCAATGTTTCCTTATTGATCTTCTGTTTGGATGATCTATCTGTTGGTGTAAGTGGAGTGTTAAAGTCCCCTACTATTATTGTGTTACTGTCTATTTCTGTTTTTATGTCTGTTAATAATTGCTTTATATATTTAGGTGCACCTACATTGGGTGCGTAGATATTTACAAGTGTTATATCCTCTTGTTGGATTGTTCCCTTGATCATTATGTAATGCCCTTCTTTGTCTCTTTTTACAGTTTTTGTTTTAAAGTCTATTTTGTCTGATATGAGTACTGCTACCCCAGCTTTCTTTTCATTGCCATTTGCGTGGAGTATCTTTTTCCATCCCTTCACTTTCAGTTTGTGAGTGTCTTTAGGTCTGAAGTGTGTCTCTTGTATGCAGCATATATATGGGTCTCGTTTTTTTTATCCAGTCAGCCACCCTATGCCTTTTAATTGGAGCATTTAGTCCATTGACGTTTAAAGTAGCTATTGATAAGTATGTACTTACTGCCATTTCTTAACTTTTTTTTTTTCTCAGTGTTTTAGTAGTCCTTTTCTGTTCCTTTCTTCTTCTATACAGAATTGATGGTCCCTTTAGTTTGACCTCTGTCTGAAAGTGCTACTCTTTAACTCCCCTCCTCCCTCATGTTTTTGATATTATATCTAACCTCTTTTTTGTGCATTTGTATCCATTATGTTCTAATCATGGAAATAGATAATTTTTCCTATTTGAGGTCTTCTCTTTTCCCCTTAAATCAGTCCCTTTAACATTTCTTGTAGCACTGGTTTCTTGGTGACAAACTCCTTTAATTTTTGCTTATCTGGGAAAATTTTGATCTCTCCTTCCATTTTGAATGATTACCTTGCTGGGTAGAGTATTCTTGGCTGTAAGTTTTTTCCTTCTAGCACTTTAAATATATCGTGCCATTCTCTTCTAGCCTGTAAGGTTTCTGCTGAGAAGTCAGCTGATAGCCTTACGGGGTTTCCTTTGTATGTAACTTGACATTCTCTTGCGGCTTTTAGGATTCTCTCTTTATCTTTAATTCTGGACATTTTGATTATGATGTGTCTTGGTGTGGGCCTCTTTGGGTTTATCTTGTTTGGGGCTCTCTGTGCTTCCTGTACCTGGATGTCTGTTTCCTTCCTTAGGTTAGGGAAGTTTTCATCTATTATTTCTTGAAATAGATTCTCTGCCCCCTTGTCTCACTCTTCTCCTTCCGGGACACCTATAACACGGATGTTAGTGCGCTTGATGTTGTCCCAGAGGTCCCTTAGACTGTCCTCACTCTTTTTAATTCTTTTCTCTTTTACCTGTTCACCTCGGGTAATTTCTTCTAGTCTTTCGTCCAGCTCACAGATCCGTTCTTCTGTATCCTCTACTCTGCTTTTGAGTCCCTCTAGTGAATTTTTCATTTCCAGTATTGTATTCTTCATTTCTGATTGGTTCTTTTTTATATCTTCCATTTCTTTGTTGACATTCTCACTGAGTTCATCTATTCTTCTCCCCACATCAGTGAGCATCCTTAACACTCTTAGTTTGAACTCTCTGTTGGGTAGGTTGTTCATTTCTGTTTCACTTAGTTCCTTTTCTGGGGTTTTGTCCTGTTCCCTTACTTGGAATGTATTCCTTTGCCTCCTCATTTTGCCTCTTTCCCTGTGCTTGTGTCTACGTATTAGGTAGGTCAGCTACGTCTCCTGCTCTTGGATAGGTGACCTTATGTAAGTGATGCCTTAGGATGCCTGCAGTGTGCTTCCCTCAGTTCTCAGTGTTCCAGGGGAGACCCCTATGTGGGCTACGTGTGTCCTTCTGTTGTGGCCTGTTTGCTCTCCCTGTGTGCGCCCAGGTAGGCTGAGTTATGCTCCTGGCCAGCTGTTGTAATGCTCAGCTGCTTGTAGTTGTTGTGGGCCCTTCAGTCTCTTTATCAGGTGTGGGGAGCCCCAGCACAGTTGGCTGCAAGTTCTAATACCACATTTGTGTTGCAGTATTTCTTTTAAGTGAGTAGGCCCCCAGAGTGGCAGGTTGCTAGGCTCAGGGCCTTACAATTGCTGTAAGCCTCTAGCCTATTAGGTCTCTTGTAAGCTCTCTGGGGATTGCAGCTGGGTGGGGCTGGCCTCAGGCACGGGAGCACCCAATTGTTTCAGACTTTGGAAGGTGGGGCAAACCTCCTATGTGGGTCTTTGAGAAGCACAAGTCTTCTGCAGCTGACAAGCCCTGCCACCCACAGGTCCACACACACAGTCAACTGTGTGTGAGGGGCACAGTCCTGCCCCGTGTGAGCGCCCCGACCTCCCCAAGCGGACCCAGTCTCTCCACGGCGGGAGCCCCACACACTCTGCCACTGCCCCACACTCTCCACCTGCTCCTTGTGCACACCCTGCCCTGCTGAAGTTGGCTCAGTTGCCAGGCTGCAGAGAATCCAGTCACCAATCTATGCAGGCCCACAAGTTGCCTGAGGGCTTGTTGTTGGGTGGGGCCAGTCTCTAGGGTGGGCTGCCTGCCCTGGCTGAGCTGGATTAAATCGGTGCTCTAGCGGGTGTGGCAGACCCTGGGCCAGCAGGCCTCAGGGAGAACTCCAATGGCGTCTGTGTCAGCACGCTCACACCAGGCCACAACAATGGCCGCCGCCAATGTCCCAGTCCCTGGAGAGGTCTCACCCCTCACCGAGATGCACTCAGGGCCTATTAGGTGAGTCTGTTGTCACCAAAGCACTGTGCACCTTCCTTTCTGGTGATTTTAGGATGCTTTCTGAAACGGGTGAGTTTGCGCGTGGGCCCTTTAAGAGCCAGTTTTAGTTTCTTTGTGAACCGGGTTTTCTGGGGGTGCTCCCCAGTGTTTTAGTAGCAGGCAAAGTCAGATATTATGCCGCTGGTCTCGATTGTGCTGGGTCCACAAAATGCCCACAGCGGGGGCGCTCCCGGCTCAGGGCCCCGCGTCTCCAGGGAGGCTGCGTACCTGTGCGCTGCTCCCGGCGGCCGTGAAGCTGGCGGCTTGTGAAGGCGGCGTTTTCCTCTCCAGAAGGGAGTCTCTGCCTCTTCCACCTCAACTAGGATTCTCCTTTGTTGCAGGAGTTCCTCTTATCCAGTTTTCAGTTCTGTCTCAGGGGTAATTTTTCCACGAGTAGTTGTAAATTGGCTGTGTCCACGGGAGGAGGTGAGTTCCGAGTCTGCCTACGCCGCCGTCTTGACTCCGCCCCGAGAACATTGTTGATGGTTGCTGTTTAGCAGAACACCAAGGCTGAGCTGTAAGTGCATGATGTGCCAGGCCAGCTTCCACGGGTCAGGGACTGCTTTTTTCTTCCTCAGAAGAAATTAATACAAAGCAGGGAAGGGGGATATGAAATGTAGAGGGGTGAAATTTCAGGTAGGGGGTCTAGGGTAGGTGTCCTGAGAAGGTGAGTAAAGACTTGTAGGGCATAGAGAAGTCAGCCATCCTGCTTTCCTTGTAGAGGAACAACAAGAGTTAAGGAGAGGAGTGGAGTCATATCTAGGCTGCTGGAGGGTGGTGTGGCTGGAGTGAAGTACAAGAAGAGAAGAGAGATCAGAGTAAAGGTAGACAGCTGATGAGAGAGAGCAGAGAACAAGGACGGTCTTAGCAGTTGACATAAAAAGTTTTTATATATTGAGGTATAAGGGGAAGCCATTCTGGTTTAAGGTTGATTTGGCCTGAATTTTATTTGAACCAAAGATACGGCCTGTCATCCATACATTGTACATCTGCTGAACAAATGTTTCCTTGAACACTGGAAGGAATGTACCCCTGTCATGCTTGAGGTATGTATCTTTGTTTTGAAATGGTATAAAACTGTGCTGAAAATCGCTCTTCTCCAGAGTGCTCTCTTTCCTAGCGAAGGGTGCAGCTCCTGGGCTATAGTCTTCAGTTTGGCCTGAACAAAACTCTCTTCTTTACTACAGAGTGATTATTGATGATTTGTGTCGATGCAGTCATAGTAGCAGCTTTGGCTTTTACTCTGAGCAAGATGGGAACCGTGGGAGGACTTTGAGGAAGGACATCCTCTAATTTACATTTAAGAGAATTAGGATAATTGTGCTGTGTTGAGAATACACTCAAGGGGCGAGGATAGAGGCTGGGAAAACAGATTGGGGGTGGGGGACTCTTGCAGTCATTCAGACAAGAGCTCTTGGTGGCACAGACCAGGGCAGTGACACTGGGCATGGTGAGAAGCTGTTGAATTTTTAAATATATTTTTGGATGAAGACTGGATCTGGTTTTCTGATGGACTTGAGATATGAGAGGAGTCAAGGACGGCTCCAAGGTTCTGGGGCCTGGGCAACTGGAGGAATGAGAGTCCCTACGGGAACGACGCAGGAGTAGCTGGGTGAGTGGGAGAGGGTGGCTATCAGTGGCTTGGATTTGGATTCGTTGTTTTGAGATGCCTACTAGACATCCAAGTGCAGATGTCAGAAATTCAGGTAGATATATGGGTCTGGGGTAGAGTTGCCAGATGAAATACAGGATGCCCAGTTAAATTTGAATTTCAGATAAACAACATATAAGTTTTTCATATAAGTATGTCTCAGATATTGCATGAGACATATTTACACTAAAAAGAAATTATTAGTTTTGCAGGGAGGACAAATTTCCTGTACAGAAAAATTCCAAGTAATTTATTTAGATACCCCCTGAAGGGGGTAGAGAATAACACTTTACTAAGTGTGGGCTGTGCCTGGCGACTTCCTTCCAAGAGTACAGTATGGAAATGGAGAAAAGAGAGTAACTTTATGACAGAGACACCTGACAAACCCCATCTCAGCCAAGCGATCATGGTCAACGTCACCAGTATGTACTCTTGGTATGGTGTGATAGATACTTGTCCAGGTGCACTTTTCCTCCGTGGTCTTCTTCCCCCAAACCCATAACCCCAGGCTAATCATGAGAACAACATCAGACAGTCCCCACTGAGGGATATTCTACAAAACACCTGACCAGTCCTCAAAACTGTCAAGGTCGTCAAACACAAGGGAAGTCTGAGAAACTGTCACAGCCCAGAGGAGCCTAGGGAGACAGGACAGCTAAATGTAATGGGGTCTCCGGGCCAGGATCTGGAACAGAAGAAGGACATTAGGTAAAAAGGAAGGAAATCCGAATAAAGTACGGACTTTAGTTAAATAACAACGTGTCAGTATTAGTTCATTAATTGTGACAAACCGTACTAGTAAGATGCTAACACAGGTGTGCCCTGCTTTTTGAAAGTTCACGTTAATCCACTTCGCTTTTTCGAAAGTCATTAATACCTGTTTTCTCTAAACAAAAGAAACCCAAAGAGGATTTTTACTTTTAAGAAAAAATCAAAAATAGCCCTCAGCATTTGTTTTGCAAGGCGGCCAGCACAGCGAGCGGCGAGAGTGGCGCCGCCAAGCTCCTTCCCTGGGAACTGCACGCAGCATCTCAGCATCAAGCCGCCACAGCTTAGAACCGTGTCTGTGGGCATCTGTGCTTTATCTCGCTTTATTTTGTGCATCCGTTAGCAAGACGTGGCCTAAGATTCAGAAAAGCCTAAGAGAGCTGGTAAGGCTGTTCTGCTTAGCATAAAACTGGATGTAATTAAGGGTTTTGATGGTGGTGAACGAAATAAAGACATTGTGCGTGCACTGATCTTGCCTGCGTCCATCATTTGTGCTATTCACACGCAGAGAGGAAGAATCTTGAAAGCTGCTGAAGTTCCTATTGGTTCTGCTGGTAGGAAAGTGATCTCTTTCAGTCGGCATCCAGGAATGGATGAAAGGGAAAGTCTATTGCTTGAGCGGATTGATGGGCGTACAAAGCATGGTGTTCTAAGTTGTCTTATACTTTAGGGGAAATCAGTCAGTCTTTTTAATAAGCCAAAACAGACAGCACCGGACAATGGTGATGAAAGTGTTGCAAAAGAGGAATTTAAAGGTAGTCGTGGGTGGTTTGATTGGTTTTTGAGTCGAGGGCAGCTTCATAGCTTAAAGGTCACCGGAGAGAGTGCTTTGGCTGATACCGAAGCTGCTGACAAGTCCCCAGTAACTGAAGAGAATAGTTACAGAAGGTGGTTGTTCGTGTAAGCAAGTGTTTAACTGTGACGAAACTGCAATTTATTGGAAAAAAAATTGCCTGGCAACACATTTATTTCAAGAGAAGAAAAGTAGGCTAAGAGACACAAGGCGTCGAAGGACAGGTTACTGTCCTTCGTAATAGGCCTACTGGCCTATTACTAACGCCACTGGTGAGGCTGTGCTCAGGCGTCGGCTAGCGCACCATCAGAAAGGCCGAGGGCACGTACAGGCGTTGATAAGAAGACACTTCCTCTGTGACTTTAATTTTGAAAGGGCATGTAGGTTTAGGGCAGGTTTGCAGGATGTTTCGAGTACCTACAAAGAGTCGTATGATAGAAAAACACATGGGGCTAAGCAGTCCAGCATACTGTGCATTTCAAGCCTCCATATCAGCCACAGCAGCCACGGTGGACCACGAACCTCGACCTTCAACGTGGAGGCAGCAGACACAGAAGAAGGTGTAGACTTCAGTGACCTGCTGCCCTGATGCATTCAGATGGTGATGAGATGCTAACAGAGGACCCTCTTCCTCTCTCTCCTAGTCTCCTGTCCCTCCCACCACCCCAACCTCCAACCAGTCGGCTAACACCCCATCATCACCACCTCCTCTCAGCCTTCTAGTGTGCTCGCTGTCTACCTGATTCCAGTAAGTGAAACCACACTGTAAATATATTATGTCTACTTTATAAAGGCTGTGTATTTATCATCTCACTCCTCTTTTTACTATATGTTAGTGTGATTTAGTTTTTACATGTCATTTACTGTGATTTGGTAGGTTACTTTTTGGGTCTGGGAATACTCAGAAATTTTTCCTATATGAATTAATGGTAATTGCTTCTTTGCTTTACACCATTTCAGCTTACGAAAGGTTTCATAGGAATGCTCTACTTTTGGATAGCGGGGGAAACCTGTAAGACAGGAAAATCAGGTGCAGAGTATAGGGGAAATCTCTGTACTATCTTTGCAACTTTTCCCCAAGTCTAAATCTATTCTTTTTTTTTTTTTTTTTTTTGGCATATAAGTGACCCTTCGGCAGCATTTGTTTCTTTTTTTCTTTTTTTTTTTGTGAGGAAGATCAGGCCTTAGCTAACATCCATGCCAATCCTCCTCTTTTTGCTGAGGAAGACTGGCCCTGGGCTAACATCTGTGCCCATCTTCCTCCACTTTATATGGGACGCTGCCACAGCGTGGCCTGACAAGCAGTGAGTCGGTGCACGCCAGGGATCTGAACCCCGGGCCACCAGCAGCAGAGCGTGCGCACTTAACCACTATGCCACAGGGCCGGCCCCTAAATCTACTCTAAAATTAAAAGTATATTAAAAATTATGTGTTGTTGGGCCAGCCTGGTGGCGTAGTGGTTAAGTGCGAGCACTCTGCTTCAACGGCCCCAGGTTTGCAGGTTTGGATCCCGGGCATGGATCTACGCACCACTTATCAAGCCATGCTGTCTTGGTGTTCCGCATATAAAGTGGAGGAAGATGGGCATGGATATTAGCCCAGGGCCAATCTTCCTCAACAAAGAGAGGAAAAATGGCAATAGACGTTAGCTCAGGGCTCATCTTCCTCACCAAAAAAATAAATAAATAAATTATGTGTTGTTTTTCTGAAATTCAGATTTAACTGGGCATCCTGTATTTTTATTTGCTAAATCTGGCAACCTTGTTCGGGGTTCTCTAACCCAGAAATGCATTATGGAGCCTTCAGCATGTTTGTGTTTAAAGCCACGAGCCTGTGGAGATCACCGAGGGCGTCAGTGTGGTTAAGGATGCGGTGTCTGGAGGTGGAGACGCAGCGAGAGGGGGCATTAGCTGTTTGGGCAGAGGGGTTGGGCATTCACTGCTCTTCGGCTGCTTAGTGTCTGCCAGCCTCAGTTTCCTTGTCTGTTAAAGTGGAGATTAGGATCATCTCCGCCTCGTGGGCTCTTTGGCAGGGGAAATGGGATGACTTTGGTAACGCATCTATCATCGCATCTGGCACACAGATCTCAAGCAATGAAAGTTAACTTCTACCCGAATTTATCAATCCAATCTTCTTCATGGCTATGCCTCTGCATATGCACATATACATGTGTACACAGGTAAATATAAAATATATCTCCATATTTTTAAAAAGAGCGTACAAATTAGGTAACGTGAAATGTTTCATCCCTTTTTTGACTGCGTTGTGGAAACTGATTCCAGAAGCATTCCATTGAGCACTTACTGTGTGCCAGACACCATGATATACACTTCTAAATAAATAAACTCTGCAGATTCTAAAATCCAGTGTTGTCAGTTCCCAAATTTTGGATGTGAATTGGTGGAGGGCCGAATCAGGGGTAATTTGCAAAACAGGTGGACATTCAGACAGATGAGACTTTAAACAACTGTCTCCGGAATACTGTCCACATTGTTTTGTGTCTAAGAGAAATCTTCCCCATCCTTAGTTACACGGAGATGTGTATCATTCTTGGAATCCAGCCAGGTTTTTCGCTAGGTGGAAAATTCCGTTGATGATTTGCCAGCCGAGGGTTCATCTGGCCGCTGGAGAGATGGTAAATGTCATAGCTGCTTTTTCTCCCTGAGCATGAGCTCTCTATGCTTTTATTCTTTTCACTTGTCTCTCACTAATATCCCTCTGATTCTGTGTCCATTCCCATTGCCCCCAGAGTTGTCCACACTGCCCTCATATATCCCTCAGATGATTCTAGTAGCCACCTCGATCTCTCCCGCTTGAGTTCCAGGCTGGCCCATCTCAGTAAATGCCGTTGCGATCCAGCAAGTTGCTCAAGGTGAAAACCTAGAAGTAATTTCTCATTTATCCCCTTCCCTGGAACCCCTGCGTCCTATCCATTTGCAAGTCCCGTTGAATCAACTTCATCTTCTCTCGTTTTCTACATACTTCTCAGAAATATTCTGTACATCTCTCTCTCTTCTAGACCAGATCACCATCAACTTATGCCTGTGTATCAGGCTGGCACCCTTGTTTCTGGCCTCTCCATCTCCCAACAGGTCTACTTTGGCATTAATTGGTCTGTCTTGGTCCCTTCAAGACCACTCATTTGGGCATCATCCTGTTGCCATGGAAACAAAATCTGGGGAGAGAAAGTGAGGGGTTGGCATCATGAGGGAGGAGGATCGTGGAGACTGGAGCCTGCGACTCCACCTGCTGAAGGTTCAGGTCTTTGTAAAATATAGCTAATAATTGTCTTTGTTCCTAAGGCTGTGAGGTTTCTGTTAGCTCCTGAAGACATCAGTTCCAACCCGCTCGCTTTACTGATGCACCTAAGTGTGTGGGTGGGCACATTTGTAAGAGCTACACATATTTATGTGAAAATATGCATTGACATAAACATAGAGTATGTATTAGTTTGCTCAGGCTGCTATAATGAAATGCCATAGACTGGGTGGTTAGACAACAGGCATTTATTTCTCGCAGTTCTGGAGGCTGGAAGTCCAAGATCAAGGTGCCGGCAGGTGTGGTGTCTGGTGAGAACCCGTTTCCTGGTTCGTAGATGTCCATCTTCTTGCTATAATCTCACATGAGGGAGGGGGCAACAGGGCTCTCTGGGGCCTCTTTTCTTTATTGAGGTATAATTGACATATAACATTATATTACTTTCGGGTGTACAACGTATATATTGCAAAATGGTCACCACAATAAGTCTAGTTAACGTCCATCACCACACAGAGTTACCAATTTTTTTCTTGTGATGAGAACATTTAAGATCTACTCTCTTAGCAACTTTCAAATATGCCATACAGTGCAGTATTATTAACTATAATCACCATCTGGGGCCTCTTTTATAAGAGCACTAATCCTATTTGTGAGGCTCCACCCTCAGGACCTAATCACCTCCCAAAGGCCCACCTCCAAATACCATCACACTGGGGATTTCAACACACAAATTTTGGAGGGACACAAACGTTCAGTCTATACCATCAACCTAAGACATCACCCCTGTCCACTAGCCACCCAGTGCCCCCCATGGTGTGGCAGAGACAGTCTCTGCATATACATATTTTATATTTTATTATATTACACATATTTTTAAAAAATTTTTTTTTGTGAGGAAGATCAGCGCTGAGCTAACATCCGTGCTAATCCTCCTCTTTTTGCTGAGGAAGACCAGCTCTGAGCTAACATCTATTGCCAATCCTCCTCCTTTTTGCCCCCAAAGTCCCAGCAGATAGTTGTATGTCATAGCTGCACATCCTTCTAGTTGCTGTATGTGGGACGCGGCCTCAGCATGGCCAGAGAAGCCGTGAGTCGGTGCGCGCCCGGAATCCGAACCCAGGCCTCCAGTAGCGGAGCGCGCGCACTTAACCGCTAAGCCATGGGGCCAGCCCATATTACACATATTTTATACATTATTTGTTACATATATTTTATACATTATAATATAATACATAGTATTGCATTATATATATTTATATATATTATATGTTCCTTTTCCTCTTTTTTGCACCACGGTAGCCACCCTTCACATTATTATACACCTTGCTCTCACATCGCTGTGTAGTTACTCTTTCAGTCCCTAAAGAACATCCTTAGAAGAACAGCGGCACAGAATTCCACTGAACGCATCTGTTAGAATTTAGCCAGTCCCCTCTTGAAGAATATTGAGTTTGTTCTCAATAGTTTGTTATTATAAGCTATGGTACAATAAAAACTAGAATTTTAAAATTCAATTTTAAAAATTGAAGTTTGTGTGTGACCAAGCAGAGGGATGCCAGCAGCAATTATTAGTGTGGTCCAATTTCCCTGGGTGATACTGACTCCCGCATACTCTGTGTATTTCAAAATATCTACTTGCATGGATGTTTGTAAGAATCTCTGAATTTTTCATCCTCTGTCCATTCTGCTTGGGATCGTGACATAAACTCTGTCTGAACATAAGCACTTTAAGTTTATTCTGCACAGACTTCCACATGAATTCCCCCCTCTAAACTGCCATCATTGACTTAGGACCAGGGTGTTTTAGAGCCAGAATGGCCACGCTTTTGAAAAAACAATCTGTGAAAATGCCCATAACCATTAGAGGAAAACACTGTTTATATAGTTTCATGGGAAAAAAGTCAAGCAAATATTTGCTCAAGCAGACGTTCCACACTTTGTCCCTCGTGCCATCTGCTTCCCTTCGGAGGCACCAAGTTATTTCAAAACCCAGCCATCACAAGTTCCACCGAGAGCACCTGTCCTGCGATTTTCAATTGTGATTAATAATCGGAGCATCTCAAAATCCACAGCAATCAGTTTCTTAATGCTCCACCAAAAACAATCTCCATTTGCACCCCCCAACCCCCACTTCCACTGATCTTGAAAATAATGTAATTTTGGTCGTGAGTCATGGTTGATTCCTTGGTTCCATTCAAGTTTCTGTTACTTTCTTGGGGTGGTTGGGTGCTAAGGGGTACCAGAAAACAGATGCCCAACACGTTCCAAAACAAGGATAAGTGGAACGCTCACGCCTGTGTTTCCTGGGGAGAAAGATACTTGAAGCATTTGCAGCCCAGTTTTCATTCCTTATAATAAGGGTTTTTTTGCGATTACTATATTCAAGTGCCTACAATGTCCCAGGCACTCAATTAGTTTGTGTTGAAGGAAGAAGGGGATATGGTTGAATGGTGAGAACAGATAATGGAGAAAGAAGCAGCTTGCTTGGCCAATTTTTTTTGGTTTGCCCTTCTGTAAAAATCCCATCCGAGGAGATCTTTTAACAAGCGCTAAAGGCTTGAGTGACCATTAACGTAGTCACTCATTAACCCTCCCCAGTCACACCATCCCCAGTCCAGGCTATTCTGCGTCAACTAGTCCTCGTTCCCCTCAAGGGTACTCAGCTGACGCTAGAGACAGAGACTGTTGCCAAGGAAACTGCAGTTGGAGGGGGAGACAGGAAGGGGTGCGGAAGGTGCAGTGTGAGACTTGGAGACTGGAATTTTCCAGGCCCTCAAGTAACACAAAGTGTGCATGCAAAACCCAAGTCTAGGCACAGAGCTGGTGGTCAATAAATATCTGTATTTCTTATTTGAATGAAAATACAGGGTCTTTGGTAATCGATTTCAGCTCTTTGAAGCCTCAGTTTACTCTTCTCAAATGGGTTTATGTAATCATCATTCCTAGCTAACAGGACTGCTGTGAGGATTAAATTGGTCCCTGCCTACCCAGGCCTAACTCCCCAGGTGTGCCTTGGGGACCACCTGGCTCAGAATCACCCAGGCAGGTGGAGGCTTGTTGCAAAGCAAATTCCTAGGCTACCCTTTAGAATTCCTGTAGCAAAATATCTTGTCCAAAGTATCCATCCACCTTCACAATCCATCACTCTTTTCGTCTTTATCCTAATAATTTTCTTCACAGTGGTTTTTAGAGCTGTGCTGTCCAATATGGTAGCCGAAAGCCACTTGCGGCTACTGAGTGCCTGACACGCGGCTAGTCCCAACTGAGATATGCTCTAACTGTGAGATGTACACCGCATTTCAAAAACCTAGAGAGAAAAAAATATCTCATTGATCACTTTTTTACATTGGTGTCATCGATTGAAATGGTAACACTCTGCATACGTTGGGGTCAGTTAAACCTATTCTTAAGATGAATTCCACCTGTGTCATTTTACCTTTTTAAATATGGCTCCTGGAAAATTTAAAATAAATGCATGCTGTACATTGGTGGCTTGCATTATATCTCCATTGCACAATTTTAGAGTCTTTTTTAGAGTGAAATAATCTTGCTAATTTATTTCTTACTCATTTGCTTTCTGCATCCCTGCATGAGGGTGAATATTCCATGAAATAAAGACCTTGTATATCTTGTTCATTCTGTATTCGCAGCACCTAGAACAATTAAATGCAGATAGCCAACCTCCCCAACATATATTTGTTTAATGACTACGTGAGGTATCAAGAAGATATTTGGGAAGAGGCTGATCCTTGAAAGTCAGAAAACCACAGGGGAAAATTCTCCATGTCATTGATCACCTGGGGAGTGGTGGCCTCCAGCCCAAGGAGCCTCATTTCTCCTGTCACTCATGGATGCCGTTCTCCTTTCAGCCAAACCTGGGTCTCACTTGATCTGTTAACTTTGGGTCCTGGAGAAACTAGAGATTTTTTACGTTAGGGCTGGGGTTCAAAATTCTTCCCAGAGAACAGTTCAGATTTGGGGTTGGGGGGAAAGTGCAGGGACAGAATCTACCAACCTGTCAATAGAAATGTCTGGTCTGCTCAATCGCTTCCTTTCCCTTTCCTTGTAAATTCCCTGATCCTTCCGCCTAAAGTAGCCCGAGTCGTCGTTGTCTCTGCCTTACCCCGATGTGTTACTCTCCAGAGAACGTAATATTACCATAGATTTTAACATAGCTAGACACATATGAATATATACATACGTGTGTGCATCACATATACATTATGTGTTTACACATACTATTTCTCTATAAATATATATGTTTTTGTATCTCTCTATATATTTGTATTTTAAAATTTGTATTTACTATGTCTTCAAATGGGATGTCAACTCCAAGGAGAAAGACGACTATATTTGTCTCGATTTCCACCACCTACAACAGTGCCTGCAAACAGTATGCGCTCAATAAGTATTCGTTGAATGAATGAATGGTCAAATAACTAACTATTGGCGGGAACAAAAGCTGTTTATGTCGTTGGCACTGGGGACCTCCGCGGAACCGAAACCTGTGACGTCTCCTCGTGTCTGCAAAGGCACACACAGCGGTTCCCCCCCCCTTCTGCAGAGACACCACTTTTAATGTGCTTATTTTAAATCTGGATGTGCCCAAATCCCAGAAGGGGTACATCAGGCCTGTGCCCTCCCCCGGACCTCACCCTCCCGCAGCTCGACTGTTCTGGTGTCCATTACTCTGCCCTGGTCCTTAAGAGCGTTCACTGGGCCTCAGTGATGCAGGCAGGCTCTGCCTGTCGCCATGGAAACTGCAGCCATAGCGATAGGGAGGAAGCTGACAGACTCTCAGAGGATGGAACTTTCCAGACTGTGTGTAGGTTAATCCCAGCCTGTCGTACTAATAGTTCGCAATATATATTTGTGGGAGGATTGAATAAAAACATGGGATCGCGGGAAAGGGACTTCACCCTTCTGAGACTCAGTTTCCTTTTCTAAAAGTGGGGAAATATTTTTTTTCCTGCATTTCTGGATTGTGATGAGGATTATAGTAGGTGCTGCTTGTAAGTCACTTGGCACTGTGCCTGCTATGATGCAGCCAGGATTTTTAAAAAAATGTATTCCAGACTTCACCTGCCTTAGAATGGGGAGAGGGGAGATGGATGATTAAAAATGCAGAGTCCTGGGCTGCCCTTTAGACCAATGACGGCAAAAGACCTCAACCCCTGCCCCCTGCCCTCACTTTCTGCTCACCGTCCTGCTTTATTTTATGCATAAGCCATCCCAGCACCTGAAATTATCTTCTTTGTTTCTTTTTTTCCAGATTTATTGAGGTATAATTGTTATTTGTCAATTATACAATGTGATGTTTTGATATACGTATACATTGTGAAATGATTGCCACAATCAAGCTAAGTAACACATCTCTCACCTCACATAGTTACGACTTTTGTGTGTGTGTGTGTAATGAGGACACTTAAGATCTACTCTCTTAGCAAATGTCGAGTATACAATACAGTATTGTTAACAACATCAGCATGCTGTACATCAGATCCCCAGAACTTACTCTGTCGTGAGGGGGGGAGACAATAAAAAAGAGAGAAGGTTTGGGGGAAATGGGAGGTGTTGGTCAAAGTGTACAAAGTTTCAGTTCCAAGATGAATAAGTTCCATTTTATGAGAGTGGAGACTGTCTTTCCTGGTCTCCTCCTGCACCCCCAGCCCATCACAGTGCCTGCACACAGAAGGTGTACATGAAATGTACAAATGTTTGTGAACGTATGGAAGCGTCAACGAGCTGTTGGAGGAAGGAAAGATTTCTCAAAGGCAGAATGACCTAGGAAATGGAGAGGAGGGCAGAGGATGCGTTTGCAGAGGGGTAAACCATTAAGGGAGGCAGGCTGGGTGAGGCGGGCAAGACTAGCATTTGGCATTCAGTGGGACGAGGACTTCTCTGTCTGAGCCTGGACTCGAGTGAAGGGATGAGTGAAGGGGGAGAGCACCCTGTGGGAGCCCCACTCAGCAGGGTGAGGAGCTCACCCCAAGCTCCCAGACACTTCTGAGGCCCATGGCAAAGGTCCCCAGCTTGAAGCCCCTGAGGGTTACACAGCTCATGTGAGGGAAGAGGTGGGCTGGGACTTATGCATATTAAACAATTTGGAAGATTTTTCATTTCCATAAAGAAACATCCTCCCCTCCCCCACTCATTTTTTTTTTTTTAAATAAGTGACTTTACCACCACACACTCACTAGAATGGAGAAAAATAAAGAGATTGACAACAGCAAATGTTGGCGAGGATTGGAGCAACCAAAACGTTCATATATTGTTGATGGGAATGTAAAATGGCACAACTATTTTGGAAAAGGTCTGGCATTTTCTTAAAATAAGTGATCCTCTCAGTCTGACCTCAGTGTTCTCAAGGGTACAGAGTAACATCTCCTGTGGAAAGGGAACTATCGCCTCAAGCACAGTATAAACTGGACACTGATCCAGAGTCTGGGCACTGGGAATAACAGGGAGTGGTGGGGAGCGTGGCAAAGGGGAGAAGGTGTGTTTTGTTGAAGTGGGCAGTTGCTACCAGATGCCATCCAATGGCTTCCACGCATGAAATTGAACCCAGTGTTGCCAGATCTTCTGATTTTTTGAGAGAAACTGGAAATCTCACAGGATTTCACTTCTGCTTCAACACTCACACATTATTGGTGGTCATGTAAGCAGACACACCGTTAGTGGGCAATACAATAGTGGGCAATTTGGCATTATCAATGCACAATTGGAATGCCTGTACCCTTAGACCCAGCAATCCCACTTCCAGGAATACATTGCACTGATGCACTTATACACGTGTGAAATAGCACAGGTACACGGCAATTCACAGCACTCTTGGTTATAACAAAGGATTGGACATAACCTCAATATCCATGAGGAAGGGACAGGTTAAATAAGCTATGGGACGTCCATACAATGAGATCCTCTGAATCAGTATGAAAAATGAGTTAGCCCCTAAGTACTGGTATGGAATCATCTCTAAGACTTATCCATTTTATTTAATGTGTATGTGTGTCTTATTAGGTACCACCCCAGGTGCTTTACAGATATTAACTCATGCAAGCCTCACGACAATCCCCATTTTAGAGCTGATGAAACCCAGGTGCCAGATGCTAAGCAACTGGCCCAGCGTCCTGCCTTAAGAAGCAGAGAGGCTGGGAGTCAAACTTAGACAGTTGGGTTCAGCAATGCTTTTAACCTCTGTGCCATGAGATCGTCACATTAAGTGCAACATAGAAAGTTGCAGATGGGGGCGGCCCCGTGGCTTAGTGGTTAAGTGCGCGTGCTCCGCTACTGGTGGCCCGGTTCGGATCCGGGCGCACACCGACTCACTGCTTCTCCAGCCATGCTGAGGCCGCGTCCCACATACAGCAACTAGAAGGATGTGCAACTATGACATACAACTATCTACTGGGGCTTCGGGGTGGGGGGAAGAAAAGGAGGAGGATTGGCAATAGATGTTAGCTCAGAGCTGGTCTTCCTCAGCAAAAAGAGGAGGATTAGCACGGATGTTTGCTCAGGGCTGATCTTCCTCACAAAAAAAAAAAAGAGAGAGAAAGAAAGTTGCAGAAAACCAGGTGCAAAAAGCGCTATTTTGTTTTAAAAAAAAAGGGAGGGGAGGGGGCTGACTATACCATGTGCTTAGAATTACTCCTTCAGGAATGTGTGACAGATGTGGCTTCCAGGAAGGGTACCGGCTGGGTGGGACAGGGAGGAAGGTGGAATTTTCCCTACACTATATTTCGCATAAGATTATGACGTTCACAGAGTTAAGATGTAAAAGATGTAATCGCCATTTAAAAAGCACCACCATTTAAAAACGAAGAAACGAAATTCAAAACAATATTGGTGGCTTTGTCTTCCCAGACCCGATCCACGCCTGCTGTCACGTTGTGTCTTTATTTCCGTGTGTGCTGCGGCGTCTCAGATGTCACAAGCACGGTTGAAGGAGGCACTGCGGGTTTTTTTCTGTCCCCACAGAATCCCCAGAACAAAGCCTGGAGCTTAAAATAGGTATAGAATTAATATGTTAATAGAATTATCTGGGTTCATCATCCATATAGTCAAATATTTGTGCAAGAAAGAAGCGGTTTAGTTAATGAATGAATCGAGTTGGAGAACAGCTGAGGTTTGTATCGCCGGCTCTTTCGGGCCATGTGGGATTTCTAACAGAGGACGCAGAGACCCGCATAGATGTTTTTTTTCTTTTTCTTTCCCCTTTCTGCAAAGACCCCTGTCTGAGGATGCATTTTAATTGCATAAAAGTCGTGAGCGGACTACTAACGAGGACCCTCCCCCGCGGCTGGGCCCTGGCCCCAGCGCCCCCATCCTCCCCAGCCCCCCGACCAGGCTGCTCGGTGTTTATCAGCCTCGAGAGCGGTCGTCTGGCGACATTCATTGCTATGGAAACCGCAGCCTGCCGGGGAAGAGGAGGGGGCTGCGACACGAGCAGGGAGGGACTCGGAGCCTGGAATTTTCCAGGCTCAGGAGTTACACTGGGGGTACGTGTGTGTTCAAAATTCCAGCCCAGACTCCAATAGGGGCTCCACGGAGGTTTGCGGAGGGGATTACCGAGAAGGGGAGCGGTGGGCAAGAGGCTTCTCCCCCGACTCTGAACCCCTGTTCCACAATGGAGAAAAGGTCAGAGTTCATGGGGCCTGGTGAGAACTAACTCAGGCCGGCTGTCCAGCATTTCGCTGCACGCCTGGCTGGTCATGGTTAGTGTTTCTCCAGGGGGGCCCTACGTTTCCTCCTACAGGCTCACCAGCCAAGGTGCGGTCTGCTAAACATGCAGATCTGTGGGCTTTACCTTAGAAAAAAAGATTTCTAGAATCTTCCACTGTCCACGCTCCAATCATTTTCCTGTCTTATTTTCTCCAAATAACTTGTCTGTGTCTGCAGTCTTATTTTTTACTTACTTGCATATCGTTCCTCTCTCTTGCTCAGTATTAGTGAATCTCCGTGAGCAGAGCAGTGTCTATCTTAGTTACCTCTGGCTGACACATAGTAGGCCTACAGTGCAGATAACCTGACTCGAATGAGTGAATCAATGAATGGATGGATGGATGAATTTGTGCTTTCCTGTTAGACCATAATCTCATAGGGGGTGATTGGAATGAAGCATATTTTCTGGATGCTTCTGGCCTCCAAGGGAGGTAGAAGTCATAATTCTGGCCCCCACATCCTTCATACTCCTCTCCAATGGGGGGACTCAGATTCCAGGACAAGGATGGGGCACATTTACCACCTGATGGAGACCTTGGATTCTATTTTTTGTTCTGGCTTTATTGAGATATGATTGACAAATTAAAACTGTATACACTTAAGGTGTACAACGTGATGATTTGTTATAGGTACACACTGTGAAATAATCATCACAATCAATTCATATATCCATCGCCTCACATAGTTACCATTTTTCTTTCTTTTTGTTTTGTGTGTGGTGACAATACTTCAGATCTACTCTTAGCAAATTTCAAATATAAAATACAGTATTGTGTCATATGTAGTTATATTTCATTTATATTTTTTCTTTTCATAAATATATTTATATATTTTAATATATAATATGTAATCAATACTCAATAGATTATATGTTATATACATATAAAAATCAATATATATATAACATCTATCTATATAAAAAATATATACAAAAAAATCAATATTTCTCAGCTGAGGGTGATTTGCTCCTCAGGGGACAATTCGTCAATGTCTGGAGACATCTTAGGCTGTCGCAGCTCGGAGATGGCTGCTACTGGCATCTCGTGGGTGCAGACCAGGTACGCTGCTCAACATCCCACAAGGCACAGGACAGCCCCCCATGGCAGAGAATGATCTGGCCCCACATGTCAGTAGTACTGTGGCTGAGAAACCCTGGAGTATACACATACATTTATAATAGTCTAGACCAGGGAGAAATAAAGAAATACAATGTGAGCCACATATGTAGTTTAAAACTTCCTAGTATCCTCATTAAAAGAGTAAAAAAAAAAAACAGGTGAAATTAATTTTAAGACCATAGCTTATTTAATCCAATATATTCAAAATATTATCAGATAATCAACATGTAATCAATATAAGACATTGTCCATGAGATCTTTCACATTCTTGTCTCATACAAAGCATTTGAAATCCAGTGTGTGTTTCATACTTTAGAGCACATGTCAACCAGCCACCTTTCAAGTCTCAGTAGCCACACCGCGCTGGTGCGCACCCCATTGGACAGCTCAGGACAGACCATCACCACGTGCTGAAGAACATGGCCAGCAGGGGGCGTCATGAGAGCATCATGGAGTTACTGCAAAACTTTTCCAACTGGAAAGAAATTTACCCAGTTTGCAAAGCCTGAGAAAGAAAAAAGCTTATGGCCATAGACTCCATCCTTCTCCGTGGAGTGAGAAGGAGAGCAGACAGGAGGGGAGGCAGGGCTGCAGCCTTCTCTCATGTGCTCTGTCTCATCTTGCTAGGGGGAGGGAAGCAGTTGACAGCAAGGACTTCCAAGCCTGACGACTTGGATCCAAATGTCTCTCCTCTCTGCCCTGACCCATCCACCCTACTGACCCTACCAGTGTCCAGTGTCTCTGCCTGAACCTCCCCACAGCCTCCTCTGGCCTCCAGCCCAGCCTCAGTGCCCCACTGGCAGCCAGAGCCATCTTGCCTGGACACAAGTCTGACCAAGACGCTCTCTGACTAGTGTCCATTGGGGGCTCCCTACTGCACTTGGGGTGAAACTCAAGCCACTGACCGTGGCCTAAAACGTATCTCCAGGTCTGGCCTTTACCAAGCCCCCCAGCCTCATCTCACAACTGCCCTGCCCACCTGGGTTCCGAGCTGTCATTGGCTGAGTTGTGTCTCCCCCAAATTCATATGTTGAAGCCCTAACTCCAGTACCTCAGAATGTGACTGCATTTGAAGATAGAGCTTTAAAGAGGTAATCAAGTTAAAACGAGGTCTTTAGGGTAGACTGTAATCCAACATGATTGGTGTCCTCATGAAAAGAGGAGATTAGGACACAGACACACGGAGGGACGACTATGTGAGGACACAGGGAGAAGACGCCGTCTACACGCCAAGGAGAGAGGCCTCAGGAGAAACCAGCCCTGCCGACCCCTCGATCTCTGAATTCCGGCCTCCAGAACTGAGAGGAAATAAACTGTTGTTTAAGAGCCCCAGGCTGTGGTGCTTTCTTATGGCAGCCCCAGCACACTGATAATAATCACTCATTTTAATAAAACGTTGCATTTAGGGGCCGGCCCGGTGGCGCAAGCGGTTAAGTGCGCACACTCTGCTGCGGCGGCCCGGGGTTCCCCAGTTTGGATCCCAGGTGCACACCGACGCACTGCTTGTCGAGCCATGCTGTGGCAGCGTCCCGTATAAAGTGGAGGAAGATGGGCATGGATGTTAGCCCAGGGCCAGTCTTCCTCAGAAAAAAGAGGAGGATTGGCATCAGATGTTAGCTCAGGGCTAATCTTCCTCACAAAAAAAAAAAAAATGTTGCATTTACAAAGCAAAAAACATTCTGGAAACATGCACATATAACTGATATGAAAACAAACAATTACTTAACATATTAGAAATTCTAAAAAACCCAGATATCTCAAATGAAATATGCACTAGGGAGATCAACAGGAGAATCCCAACCAAAACGCAAGCCTATAAAATGCATTCGTCCTTCTCTGTGTTTAGTGAGACTCATACGAAACACCTGTGGTTCCAGTTGTTCCCTGAGGGCGGGGGCAGAGGGTCAGAAGGGTGAAGATGTCCCGAGTTGGTGTGGGCCGGGGAGACCCGGGCGCTGTGGGAATGTCCGTCAGGATGGTGTTTCTGGCTGGCAACGTGACGATGTGCATCCACCTTGGGCCTAATACACGGGCTCCCCAATGCTTCTCTGTTCTCTGAACACACTAAGCTCCATTTCTCACTTCCATCTTGTGCTGGTACATACCCGCCTTATCCATACCCGCTCCTCAGAGTCTAGCTTATCAACAACAACGACAACAATAATAATAGCTAACGTGGGGAGTGCTCTGTAAAGATATCTCCTTTGATCCTCACAACAGCTCTATGAGGTTCGTACTAGAACATGTCTTTGTTCCAGATGGGGAAACTGAGGCACAGAGCAGTTAAATCACGTGTTATTTGGGGTCTTTTGATACAAACAATCAATAATCATTCTGTAGGAGAGAGTTTTATTCGAGCCAAACTGAGGACTGTAGCCTGGGAGTGCACAGCACTCAGGAGAGGAGTGGGTTTCAGCACAGTTATACACCATTTCCAGACAGAGAGACACACACCAAGCATGATGGGTACCCTCCTTCCAGGGTTCAGGGAGATATTTGGCTACAGATCAGCACATACACAGCGGGGACACGGCCTCGGTGGCGCCGTGGGAAAGGAGGCTTCAGTCTTATCTTTAAAGAGCACTGGCATCAAAGCAAGGGAGGCGTGACATTTTTTTTATCTTCAAAGAGTACATTCTTTAGGGTGATGACTAAAGCAGATGTTCAATGTATGTCTGACAGGCCATAAGTCAGGCTTCTTTGGTTCCAATAAAATTCAGGCCAAATCAGGTTCAAACCAGAATGGCTTCCCCATAGACTTGAAAATGGAACATTTCTCATATCAGGTCCAGGAGCCAAGATGGAGCAGGACTAGGATTTCACACAGAAACGCTAACTCTGAGTCTCGGCTGTTGATCGCTGTGCCCTTCTGAGGCAACACATCACACAGTCGGTCTCCCCAGGGGGGTCAGGACCCTCCCCCGGGGTGGCCTGGCTGCAAGGCCTCACCCCACCCCTGTCCTATGGTGTGGAGTCCCCCTCCTTGCACCTCACTACCTCCCCAGCATCCTCAGAGCCCCGCCAATGATGCCATAGATATCACGAACAGGACAACGCTGAGGAAGGTGGCGGTGGTAACGATTACCAGGTGGTTGAATACTACTCTGGCCAGGCTCTGTTCACAAGCACTTGACCATACTAACTAAGTTTCCCAACAACCATGCCAAGTGGGTACTTTTATGATCCTTGATTTAAAGACGAGGGGACCCAGGCCCAGAGAGGTTAAGTAACTTGCTCGGCAGCACACAGCCATTTTGTGGAGCTGGGATACATAGGTACAGTCACGAGTCGCTTAAGGAAGGGGCTATGTCGCTGTGTGATTTTGTCGTGTGAACCTCATAGAGTGGCCTCACGCAAACCTGGATGGTACAGCCTGCTACACAGCTAGGCTGCGTGGTACTAATCTCATGGGTCCACCATCTAGCTGCAGTCCCTCGTTGACGGGAAGGTCGTTATGGGGCACACAACAGTATAATGTGATTACAGATACGTATACTGTAATTATACACACATGCACACACATGCACACACAATAAAGGGAAAGAAAGTGAAATCCGGAACAGAACAGAGTTGCCACACAGCAGACCGGGACTCTCCACCCGGGCGCCGTTGCCCGTTTGAGCGGGGCGTCCCGGGCACCGCAGCCCCCCTGGGCCCCACCCTCCCGGCGCCAGCAACAGCCCCTCCCCCAGTCGGGACAACCAAAGACGTCTCCAGAAATCGCCCAACGTCTCCTGGGGACAAAGCCACCCCCACTGAGAACAGGGCCTGGCTTCACGGAGAGCGCTGCCCCCGAGGGCGACAGGACTCAGCGCACACCCGCACCCTCCCCCTCCCCCCGATCAGCGGGGACGGCGCGGGCGGGGGTCGCGGGAGGGCGGGGAGGCGACCCCCAGAGGCGCCGGCTGTAGCGCGCAGCCTCGTCGCTGGGCTCCCGCTCCCGCCCCGCCGCCGACTCCGTCTCGTGCAGCCGGCGGGGTCCTGCGCGGGCGTAGATCTGATATCACTCCCCGCTAGAAACCCACCCATGGCTTCTTATCGCACGCCGTGCAAAGTCACCACTCCTCTCCGTGCCGCCGTCTCCTACCACTCTCTCCCTCACCTTTGCGACTCCAAGTGTATCCACCCTCATGTTACTCCCTGAACAAACCATGCACCTTCCTACCACGGGGCCTTTGCACTTGCTGTTCCCTCAACCTGGAGCAAGCAGCAGATTCCATGTGAAGGCACGTATCTTGCTCTCTCACCGATCACGTCCAAGGTGAACATAAAACTACCTTTATTTTTTTTTCCACTTCTGTTGAGAAATAACTGACGTACATCACGTATTACAAATTATCTTTAAAAAGCCTATTTCAATTAAAAGAAGCAGGGAGTCCATTTAAATAAAAAATATTAAGGAGAGAATTGTAGGCCATAAGGTTAATATGTAGGAAAACCCCATAGAGGTGGTGCTGGAAGGACAGGAGTTTGGGGACCGTCACCGCAACCAATCCTTCCTGGCAGCCGGAATAATCTTCCTAAAATGCAGAGCTGAGAAGGAGCCGCCCGCGTTTGGAATCCTCCTCTCCTGGGGGGAAGAATAAATTTGTTCACAGAGCTTATGAAATGATACATAATCTGACTCCTGGTCCTCTCTGAGGTCGTCTTGCTCACTTCCCTCCTATTCCCATTCTGTAAACACACCAGACTCGGGTCCCTGCCTCTCGTCTTTCCCACTGGTCCTCCCGAGTAACCAGTACCAGAAATGTGAGGCATGGAGGTGATGGATTCGATGGTTGTCTCACAGGGAACTTGCCCCTGGATTCTCTTGGTTCCAGCCTGATAGGCTTTTCCTTGAGGCTGATGAGACACCAGGGGGTGGAATAGAAGACCACTCATTAAATTCGGGGTAATTCTGGTTCTGCTGACAGTGCCAAAGTTGGGCTAAATGTAAGATCAAAGAGTCTGGTTTCCACTGGGCCCTTGGGGTAAACTGCAAACCATCAACATGCTGGAGAAAGTAGAGGCCATGGGGGAAACAGGGCTGGGGGTCTCCTGATTTATTTTATTTTTAATGTTATTTTTATTTTAAATTTAATTCCATTCATTTTTGAATAGGTAATACATTCAAAAGTTTCAAAAAGATATATGGTGAAAAGACTCTCTCCTCTGTTCTGTGTCACCTGGCTTCCTTCCCAGGAGGCAACCAGTGATGCAGGCAACAGTTCCTAGCCATACGTAGATGGCCCGTGAACACACAAGTAAATATGTGTATCAATTTTCCATTTCTTATACAGATTTTAGCATCCTAAACCCACTGTTTTGTATCTTGTTTTTTATTTTCCACCAAAATATATTTTGGAGCTCACACCATATTGTAACGTAAAGCTTGTCTGTGTTCCTTTTTCATAGCTGCATAATATTCCATTTTATGGATTAACCAGAAATATTATTATTATTATTATTATTATTATTATTATTATTCCCCATGGATGTATGTCTAGGTTGTATCCAATCTTTGACAAGTAAAAATTATGATGAAATAAATAACCTTATTGGTGAGTGAGCATGAAGACAGGCTCCTGGACGGAGGAGAGGCAGCCTGGGCTTGCCAGAGCCGTGCTGACATTCCTGCTCCGTGTATTTCATACACTTGAGAACATCCGTCTGGGGTGATGTTAACAAGTCTGAACACTTGGGCATCTGTACCTCCTGTGTAGGGTAACGCCATGGACTCTCCAGGATGGCCGAGCACCCCCTGCTGATTCTTGGTGTGCTGACCAAGCCTTTCTCCCTCAGCCAACATCACCTGCTCAGGGCTGTGCATAAAAGGTTAACCTCGCCCAAGGAAAGATTTGTCCCTTTGTCCCTGGCTCCTAGGGGTAACCTCGAAGCCCTTGGAATGTCCTTCCTGATGAAAGTGTCTTTCTTTACCACCAGGAAAGAGAGCAATGCTGGCAACTGATGTATGACTGCCATCGATTCAAGACATGGCCTGATTTCAGTGATGTGAAAATGTGGGGAGAAGAGGTGCATCTTAGAATAGATAAAAGAAGGTAAAATAGAGGCCAGCCTGGTGGTGTAGTGGTTCAGTTCGTGCGCTCTGCTTTGGCAGCCCGGGGTTCACAGGTTTGGATCCCGGGCGCGGACCTATACACTGCTCATCAAGCCGTGCTGTGGTGGTGTCCCACATACAAAATAGAGGAAGGTGGGCACAGGTGTTAGCTCAGGGCCAATCTTCCTCAGCGAAAAGAGGAGGCTTGGGAACAGATGTTAGCTCAGGGCTGATCTTCCTCAGCAAAAAAAAAAAAAAAAAAGAGAGAGAAGAAGGTAAAATAAAGCGTGCTGGGTGTTATAAAGAGGGAAGGGGAAGTAAGGATTGTTAGGGAGGCCCAGAAGAGGGGAGCCGTCCAGTGTATGAGTAAGGGGGGCTCTCCCAAGGTAGTGACATCCAAGACAGGACCTGAGGATAGAGCACAGGAGTCAGATTGGAGAAGGGGGGTGCAGTGGGGTCAGAGGGACGAGGGGACCGAGGTGGAGATGCTGTGCACTGAGGGAGGAGCCAGCGGGTGCGGGGACACTGGCTTCTTCAGGGACCTGAATGGGGGCCAGTGGCGCTGGAGCAGAGAGGTTTCTGGGGCCAGAATATCCAGGCTTGTAGACCACGGTAAGAAGGCTGAGTGTGACTCCAAGAGTGGTCTGGAACCATAACAGGTCTTTTCTTTAAATTGTGTGTGTGTGTGGGCAAAAGAAAGAGGGACAGGTTATCCTTTCTTTTTTAACTGAGCGCTAGGGGGAGAGCTGATCATAGGAGGGCGACAGTGGAAGAAGAGAGACCAAGTGAGAGGCTACTGCACCAGTCCAGGCAGAGGCAAGGGCGGTTTAGACTGGGCGGTGGAGATGAAAAAGTCTAAACAGGATCAGAAAACAGGGGACAGATGGGAGAGACATTTTGACCAGGGAATAGAGAAGCTGAAGGATTTTTCAAACAAGGATCGGCAGTGGGGGAGACCCCGCTGGTCTTCCGTAGCACTTTGTGCCGAATGAAACAGCCCAGCTGGTTCCCAAGGAGTTTTTGCGTTGCTCCCTAGCTAAGACTGGGAACGGTCGTTCCTGGACTCAGAACGACGCGGGCAGGATTCTCGAGTCGCCAAACCACAAAAGCCTTTGAAAGCCAGTCATTGTTCTCGGAGTCTATCCCTAGATTCCGTTTCCCACCAGCTTTTCACTAATTTTCTTGTGATGTCCTTGCTCTGGGCTCTGGGGGCTTGATGCAGGGGGTACTCACTAGATCCCAGCCACTCCTGCCGCTCTGGGTGCTGCTTATCTTATCGCTTGTTCCACCAGTTTGGAACACAGAGTGCGGAACACGGCTTGCCTTTGTGTGCCACACGTCACATGGTCGCATTGTGTGCCTGTCGATCTGTTTCTTCCATTGGAGCGTGAGGATCTCAGGGCGGGGGGCACGGCCTGTGTTTTCCCTGCATGCTCAGCGCAGCTCCCGGCACATGGTAGGCGATCATACTTGTAGAGTCGATTATACTGTATCTACGGTATAATTCCCAAGCAATGCAGAATTTCACTTGTGGATTCTATATCTTCGATCTACGTAGATAAAAATGCTTATACTTATTATTCTTTTTTCCTGCGTTTTGCAATACACAATATCAGGTGGTGACTTCAAAAGGCAGGCTCTACGTGAGTTCAGACGTCGGCTCTGTGCAAGAGCCTTTCTCTTTAGGAGACAGACGCTGAAATATTTATGGAAGGAACAGTACCATGTCTGGGGTTTGCTTTAAAAATGATGCCGGTGTTGTGATGGGACCGTGGATACAACATGCTGAGACATGAGTTGATTGTTGTTGGAATGATGAGTTTAAGAGGATTCGTTATGCTCTTTTGTCTACTTTTGTATATTTTCAAACTTTTCAACCACGCCACCCCCCAGCCATCACTCTTAGCACCCAAAGTCGAAGTAATCTTTCTAAACTGCATATCTGGCCACGTCATTCTCCTATTTCCAACCTTACTGCCCTCTGGAAAAAAGTCAGAAAGAAGCAATCTTTAATTTCAAAGATTAATCTTTAATTTTAATCTCACTTAATTCCCACCACACCCAGGGCTGTGCATACTTCTGTGTCACGGGGAGAAAATGAAATATTGACAATGCCTGTGATTACCTCTTTGGCCCCTTGGCTACAGGCTTCATTCCGTGGGGAGCACAGACCTCAGTATTTTCCCTCCTGCGATCATTGTGTTGCAAAGCCCCCCTCTTCGGAACTGTGAGAGAGAAATGTAACATCTCAGAAACCATCGGCAATATATTCCCAGTAAACCGCCAAAGGGAATCTGTGCGCAGACATTCCCAAACCAACTGTCCTTTGTTATATTTGCAGCCTACGTGTGATTTGCGTTTTGTGTTCTGTTTCTCTGGGTACGTTCAAAGTTGTCCACATCGCGATTCTCTGAGGACTCGGAAAACAAGCTTGTTCTCCATCTTTTCAAGCCAACAAGTGCTGCGATACAAACCTTCACGCTCCTGCTTCCCAGGGGTGGACATATCTGGGCCATTTGTCACAGGCTCAGCTAATCCCCCCACAGCTGCGCTGGCCCCGCGGCTCCTGGAGCGCCTCTCAGCAGCGCGGGATCCTCCAGGAAGGCGGCAGAGGACAGAGCCGGCTGCCTGGATCACCGGCAGCTGCTGGCAACTGTCGGTGAAGGGCCGCTGTGTATAACCGTGAGCTGCAGGGATCTGTCACGGATGGAGCAGCAGCCAGACGCCCCGGCGTGTAATTCCGACAGGTGCTGCCGTGGAAAGACAGCAGAGTTTGACATCGCTGATCGCCCTCCAACTTGCCCTGTAGGACATTATTCCCCCACCAGGGGGTTTACAACACACACCCGGGTTTTCCTAAAATCGGGGACGTGGTTCAGGTGGCTTTTTCTGAATAGAGAACCCTAGGACTCCACGTGAAGCCTCTAGGTGTCCTTTCTGTAGGACAGAAAAGGCAGAGCAGAAGACCAGAAAGGGTTTTAACAAAACACCCAAAATCCAGACAAAATCCACAGGGTCTGGCGTCATGAACTCAGGGGCCCGTGGGAACAGACCCTCACCTTCTGCTTTTCCAGCCCTCCCAGTCCTCTGCCACAGTCACTGTTCACCATCCGCGTCCAAGTGACTCTGTGCCGTGTGGGAGACACGCAGGAGGAGTGCAACAGCACAGACTCGCGCTCGCCGACCTCGGGGGCCTGCGTGTCCTCACTGCAGACGGGGATGAGAACGGTCCCCTCCCAGGGTTAAATGAGGAACGAGAGGTGCGGTGCTTAACAGAGACGGAGTGTGGGTCTCAGACTGTGTGAGAGAGTGTGACTGGGTGTGCACGAGTGTGTGAGGGAGTGTGTGTGTGTGTGTGGTTGCCAGGGGTTGGAGGGGAAAGGGATGAATAGGCACAGCACAGATTTTAGGGCAGTGGAAATACTCTGTATGACGCTGTAATTGTGGGTACATGTCATTATGCACCTGTCCAAACCCACAGAATGTCCAGCAAACACCAAGGGTGAACCCTAATGTCAACTACAGACTTTGGGTGATGATGTGTCAGTGCAGGTTTGTCAGCCGTAACAGCTGCACCACTCGGGGGGGGGTGTTGACAGTGGAGGAGGCTGTGCAGGGGTGGGGGCAGCAGGTACACGGGAAATCTCCACCCTTCTCTCAATTTTATTATGAACCTAAAACTGCTCTAAAAACACAGTTTTTATTAAAAAAAAAAAAAAAAGACAGTGAAAACAAAACAACATGAATAAGTGTGTTTAAACCAGTGCTTCTCAGCCAGGGGTGACTCTGCCCACTAGGGGACATCTGGCGATGCCTGGAGTCGCTTTTGGTCGTCACGACATAAGGGCATCTAGTGGGGAGAGACCAGGGCTGCTGGCGAACGCCCTACACTTCATGAAGACGCCCTTCCAGCCCCAAACGTCCGTGTGCCGAGGCTGAGAACCCCGGGGCCAGACGCTTTTGTTGCCGAGGATCTGAGCAAAGCTCTCCTTTATTTAGGAAGTAATTAGCTATGAGGGCATTGAAGGCATGCCAGCACCTACTAGAAACTTCCTCTGGAATGAAACAGAAGGAGTTGACAGGAGAATAACATTTTTATGGTGAAAGTCGATTATCTTTGAAGTTGAAGCATCTAAAATGACATCACTGCAATCTGCCCCATATTCTGGGGACTCTGGGCAGAAGATGGAAAAGAGGGGGGAACAGAGTATGAGGTCGGTTGCAATAACCCAAGCCAAAGGCCATGGCGGGGGACGGGGAGAGGGGCAGCGTGTGGAGATTTCTGGACCGTGGGAGGTGGCGGTGTATCAACGTGACTCCAAGATGGTTTGGGGAAAAGGGATGAAAAAAGAATTAATCCTCAAATTTAGCTGCAGCAGCTTGGTAAGTGGTGGTGACATTTCCCGAGATGGACGAGACTGGGACACGGAGGGGATGGTCAGGAGGTGGTTGTGATTCAAGCCAGAGCGGATGTTTGCAGTGGGGACAGAGAAAAGGTCTGAGGGTCACTTAGACAGTGAGAGCCGAGCAGGCGTGTGGGGCGTTCACCTCGGGTGCGACACTCACAGGAGAGCCCAAAACCTCAATAGTCAAGATACTATTTTAGTGTGATATTCTTAAAAACACAAAATGATGCAAAAAACCCATGTTGTGCACGACACCAAAATTTTTACTCAGGACAGGATCCGAGCCTGCATTTTACATGACTCTCCTCCCTGGCCTCACCCTAATCTCGACCCTGTGAGATCCTGGCTTCAGTTAAAATGTTGATATTTTGTTCGTTGTCGATTTTTTGGCGTTAGCTTTGAAATTTTAAAAAAATGTGGCGTTAAAGTATGATTTCTCTGGATTACTGAGATATTTGCCTCCCACTCCCAGCCCCACTTAAACCTTTCCCCGAGCTGAGAACCTGACTCGCCTCACCCGGCTCTGGCCCTGGTGAGTGGGGACAGATGGGAAGAAGCCAGCAGAATTTTCACACGAGGCCCAGTGGCCACGATGGACCCTCAGCTCTCCAGAATCCCATGGAATTTCCATCGCACTAAGAGCCAGGAGGATTCCATGTGGCCAAGGCCGGGAACGGCTCTCTTGGACCCAGCCCGGCACACACAGCACACTGTAGAAAACGCTTTCCAAAACATGAGAAAAACTGTAACGCTAACCATCTGTTTGGCAAATCGCTATTGCTGCGCTCTGCTTCTGACCACAATTGGGGAACCGGTCGTTTCGCAACATCATTTTCAGAGGAAGTAGCTTTCTGTCCTGCGGCCCCTTCAGGGTGTCTTGAAGCCAGTTGGTGTCAATTAAATGCTTACTGAACATATTCTGCTAATATAGGTATTAGAGTGAGGAGAGTTTCCATCTGCGTGGGAGGCTCGCTCTGTGTGTGGGTGTGGGTGTGTGTGTGCTTTCATATACACGTTTGTAGACAACTGAGTGGAGGGATTGGATGTGCTGGCTTCAGGGAACATGTCTATGGTGTGTGCAGATGTAGTTCCAGGCCCCGCGCCAAGCACTTTAGAAATGGGTCAAGTCATTTAGTTCCAGGAACCTCAAGGGGAAGGCACTGTTCTAACCCCACTTCACAAATGAACAGCTTGCGACCAGAGAGGTTCTGACACCAGCCAGAAGCAGCAGAGCTGGGCGGTGGACCTGGTCCACAGGACACCAAGCCAGTCCCCACAACTAACTCCTTTGCTCAATGGCCCCAAAATGTGCGTTCCACCTCAAGAGCTGCAGCCTCCGTCGTGAGGGTCTGGGGGCGAGGGGCTGTGGTCGCAGACCATCTCCATTTCCCTGGGGCTGTGGTCCTTGGGCCGAATGTGTGCCAGCGTTCAGTAAGTATTTGTGGAATGGCGAGTGGAAGGTGTGTTAGATTTCTGTTGCTGTGTGACAAACCACCGCAATTCAACAGCACAAAGTTTATCATCTCAGAGTCCCCTGGTTAGGATTTCAGTTTTGGGCTAGCTGGGTCTTCTGCTCAGGGTCTCACTAAGCTGAAATCAAGGTGTTACCCCGGACTGTGGTCTTCTCTGAGGCTCAGGGCCCCGCTCCAAGCACACACACACACACACACACACACACACACACACACAGAGCAAGATTGGTTGTTGGCAGAATCCATTTCCTTGCACTTGCATGATGGAGACCCCCGTTTTCTTCAGGGGACTGCTGTCAGCTCCCAGAGGCTGCCCCCGGTTCCACACCACATGCCTCCCACAGGCAATTCACAACATAGCAGTTGCTTCTTCTTCTTCTTCTGGGCCAGCAGGGGTGTGTCTTTCTGATGCCTTCTGCTTTTCCTTTAAAAGCTCACCTGATTAGGTCAGGCCCACCCAGGGTAATCTCCCTTCTGCTGTAGAACATAACATAATCACAGAAGTGAGATCTCATTGTCTTCTCAAGTCCCACCTACACTCAGGGGGATTCACAGGGTGTGTACATGGTGAGTGGGAACCTTGGGGACCATCACAGAATCCACAGAATGGTTGAGGGTGATTTGTGGGCCATGCTAAGCCTTTATCTTGTAGGTAGGGGGGCTCTACCAGGAGGGTTTACATAAAGAATGTTCACAATCAGATCAATTATTGTTGTTGCTGTTGACAGTAATATTTTGGAAAATCACCTACAGAGATTAGACTAGAAAAGGGGAATACGGTGTCTGTGAGATCCCAAAGGAAGCTGCTGTGGGAATCCTGGGTGTGGGACAAGGAGGATAAAACCTTGCAAGAAGGAGGTGGCTGCAGTATCATCAATTTCACTCCACAAACATAGACTGAGTTCCTACTATGTGTCAGGCTCCATGCTGGCAACCGGTGCTGGGGTATAGCTGAGAGAAAATGCAGATCTGGCTCTGCCATGATGGGAGTTACCTCTCAGCAAGGAGATGGATGCTGACATGGTTCATTTTATGTGTTATCTTGGCTGGGCCACAGTGCCCAGATACCTGGTGAAACATTATTCTGGATATTTCTTTGAGGGTATTTTTTGGATGAGATTAACATTTAAATACATGGACTTTGAGTCAAGCAGATTACTCTCCCTAGTGTGAGTGGGCCTTATCCAATCAGTTGAAGACCTGAATAGAACAAAGACTGACCTCCCCGAAGCAAGAGGGAATTCTGCCGGCAGACAGTCTTCGGAATTGAATTGCAACATTGGCTGTACCCTGAGTCTTCAGCTTGCTGCCCCTCTACCAGCCTCCATTATCATGTGAGCCATTTCCTCAAGATAAATCTCTCTCTCTGTATGTATAGTGGTTTCGTTTCTCTGGTGAACTCTGACTATACAGATGTGTATCAAAAAAATGACAGCCCGTGGTAAGTGTTAACGGAGGAAAGGTGCCCAGAGCTGTGACAGGTTGTAGCAGGATGGTCTGTCTTAGAGAAATCAAGGAGGACTTTCCCATGGAAGTGATGTTGGAGCTTATCTCAAGGTTGCCCCAGTGTTACTAGGTGTGCATGCGGGGAAGAGCATTCCAGGCAGAGGAACAGCATGTGCAAATGCACCATGGCAGGAGGGAATATGGAGGCTTTAGTGAACTGATTACCTTCCAGAGGGTCTGGGGTGTGGAGTGGAAAGTGATGAGGGTGGACACAATGGGAGAGGCTGAGGCGTGCAAAGCCTCACCATCTCTGGCTGTTTGCCTTTATCCTAAAAGCAACAGGGAGCCTTTGAACTGCTTTGAGTGAGATGGGAGGTGACATCAGCAGGTGTGTCTTCCAAGATGATAAATAAATGGAAAGCAATAGGATATATTGGAGTATATGAGGAAGCCATTTGGTGTAAAACTATTCTGCCTGACCTTGTTTTGTCAAAAGGGCCAGACATGGCCTTTGAGCATGCGTTGTATACCTGCTTTAATCATTCACTATGTCCCAAAGACAAGAACAAATGCCCTTAAGATAAAGTAACTTCCCCTGCATCAGCATTTTCTTAAGGATACCCATCTCTCTCTAGGCTAGGGATTTATTGCTGACCTGCTGTGACCACCCAGCTGGAGACCACAGACCTGCTACCTGCTGTGTTCATCAACTGCTGTGTGAATCACTGTGCCAGCTAGGCAAGCTAGGCAAGCTAGGCAATCTGGTGACTGTGTAAAAGAGACATTCCAATCATATGTGATACATGCTCTTTGGTGGTATATAACCACTCTGTACACCCCACTTCTTTAGTGCCCTTCCTTCCTTGGGGAAGGAAGGCCCCAGGCTATATGGTCCTCAAATTTGGCTCATAATAAACTCACTCCAATTTTCATTTATAGGTTGGTTATGGATTATTGATGTCAACAAAGAGAACATTCTGGCTGCTGTGTGGAGATGGACTGGAGGGGACAAGGATAGATGAAGGAAGCTATTTATTGAGTGCATCAGTTATCTCTTGCTGTGTAACAAGCTGTCCCCAACTTCACGGCATATAAAACCAACAACCCATCATTTCTCACAATTCTACGGGTTGGCTAGTGGTTTTGTGACTAGATTTTGCATGGACCCTCTTGTGTGGCCTTATTTGGCCGGAGGATCATTGGGGAGGAAGGTCCAAGATGGCTTCCTTTCCCTGTGTAGTGGCGGTGCTGGCTTTCAGCGGGGGCTTGGTTCCTATCCTCCACTAGACTAGATGAGGCTTCCTCACAGCATGGTGGTCTCAGGGCTCCAACAAAGTGGAGAGAAAGCTGTGAGGTCTCTTGAGGCCCAGCTGAAGTCACACAGTGTCACTTCTGTCACATTCAGTCGGCCAAAAATGGGTCACAAAGCCTCTATTCAAGAAACTTGTTGAGCAGCCAGGAATTTGTGGCCTTCTGTAATCTACAACATTCAGCCAAATAATTTTTTGTGTGTGTGAGGAAGATTAGCCCTGTGCTAACATCTGCCAATCCTCCTCTTTTTTTTTTTTTTGGCTGAGGAAGACCAGCCCTGGGCTAACATCCGTGCCCATCTTCCTCCACTTTATATGGGACGCCGCCACAGCATGGCTTACCAAGCAGTGTGTCAGCGCGCACCCAGGATCTGAACCAGCGAACCCCGGGCCGCCACAGTGGAGTGCGCGCACTTAACCACTTGCATCACCAGGCTGGCCCCTCAGCCAAATAATTTTTGAGCATGCTGGGCACTGCTCAGGCTGTTATTGCATTAGCAGTAAAGCAAAGGGGCAGTCTCCACGCCTCCTCGTATCTTATAATCTAGTGAGAGGAGAGAGAAAACAAACGTGAATAAATGCAAGCCATGTCAGGTCCTGATTAGGGCTGGGGAGAAGAACAGGCTAAGGCGAAGGGATAGAGGGGAGGAGGAGGGACAGGTCTCTCTGGGGAGTGGGAATTTAAACAGAGTCCTGAAGGAAGTGAGGGAGGTGGAAGTGAGGGTATCTAAGAGAAGGGGCTCCAGGCTGAGGGAACGGCAAAGCCAAGCCCCCCAGAGGCAGCATGCCCAGTGTTCTTGGACGTGTGGGGGAGAAGGGTAGGAGGTGAAAGGAGAGAGGTAGCAGGGATTCAGCTCACGTAAGGTCACACAGGTCATTGGGAGGACTTTGCCTTTTATTCCAATAACTGTGCGGACTTGTTTGAGGGCTTGGAAGAGCAATGTTGGAGGTTCTGGAGATAGCCTGATGTGTTAGTTACTCACAGCTGCGTAACGAAACACCTCAAAACATAGTGGCTCCAACCAACAATAAAATTTATCATCTCACTTTCTGTGGGTAAGGAATTTGGAAGTGGCTCAGCTGGATGGTCACGGCTCAGGGTCTCTCTTAAGATTTTGGTCAACGTGTTGGAGAGGGCTGTGGTCATCTGAAAGCTCGACTGGGCTAGAGGATCACCTCCAAGATTGCGCACGCACGTGGCTGGTGAGTCACTGCTGGCTGGAGGCAGGAGGCCTCAGCTCCTCCCCACATGGCCTCTCCAACATGGCGGCTGGATTCCCCCAGAGCAGGCGGCCCAAGGGAGAGCAAGGCAGAAGCCACAAGCCAGCCTCAGAGGTCACACATGGTCATTTCTGCCATCTCCTCTTGGTTGTGCAGCCCTCTTCAGTGTGGGTGGGACTAGAAGGGCCTGGACACCAGTTGGCCAGGGTCATAGGGGACCATCTTGGGGGCTGGCTATTGCACCCCGTCTCATTGCTGGGGGCTGCAGAAAACCTTCTCTCACTAACCTGATATTGTGCAGGGAATTTCTCCTGGAACCAGAGAAGGATAAGAATTAGAGCAGAAACAGCATTTGTGTTCTCAGGAGAAGATGATTTGCATGATTCTAAAGTGTTGGTTGCCAATTTTTAAAAAACAATCCATTCCCAGACCTCACTTTTTCTATTTTCATTATTTCATTCTGCAAGTATGTGTTGTTTGTCTCTTCTGCAGGGCAGTAGAATGAGAGAGCATGGAGAAGAGAAAATGCTCAGGGGTTCAGAGACCAGAGTGGTGAGAGACGGCACTGACACTGGACGTGGGGGCAGAAGCCTGGCCCAGCACAGACAAGCCACCTGACCTCACGGAGCTTAAATTCTCCTGGAAAGAAGAGACAATTAATAAGTAAATTTACAAACCAAAGGCGTGGCTTCAGAGAATAATCTGTTCTAGGGAGAATTGCGAATAAGGGAGCATGGTCTTTTCGTTAGCATGATCTGGAAATGGCCCTCTGCAGCAATGATATTGGAGCTGAGACCCTGAATGATGAGAAGGAGAATGTCTGGGGGAAGGACTTTCCTGGCTGCAGGAACAGCAGGTACAAAGGCCCTGAAGCGGGTATGAGCCAGGCCATTTGGAGATCCTTGAATGATCAGGTTTCAGGACATTGTCTGGAGCTGTTTCTCAGAACGTGGAATGACTGTACATTCTTTTCTTTGAGGAAGATTGGCCCTAAGCTAAAATCTGTGCCAATCTTCCTTGATTTTTTGTATGTGGGACACTGCCACAGCATGGCCTGATGGGCGGTGTGTAGGTCCTTGCCTGGGATCCGAACCCACAGACCCTGGGCCACCAAAGTGGAGCTCGCAAACTTGATCACTATGCCACTGGGCTGGCCCCCGACTGTGTGTTTTTAAAGGTCGGTCTGAAGGGGTGAGGGCCTCTCTGCCGTCCCTCCTGCCTATGAGATGGCCTGGGTTCCTGTTTTCTGGCTCTTCCAGCTGTCAGCTGTGCATTCTCAGTCAAGTCACTTAACCTCTCTGTGCCTCAGTTTCCTTACTGGTAAAATTAGCAATGAGATAGGAAGTAAAACACCTCTGGATAGAGACAAAGACAAATGGATAAAGACAAATGACCCAGTCAGAAAACAGGCAAAAGACTTGAACAACCTAAGTGTCCATAGACAGATGAATGAATAAAGAAAGAGTAGGATATAGATACCATGGAATATTCTTCAGTTTTAAAAAAGAAAGAGGTCCTTCCATTGGAGGCAACATGGATGAACCTGGAGGACATTATGCTAAGTGAAATAAGCCAGACACAGAAAGAAAAAGATCACCCGATTCACTTATATGTGGAATCTAAAAAAGTCACACACACAGCAGCAGAGAGTGGACGGTGTGACCAGGGCCGGGACGTGGGGGAGGGGGAGATGTTGGTCACCGGGCGCAAAGCTGCAGTCACGTGGAGGAACTGGTCTGGAGGTCTAATGTGCAGCTCGATGCCGACAGTTAATAACACTGTGGAGAGTCCCGGAAATGTGCTGGGCGAGTGGATTTCAGGTGCTCTCATCACACACACAAAATGGGAACCGTGTGAGGAGGTACGTTAATTAGCTTGACTGTAAGAATCATTTCACTATGTGTATGTCTATCAAATCATCCTGTCATGCACCTTAAAGACATAAAATTTTTATTAAAAAATTAAAATTTCCACATTAAAAAAAGACTTGAACAGATACTTCACTTCTAAGTGTGACTGAAATACCAGGTGATATTAGTGAAGGAGTTTATTCAATAACCAGCCTGAGTTCAAACTCCAGGAAATAGTCCAGCAGAGGCTCTGATGGACCTGCTCCGAGGGGGGGAGTCTAAGTGCAGCGTATATCTCTTCACAGGACAGTGTACGTGCAGGGAAGAGGAAAAAATGCTTACAACTAGATTTAAAAAAAGGGGGGGATACAGTACGTCTGGGCTTTTCTCTAGATTATACATTAAGGCAACATAAACAAGAATTCCTTGGTTATACATCAGACAAGTTCAGGGATGCTGGCGTTATCTATGTGCGGAGGGAGGCAGGGACCAGGGTCGTTAATTATTCCCTTAATTCTAAGAAATGCAGCTGGGAAATGTGATAGCGAGGTGCCTGTTATCTCTCCCTGCTGTGGGTCTGTCCAGCTGGCTTCTCAGTCATGAGACGAGGGGTTGCGAGGTCATTTGACACAGGCTGAAGATGGCCTGCGTGGCTGCCTCACAGGACAGCACGGATTATTGTACTGATTTAAAGCCTATTCAGTTTGTTTGCTAGATTCACCTTTTAGACCAGGGAGAGGGGTCCCAGTAATCTGTCCACATAAGGAAACACTTGAAAAGGTGTCCCACGTCCCTACCCCTGAGGGGCACACAAATGAAATGCACTGACTGTGAGATACCACGACACAGCCTCAGAGCGGCTGCAGTGACAATGACTGACCACACCAAGGGCCGCAGAGAGCGCCGAGCCGCTGGGACGCTCGCCGCTGCTGGTGGAGCGCAGACTGGCATATCCACTAGGAAAAGCTTCTCAGTTTCTTTTATGATCAAATACTTACTGTTCAACCCAGCTTTCCCACTCTGAGATACGTGACCTCTAAAAAAGGACTTGTGTTGAGAAAAACATGAATGCAAAAGTTTATAGCAGCTGCATTCACAATCACCAAAAGCTGGACCGTGGAGTCCCACAGAGGTGGAGGCGTAGGCAACCGGGGAGCCACCCCCGGTGGTCGAGGCTCGGCAGTAATGGGGTGGGATTCTGTGTTTGACTCCATTCGAACGAGTGAAAAATTCAGTTCTGAAAACTGAGACTTGATTCAGTTGTGGGAACGCTTCAAGGTGTGTTTGGACAACTTGGCTGCTCGAAACTTCTGTGGCAACCATAAATCACAGGGAATCTTAACACACTTCACGTATATCTGGTCACATGTAACTTTCAAGCAGAGATGTGCAGCAACAGAGAAACACACACTAGACTTCAAAACTCAGAATGAAGCAGAGGACGTAGTAGATATTGTTCATCATTGTGATGTGGATTAGATTTTGAAATGGTAGTATTTGGATTTCTTGGGTGAAATCAAAATGTTAGAAAAACTTTACAAAGAAAGAAAATAGTGAATGGGCTGGCATGGCAGCAGAGGGATGAACCAGGAGGGTGCTCTGCTCATCAGAGGGAGGGACTGTGGCTGGCCACGGAGATAGATGGACTTGAGGTGTTCTGGAGGCAGAGCCAGCAGGACATGGAGATGGACAGGACAAAGAGAGGGACAGAGAGGGAGACGTCAGGGGCGACTGTTATGAGAGGTTCGGGGATTCGATCGGAGACGTAAAAGACACTTTCCACTCCAAACAAATGGATCGAAGGTATATTTTATTATATAGAGGATAGTAAAGGTGATAGTCTGCAAACAGATCTAGATAGGTCAAGTATTAGAAGGGAAAAAACATCAGCCCGACTGGAAAGGAAAAACACCCACATCGGCTGAAGAGAAAATGACACAAATCAACCGGAAAGAGAAACACCAGGTTGACCGAAAAGAGAATATATTAAATCAATTACTTCATATCAAATCAATTACTTCACATCAAATCAGTTACTCACAACATCCACGCCCCACTGCCGGGAGAGCCCTGTCAATCGACGCGGCTGGGCAAGGATCACACGTCCTGGGCAAGGTGTCCCTTCCACAGGTGGAACTCTCCCCAGGTCTCAGCTTCCAGCAGTTTATATAAGCAGTTACAGAGTTTACAGAGCAAGCATCTAGTGTTCCCATGCACAAAACAGTTATCAGTGGCGTACGTGCACTGAGCCCCTTGGCTAGCGTCCCAGCCCAGCAGTTGTGTACGTGCATTGTTTTCTTTGGTTATTGTCTTAGCCCGGCACAGATGGCCAGTCCATCCCGTGTTACGACGCTCCAAGAGCCTTGAAATGCTATAACTTGCAACTCCCTCCGTGGGAGAAGGGCCAGTTTCCACCACGCAGAAAGCAGCTTTTATATTTTTTTTTGTGCTGGTGGCTGTAGGTCAATGGAGCGGCCAAACATGGCTGTACTTATGTCAAGACAGCGACGAGATCCTTGCAGTGTCGGGGCCTCTTTATAACTCTGGGATGGTGCTGAGGAGACAGAGCCAGCCTGTCTTTGTCCAGCCCTCAGGCTGGGACGTTGGTGTGAAAGGACTGAGGAGGGAGAGGGTCAGGCGACCTGGGGGATCAGGGGACACTTAGGACACCTGAGTGTATAAATAAATGTTGTCCGTCAACACAAACGTGGAGGAAACAGAATGGTGGTGACTGGTGTCTGTGTTTTAAAGTGAGACCTGAGTGTGACTCCCGAATGGCTGTGCATCCTGCAGACACTCACTCAACCTCTCTGTGCTTTGGTTCTCTCCTGTGTGAAAGAGAGAAGAAACATGGTCCCCGTCTCAAGGTGGGGAGGTAACATGTGGCATGGATTAGACTTTGGAGTTTCCCAGGGCAGGTGTGCGTTTGGGGTTGATGGTGCTCAGGGCAAGCTGCCCCAGGAAGCACCACTCTGGTATGCGGATTATTTCGAGCTGAAGACAATAAGGACATTTGACCCCCCCACTAACTGCCTAAAGAATCTGACATGGTGGCTCATTCCTGGAACAGATCTTCTATCATGATGGCTATAAAGATAATGTAAAATAGATGTTACAATGGGAGGGGCACCAAGCCCCTTTTATAAAAAAAAACTCCCTGACCAAATTATCAATAGATGACCCTGAAAAGAATTGTCCTTCTGCCCTCTGAAGTCCCAGGCCACTACCCACCCCCAACACGTTCCTTCGCCTTTGCTGCAATACTTAAGCAAGCAGCTTAGACAGAGGGACGAGTTGCTCATTTCTGAATTTCTCCCATGTATACATGTTATTAAACTTGGTATTATTTTCTCCTGCTACTCTGTGTTGTTAATTATTTGGCCAGCCATAAGAACCTTAAGGAAAAGGGCAGAGGGGGATTCTCCCTCTTCCCCCGACAGTTTTGGCGTAGTCGCCAGGAGCCACACTGGCTGGCAAGTTGCCTTCTCTGGCTGGAAGACCTGCCTTCTCCCTGGACTACTGCAGATGGTGAGATACGGGAACGCCTGACGAAAGCCAGCAAAAAGGTAAGACTTCTTACCACGTCAGCCTCCCGGAATCTCTGTCTGCGGAGTCCGGCGGAAGGAAATGGTGAGAATTTTTTTCTCTTTCTAAATTTAGATTGGCAGGAGAAAATATTTGGGAAACTAGTTTCTTGGGCTTTTAGTGACTCTTGGTTTAAATTTGGTAGAGTACTCTTGGTTTTTGATCTTGATCCCTTTTCCTCCCAGAGATAGTCTCTGTTTTTCTCTTTTGTCTGTGTCTTTTGTCATAAGAAGGAAATACCATAGGGTAGGACGCAGGCATAGGCCCTATAAGCCTGCTGTCCAGGCCGGCCCCACAGACTGGTGAGTTTGCGGGTCTCACCAGACCGGCGTCTACAAACTTTGCTGTGGGTTATTATGCACATGAAGTGAAGGTCATTGCCAAGGGCATCTTGGAAGCCAAAAAGGCCGCAAATTTGGTGGGCGCAGGTCGAGCAGTTAAGAGCCACTAGGGCGCTCGCCACTTTCAGAAGACTCCTGTGTCAGGATAAGTTGGGTCACGGAACGGGGTAGATGACACAGGTCCCCCGCCAACTGCAAGAAAATGTCTGTGCAACGATGAGGTACTCTGTAAAGCACACAGTCCCCGACCCCGCGGCATCTCCCCCGCTAGGTATTATTCTGGCTCCAAGAGACCTAAGGCTTGGCTAAAGCTGTCATTGTGCACATAAGAAAAAGAAAAAACCGGATGAGGTTTTTTCCTTCTGTCTTGTTCTGTGTCCTGAGAAAACTTGGCTTTGTGACCAGTGAGAATATTCTCCTTGGTCTCCACCATACGGAAGGTGCATTTACCGGGGTACACCTTGGTGGCCAGTCGAGTAGACTGGGCTTCCGAACTGTCTCTGTCCGGCTGTGCCAAGCTCTCAGGGGAGTCTGAATATCTTTGGGAGTGAATTCTGTGGATCATGGGGGCTGCATCATCTGCGCCCTCACCAGGGACGGCTCTTGCGTCCATGGGAAAGATTTATTCTAAGCGTGGAAAGTTACCTCCGGGTCTTTCCTTAAAAAGGCTTGTTGGTTCGAGTCACTATTGAAATAAATATACAAATGAAGATCCTACTCGTCAATGGCCAGACGACGGATCCTTTGAATTGGAAAAACTTCTAAATTGGGGGAAAAAAATGTTTTGAGAGCTCTCACATAATTGCTTAATTGGTACCTAAGAATTAAGGCCAAAAAAAAAGAAGGGAAAAATTTGACTAGTCTTAAGACCTTGACTCAGGTTACAATTGAATTGAGAACATGTAAAAGTGTAAGTGTTGATAAGATTATAAAGGTTGGAATGTTTGAGCTAATTTTATACAAAGAGGTTACATCAACTTTGCCTGAGTATGTTTTAAAATGTCTGACTGGGAATGCTTCTCTTGTCCAAAATTAGAAGACCAAGACCTATTGATAAAAATCTTAATGATAATTATGTTTAAAGGTATAAGAGGTGACGAAATTTACATGAAATTTTGTAGAAAAAAAAACTGATGTTATTTCTATTACAGAACTGGTTAACAAAAATAGTAATTTAAATGATGGCTAATTTTATCTAATGTCTTATGAAGTCTTATAGGCAATCTAAATATAATTATTGGGAATAAGTAACTAAATAGTTGTGAAAAAGATGAATGTTGGATGAACTTTAAACAATAATTATGTGTTATGGTGGTTACAGCTTCCAAACTCTTTTTGGTGACTTAAAACTTGAGAGTTTTGCTAAGTTTTATGATAAAAATTCTCTGAGTGTCATTATTTCCAAATAAGATAAGATATTAGACATTGATTGCTAAATGTACATTTGTCTACTTTTGGCTTTTCATTACAGGAAAACTAAAAGGTATTTTGGGTCTATTGGTAAACATGTGTTTTATTAAAAGATTGTACTATAAAGTAATGTGTTTCTAGAAGTTATGAAGTGTTTATAAATTTTCCAAGCCACAAGATACTAATGTAAAAGAAAGTTTACAATTGTTTACTTAGTTTTTACTTACAAATTAAGGTTTCTAAGGGTTAAAATTTCTAATTAATATATGTGATTGAAGCTACTAAAAAAATTAAGAAAAATATGTCTGTGTACAAGGAAAGTAAGATGTATAAAGGTACAAAGAATGGAAATATTTTGTTTGGTTAAGAAAGATAAATTTGTCCTCAAGTACTAGGAGGGAAAAAAAAGACATGGGACAAATTCTGAATGTAAAAAGAAAGTTATAGAATGTTTGTGGAAGAGGAATTCTGGAAAAGGAGTTTTATGCATGGTCAAGTTGGCTAAGATTGAAATGAATTTAATTAAGTAAATGAGTTTTAATAGCAGAAGTAAGCTGGTGCAAAATTAAAATTTGGTCTTCTGTCTCTTAAAAGGATAATTTGCTTAAACTTGATAAAGAGGTTACAAAAGATTTTTCTTTACCTTTGAGTAAGTCTACCTAAAAGACAGAAAAAAAAAAAACTGTTAAAATAATTTCCTACGTTCAAAAGACTGAGGTCTCTCTATTAAGGCTTTTGGACTGTTAATGCTCTGTTTGCTTTGATTGTTTATATTTTTGACAAGCTCCCCCAAAATTCATATCTTAAAGTCTTTTTTTTAACTTTTATTTCTTTGAGAATTTTCAAAGGGCCCTGGAACTTCTCAAAGAAATTTGCTCTCTTCCTATAAGGGGAAAGATACTAAACTTATTAGGCTTATTCAATATGTTCAATTACATGGAAAGCATTGTCAGACAAGTGATGATAAGCCTGCTTAGGTGCTATTATGTGGGCAAATGTTATTGACATAGGTGTTTTAAAATTGTATAACATTTCTGAAATTCTGATCTGTCCTGGTTATCAGTCATAATTCTGGTTATTATTATTTTAAAGTGTTGTATGTCACAAAATTAACCAAATTTCCTTGTCAATTGCCATTTTGAGGTCTTGTTGTTTACAGACTTATTTCTTTGCTCTAATGCTTTTGCAAAATGTTTCAACTTCAGAAAAATTCATAGAAAGGACTCTGACATTTACACTGAAGTACAGGCTTCTGATAAACTTTCTGATCATAAAACTGAACTTGGTAAGAAATTACAGAAATCTGATGGAGAGACTGATAACTTCATGAAGCTGCTAACAAGAGATTGGGATCAAGAATGGATTACACAGGACTGAATGAACTGATTATAATTTTTATAATTTTTCATTTGAAGTATTGCTGAATTTTTAATGTTTTGTTTTTTCAGATTTAAGGAAAACTTTTTCTCTTTTCTCCTGAGCTAGCTATGACATAACAATTTGGTAAATGATACTTTTGTAAGCAAAATTGAAATATTTACCTTTTTCTCTCTACCTGATCCCTCCAGGATTTGGAAACTCTTAATGAGTGAGTATTGTTGTTTTCATGGCAATATAGTTATTTGCATAAGTTCAATAAGAATCTGTTCTCCTTATAACAGGACACAATTGGAAACACGGGTTATATTACCAAGGTTGTGACTGGAACATCATATTTGCGATATACCCATACAGCTTTTGAGGAATGAAGATTGGACTTTATGGAATAAAGCCACGTGGAAATATTGGCCTGGTACCTTATGTTCCAAGCAGCACTTACCAGGATAAGTAAAGAATGTCACTTATCTGGCAGGTACAAGGAACCTCGAAATATTTGGGGGGAACCTCGGAAGAGAGGGATTCACCCAAATCTATAGATATTACAGGCAAAGTCTGATGACAAAATCCTTGGCTTGGCTTTCCTGGCCTCGAAAGACCTTTAAAGTTCAATCTGAGATTCCTTATAAAAAGTTCCAGCAAAGCAGATTTAAAAGAGCCTATGTGATCAACTGCTATTCTTGCTGTACTTATGTAAATAATTGAGCCAACTCTACTGGAACTAGACTTATTTTGCAAACTAGTTTTAATTTTGCTATCTTAATAAAAATGAGGGTGATTTTAGAGAGAAAAATTATATTTCAGTAAAAACTATTTCAGTATAAATTTGCGGATATTAGATCCTAGTTTTGTTGTCTTTTGAGGTTTTTGTTTTATATCTGTTGACTGGACTGGATCCTGATTTCTTCTAGTCTCCTGAAATATCTGGCTACAGATGTCCAAACTAACGTTTTTGATTTTTTCCATCATTTTCATTTGAAATCACTGAGAACTGAACCTGCCCTTTTTCCTGAAGCCTTACAAACTGAAGCTGATGAACTTGATATAAACTTAAGAGATGACCTGACGACACCATCAGAGACATTTTAAACTGCAAAAGATACTTTGACGCTGACATCTAAAATTCTTCTTCACTGGCTGTCCTCTGAACTCAAAAACTGGTTTACAATTTGCTCTAACCATTAACCTTGTTTTTCTTTCGTTTACACAAATATGCTTTTGGAGTCTGCCATGCTGTTGGCACAATTTGGAAATCCCATGGATTCTTAACTTCTGCAAGAACTCCTATTGCTAATGGACACTTAATTGCAGCCTTATTACAAGCTATTCACCTTCCTTCAAAAATTGCCATTGTTCATTGTTCAGCCCATACTAAGGAGACTGATGTCATATCTTTAGGGAATGACAGGGCTGACAGAGCTGCTAAACATGCAGCTCACTATGGACCCCTTATCCGTTTTCCACCCAATTCTTAAACCTGCCTTTATCCCTGACTGATGTTATTAACTATCAGACAAATGCCCCACAATCTGAAAAAGACAATTGGATACAAAAGGGTGCCAAACAATTATCAGATGGATTAGACATTGGACCAAATGGACTTCCAGTAGCTCCTTTTCTTTTGACTTTTTGGCTTGCACTTATCTCCCACCAAATGGGACATATGTACAAACGGGGGATAGTTAAGGAACTAAAAGACAACTGGTTTTGCCCTGGCATCCATAAAATTTCTGACCAAATCACCTCCCAGTGCACAACTTGCAAATCTTACCAAGTCTCTGGGAGAAATCGGTGTGATCCAGGAAGTCCTCCCAGGCCCACGCTGCCTTTTGCGGCACTCCAAATGGATTTTATAGACTTGCCTTCAGCTTTAGGTTACTCTCACTGTTTGGTTATTGTCTGCACATTTAGTGGATGGACTGAATGCTATCCGACCAGACATGCAGATGCCACAACAGTGGTAAAGAAATTAATAACTGAAGTTATTCCTCGCTTTGGCGTTCCTTTATGGATTGAATCAGACCAAGGAACTCATTTTACAGCAGAGATAAACCACTTGCTTGCAAAAACTCTGGGATATTCATTAAAATTTCATACCCCATATCACCCTAAGTCATCAGGGCAAGTGGAACGTAAAAATCTAGATATAAAAAGAACTCTAGGAAAAGTCTGTCAAGAAACTGGACTTAAATGGCCAGAGGCTCTGCCCTTGGCCCTTATGAAGATTCAAAATACTCCAAATAGAAGGCATGGACTGACTCCTTTTGAAATAGTTTTTGGACGTCCGATGCCTACTGGCGTCTCTAAACCTTCAATTCCTGGATTAAATGAATATTATGGGAACTTAAGTGAACAATTTGATGCTATGACTTGTTATATACAAAAATTAACTAGTATACTTGAAGCATATCGTCAACAGGTGAAAGAGGCATGGCCACCACCTTCTGACAAGCCTTGCCATCCCTTTCGACCAGGAGACCGGGTGTACATCAAGGTCTTTAGAAGAAAACACGCACTGTTACCTCGCTGGGAAGGACCTTATGAAGTCTTACTGACGACCTGCACTGCCATCAAAATAAAGGAAAAATCTTCCTGGATCCATGCGAGCCACACCAAAATAGACCCAGAACATCGCTCTCAAGACAACTGGGAGATAATCCCCACAGGTGACCTTAAACTAAGGATTTCGAGGGCCAAAACCCAGGCCCCAGAAGCAGCCGACATCACGACGTAAACAGCTTTTCCCAAGATCACGGATCAAGAAAACCTACTTTGACCCATTTCCTCCCCCTTGCTTCAAAACTCCCTATATATATACACACTCACACACACAAACTATTAGTGGATATATATATATATTTTTTTAATCATTTATTAGAAAGCTGACTGGAGAGTGCTGGTCTCTATCTGTCCCTCTTCCCCTCTCTAAGTCTCCGCTATGGGCTCTTTTCCGATCTGTGTCTTGCTTTTACTAACCCTCTCCTTTTCAACAGGTCGGGCACAGACCAAACACCCCCTTATGCCAGTTTACCAAGCCCTAGCCACGCTAACTAATCAATCTGACTGTTGGTTATGTCAACAGCTAGATAGTGCAAAAGAACCTGAACTAGTCTTTGTTCCTGCTGATATGAACACCTGGTGGACTAAGTACGGAAAATGGATGAATAACAGAGTATGGTATCCGCAACAAGGGAAACTTCACTCTGCTTCGTCTCCTGGTGAGTCACTTGGGCCCCAGAAAGACTACTTAGAAGGTCAAGGACTGTCCGTTGCCCAAGTACAAGCAATAGGTGAAAGTTTTTCCCTCTGCATTGAAAGTAAACATGGCGCTGGACCTTTCCTGGGTGACATACCGAGACAATATTACAGTCAAACTCTGTGGTTTGATTCCGCAGGTGGCATCTTCAGAACTCTCAAGGGAATTGTAAGTGACTCTATCACTACTCCCTCTGGCACAAACATTTGCCAAATCACCAAGTGCTCTGGATGGCCTACGAGCCACCCGTGTGCAACTTGGGGTATCGCAGCTATCCGCATGGTTAGGCTGCCCAATGCCACAGACTATATATGGGAGGATCAAAAATCTGGACTCACCTGGTCAGGTGACATGACCAGGCTTTATAGCTGCCAAAATCAGACTGCAGGCCCCTGTACCAGCTATTCTGCAATCTGTTCTGTTCTCGCAGACTGACAGGAGCTCACGGGAAATGGAGATGTTTAGGTAGTAACAGTGCAAGTGGCACAGATCATGAAATAGTCCAGATCCTGGGAACTACAGACTCAATTCTAACCTTGTCTTTAACCTATACTGGTCTTTTCATTTTATGCGGCAACAAAGCGTATAAAGGATTCCCACCTAATTGGTCAGGACGATGTAGACTTGGATACCTGGCTCCTTCTGTCACCAAACACTCCACCTTAAATGCTAGCCAAATTACAAACTTGGGTTCGTTTGTTCATAAGATTGTGCCACATAAACGTGCCACTCGAGAAATCGTGGAAAATCCATTTGTATATCACAACTCCAAGTTCTTTTCAGCCTTGAGAGTCCTATTCCTCAGCTTTGGAGATTATGAGTTGGAAAAGGCAATCTTAAATCTCTCTATGGTAATGGAGCAAGAGTTCAACACCACCATGCAAACCTTGAACATACTCCAGTCAGAGATTAACAGCCTAGCATCTGTGGTGCTCCAAAATCGACGTGCTCTGGATGTGCTCACTGCCCAGCAAGGAGGAGCATGTGCAATCATTGGAGAAAAATGTTGCTTTTATGTGAATCAAACAGGTCAAGTAATATCTAACTTAAATCTATTAAAAGAGAAGATTGACATTTTTCATCAGATAAACGAAGCTAACACATTTTATTGGACTGACTTATTTCCAGGATTGGGGGACTGATTTAATGGAGTGTGGGGAAATGTGCTCCGATTTGTTCTTTTCTGCCTGTTCATCCTCATTCTAATCTACGTTCTTTTCTCTCTTTGCAGACTTCTTATCACTCGGATACTAACACGATTTCTCTCTCCACAGTCACCAGCTCAGCTTTTAATATGTGAAACTTCTAGGGAAGTTTCAGAGGAGGGAACTGATGGTGCTCAGGGCAAGCTGCCCCAGGAAGCACCACTCTGGTGTGCGGATTATTTCGAGCTGAAGACAGTAAGGACATTTGACCCCCCCCCCCCCACTAACTGCCTAAAGAATCTGACATGGTGGCTCATTCCTGGAACAGATCTTCTATCATGATGGCTATAAAGATAATGTAAAATAGATGTTACAATGGGAGGGGCACCAAGCCCCTTTTATCAAAAAAAACTCCCTGACCAAATTATCAATAGATGACCCTGAAAAGAATTGTCCTTCTGCCCTCTGCAGTCCCAGGCCACTACCCACCCCCAACACGTTCCTTCGCCTTTAGCTGCAATACTTAAGCAAGCAGCTTAGACAGAGGGACGAGTTGCTCATTTCTGAGCTTCTCCCATGTATACATGTTATTAAACTTGGTATTATTTTCTCCTGCTAACCTGTCTTGTTAATTATTTGGCCAGCCATGAGAACCTTAAGGAAAAGGGCAGAGGGAGATTCTCCCTCTTCCCCCGACAGGGTCTTCCACTTCCCAGCTGGCTTCTTGCACAATTTTCTTCACAGCAGTTTCCAAATCCGTGTATTGAGGTTGAAAACCATTCCTCTGGCATGGGCGCTGTTTGAGGATTCAGTGAATTATACGGAAGGGAACAGGGGTGAAAAGTTTCTTTCTCAGTCTTGACCCTCATCTCCCAGTTTTCATGCTCTGGACCAGGGATCAGAAAATTGCCCTGCCCTCTGGCCATGTCTGGCTCTGGCTATGTTTGTAAATAAAGATTTGTTGGACCACAGCCATGCCCATTCCTTCCGAATTGTTTTGGCTGCTCTCGCCCCTCCCAACGGCAGAGCTGAGTAGTTGCACTTTAGAGACAACGTTTGCCCACTGTTCTCAAGACCAGCCCTGCTGCCCACTCCGACGTCTCCTGTTGGATGCATCTATCAGCGCTGGGAGATAGTCTCATCTTCACTCCCTTCTCTTACAGACACGGAGCAGCCACACTGCGTTGTTTGCTACTTTGCTTTTATCACCTAATCCCATATCTTGGTGATGATCTCATGTTAAAACACAAAGACGTTTTACATTCTTATTGATGCCACAGGACATTCCGCTGGTGGCTTCTCCATAGTTTCATGGACCAGTTTCCGGATGAGCTTCCATTGTGTTTCTGCTACCAAAATAATAGCAATAAGGCAGGGGACAATCTCATCGCACAGATGTTACTTCCCCGAGGCTTGCTCTGGCTGTTGGATGACCTCTTAGGATGTCCTTGCCGATTCAAGGTTGTCTGCGTTTGCAGTTTTGGGCTAAGTATTGATCAATCGCCTCTGGGCCAGAGGGAAAATGTGCCTGTGAGTTTTCTAGATGTTTTCAAGTTCCTTCTCCTAGGCATTGTCACAGTGAGGTTTTTGGATTTTGTTGTAAGTCCTGGCGGCAGGGGGAGGCCGCGTCCTCTGACCAATGACTTAGCTCTGCCCCTCTGGCTCCTGTGGGGAGCGTGGCTGCCCAGGAGCTGTGGGGGAAGTGGGAAGCCCGGTGAGGACAGCGCTGTGGTCTTTTGGGGAAGAAATCATGGTGCCTCATTTCACCCACCCACACCAACGCCAGATATTTCCTTCTGCCCTTTCTTTGTCCACTATCAGGGGACGACTGAATGAGGAGGGTGTTCTGCGTGACTATCACTAAATACGAGAATGACGAATGCATTTTATAGGTTTGCATTTCCGTCAGGCTTTATCTGTTGGTCTCCATATTTCATTTGAGATATGTTTTCTTTACTTTTAGAGTTTCTAATATGTTAAGTAATTATTTGTTTTCTAATCAATTGCATGCACATGTTTCCAGACTGTTTCTTGCTTTTTACATGCAACTTTTTTTAAAATGGGTGATTGTATGAAGTTGCTAGAACTGCCATGACAAAGGACCACAGACTGGGGGCTTAAACAACAGAAATTTCTTTCCTCCCAATTCTGGAGGCTTGAAATGAAGGTGTCAGCAGCGTTGGTTTCTTAGGAGGCCTCTGCCCTTGGCTTGTGGATGGCCAGGGTCATCCCTCTGTGTGTGTCTGTGTCCTAATCTCCTCTTCTTATGAGGACACCAGTCCTATCGGGTTAGGGCCCATCCCAAAGATCTCATTTTATCTTAACTCCCTCTTTAAAGGTCCCCTCTCCAAATACAGTCACCTTCTGAGATACTAGGGGTTAGGACTTCAGTGGATGAATTTTTCGGAGACACAAGTCAACCCACAACAGTGATTTTCCATGAATTAAAGGAGTTTAATTCCGTGAATTAAAGATGGAAAGATCTCTGCTTTTAGGGAACACACTGGTGTGGATGGAGAACGACGGTTAACAGGAACGAAATAAAAAAAAAAGATAATTCAGTTAATAATAAATAGCGAAAAAATTCATATATATTTTTTCAGATAGTTAGACCGACAGACAGACAGTAGGCTCACGGAGAGTCCTGTCACAGTAGGGGAGGAAGGGCAGTTTTCTAACCAGGAGATTATCTCCACTGGCCTGCAGCAGCCCCAGGAACCTGCTCTCCACCCAGCGCCCCCACACTCTCCACGTGTAATTCTCCTGCTGTGTCCTGCCCGTCACCATGGAAACCCCAGAAACGGGCCATAAGCTTTACCAACATCATCCGATTCTTGCAACAACACAATGAGCTAGAAAAGATTATTCCCCCCGTTTGAGATGCTGCATTAAAGGTCCCCAGAGGCCATGCTGCCACTGCTGACCCCACATTTCATTATTTGCTTTGCAAATACATCTGCAGCTACTCTACAGCTGGGGTCCGATTGTAAACCTCTTCACTGTAAAGCCTGGAACATTCCGGTCTCTGGGGCTCTTTTATCCCCTTCCTCTGCCCCCTCCCTTCCCCTTCTAGTTGCAGTTTCCGTGGCAACTGATGAGGCCCCCCCCCACACACACACTTAATAAGGCTTAAAAAAACATGTTCGCAATTACTAGACCTGCATATATGGCTTAGTTCGCTACTTATTTCAACAATAGTTCTCATAGTTATAGTGTATATGTTGGCCTGTTACCTACAGGTTGCCATATTAATAAATATGCATTTAAAACATCCCTGAATTTAAAACCTCACCATTGTTTCTACTGAACCTTTTCTCCATTCAGGGCTGTTTGGTCTTATCTGAGTGTCCTATGGCTGCTGTAAACAATGACTACAAAGTCGGTGGCTTAGAACAACACAAATTTATTATCTTACAGTCGTAGAAGTCGGAAGTCCAAAACGGGTCTCACTTGACTAAAATCAATGTGTCAGCAGAGCTGGTTCCTTCTGGATGCTCCGGGGGAGAATCCATTCCCTTATCTTTTCCAGCTTCTGGAGGTGCCCGAGTCCCTTGGCTCGTGGCCCCAGTCACTTCAACCTCTGCTTCCGTCATCACATCTTCCCTGACTCTGATGCCCTTGCCTCCCTCTGTCACTTGTGAGGACCCCTGTGATTCCCCTGGGCCCTGCCCAGGAAATCCAGAATGATCGCCCCAGCTCAAAATCCTTAACTTAATCACACCTGCAAAGTGCCTTTTACCACATAAGGTATCACACTCACAGATGTCAGAGATGAGCACTTGGACATCTTTGGGGGCTGTTAGCCTGCCCACCACAGAGTTCTTTCTATTTTAGTAGCAACACAATGAATGTCTTTGCACACATGTCTATGTGCGCTGGTTATTTCCTGAGGAAAAAGTACTGAGTCAAACTGTATGCAATTATTTTCTTGTTGGATGAATTTGATCCATATTTATCATGAAATCACCATCCAGTGAGGCTGCCCCAATGGACCCTCCATGGAAATATGTGAGCACCCAGTTTTCTCTGGCCCTCCCTATCTTAGGCTGCTGGGGCTGCTACAACCGAACACCACAGACCGGGCGGCTTAAACAACAGACATTTACTTCTCACAGTTCTGGAGGCTGGAAGTCCAAGATCAAGATGCCGGCAAATTCAGAGTCTGGTGAAGACTATTCTTGATTTGCAGATGGCTATCTTCTTGCTATATCCTCATATGTTGGGGAGAGAGAGAGAGAAGCTTTCTGTTGTCTCCTCTTATAAGGGCACTAATCCCGTCATGGGGGCCTCACCCTCATGATCTCATCTAAACCTACTTACCTCCCAAAGGCCTTATCTCCAAATACTATCACTTTGGGGTTTAGAGCTTCCACATGTGAACTTTGTGGGGACACTGACATTCACAGAAATAGCACCCTACAATGCGTGATATTTCCATTCTTCTTACTATGCCCATTGCTCACTGGAGTTTCCAGTGCTTTTACATTTCTCCTCTCTCATGATTCACTTGTTAATTGATTGTTTTCTCTTGAGATATTTACTTTATTGATTTCTTAGAGTTCTTTATATATTAAGGCAATTCATTGTTTCTTATATGGGTTACAATGGATATTTCGAGCATGTTCACTACTTTAATTTGCTCCTTGGTTTATTTTTCCCAAGAGTTAAAACTTTGGTGTTTTTCGTTGTTGTTGTTGTTTGGTTGGTTATTTTAATAATCCTAGTATCTGCCTTTAATTCATCTGGAAATAATTTTGGTGTAAGCTGAAAGACTGGACTCTAACTGAATTTTATATTAGTAACTAAAATTTCCTGGATACGTTTGCTTGTGTCTTTTTTAACTTTTAGGAAAGGTAATACATTTGCATGTTAACCAGAGAGAAGGGGTGAAGGAGAAGCAAATCTACTGCTCACTTGCCGGTCCACTCTCCCTCTGCCTTCTCACTCCTCCCCACTAACAGTTTTCCTGTACGACCTTCCAGAACTATTCTTTGAATTTGGTTGTGTGTGTATTTCCAACGACAATTCTTTTTTTTTTTTTTTTTTTTTACAATAAATAATAGCATTTTCATATATACTGGTTAAGACTTGGCTTTTACGCTTAAGTTTGGAGATCATCCTTCAGCTCACTGTAGCGCTGGTTTCCATGGCAACACCGTGAGCCTGCCTCCATCACCCTCAGCTGTGAGAGCTCTGGGGAGAATCAGGGCGCTGGAATGGTGGACCCCAAAATTGGTCTGAGTGAGGGTACAAAGGAGAGGGACAGACCTGAGACTTCAATCAATGGCTCAGGCCTGTGTTTCATATGTGTTAAATCGTGTCTTTGGACAACAGCTTTATGGAAGGGCCAAACTGGGTGTGTTGGGCCACTGCAGGCTCAGAAATCACAGGTTTCTAGCGGCTGTATGAGTGAGTGTCTGAGGCATGACAGGCGTCTCTTCTCACTGTTCACTAATGCACCCCTTCACCTCCTCACTCATTATACAAATATTGATCAACATCTTCACATGGGCTGCTCACTCTTGTGTGTCCCAGGAAGGAAATTGTGTGACCTCTTATTCAGGAGAGCCAAAAGGTGGAAGCAACTCAGTGTCCATCGATAGATGGATGGATAAACACAAGGTGGTCTATCCATACAATGGAATATTATTCAGCTTCAAAAGGAGGGAAATTCTGACACGTGCTACAGCGTGGATGAACCTCGAGGAAATAAGTGAAATAAGCCAGTCACAAAAGGACCAATACTGTGTGATTCCTCTTGCATGAGGTCCTTAGAGTAGCCAAGTTCACAGAGACAGAAAGTAGAAGGGTAGGTGCTAGGGCCTGGGGGAGGGGGACGGGGAGTTGATGCTTAGTGGGGACAAAGTTTCAGTTTTGTAAGATGGAGAGTTCTGGAGATGGACGGTGGTCATGGTTGCACATTATGAATGCACTTTTTACCACTGAATTTGTAACTTAAAATGGTAAAGACAGTAAATTTTATGTTGTGTTAATTTCCCACAATTAAATTTTTTTAGAAAGAAAGAGAAACTTGAATCCCCACAGTAGATGAAAAAGAAAAAATTTCACTTGCCTTAAATGTGGGAAGGGGAAGAGGCAGAGGAGTGACAAAAAGAAAATGGATTACCAAGCTTTTAACAAATAAAAGATCACGGTTTTACAAACAGAAATAAACAATGCTTACCCAGGCAGTGAAACTATAAAGAAATTATTGTTATAAAGTCAGGATGTGGTTATCTCCGGGGGAGGGGAGGGGGGCGTCCTGGGAGGCCAGCCCTCCTTTATTAACCTGGGAGATAGTTATAGTGTTGTATTAACCTGTACAAATGAGCTCCATGCACCTTTTTTCTGTATTTTCTATCTCACCATGAAAAATGTTATGGAAATTTTTAAAAGCTTATGGGTGATCCCTTGCTGTCAGAAAAGACAATCTTGTGACATCCGAAAGAAAAAAAAAAAGGTGAATATCTGCCTTGTTTAAAAGATGGGGGGCTTCTGTTCGGGGGCGTCTTTAGAGATTGTGCCCCGCCGAGAATCACGACTCAGGAACCATGAGTCATTTTCCAAATTATGTGACTAATGCAAACGGGCTGAGATCGGCTCAGGTTAGAAATCTGGAAGTGAGAACGGCTCTAAGCACTTCTGTAGAAATGTCCTTTTGTGTGGGTTTTGAGACGTGACATTTACCACTTAAATGTCAGCCTCTTACACCGGGAAGACACAGTAAAGCAGCAATCACCGAGAGGAAAGTGCCGCCAGCTCCCTAACCCAGGGCTCAGGGTGACGGGAAGAGCAAAGTTTTAAACATCTGCTTCCTCAGATATTATATTTTCTTATCAACATACTGAATAAGCTTTCATTTATTTTTAAAAACAGTTCAGAATCAGAGTGTTATAGGCCAAATTCTGGATCTTAAATGTAGCCTTGAGCTGATCATATTATCTTGAAAGGGAGGCAAAGAGCTTCAAACACACTCAGAGTTTAGAGGCTGACTGTAAGCAGAAAGTACTGATCCAGACACATTCGGGGAGTGCTGAGGTGACCCAGGCAGGTGTTTTCAGTTGCACAGAGAGTGGGGTGCCTGTGCTCTCCAGGTGCAAGGATACCTGGGAAGCCTTAGGCTAGCAGCTCTCTGCACAGCTATGCCCAGACCTAAACTTTCACCAACAAGCTTATTCATATCAGCAGAATTTGTAACAACAAGAGATTGGACACCCTAAATATCCACCCACAGGTGGTGGGTTAAATAAATTGTTGTGCATCAAGCAGTGGAATACTATACAGCCATGAAAAGGATGAAGCAAATCTTTGCAGTGCTGTAGACTGATCACTAAGATACATCATTGTGTGAAAAGAAAAAGTAAAACACAAAACTTGACAAACAGAATGTCATGTTTTGTTAATAAGGAAAACAATATAAAACGTACTTGTTTTGCATACCTAAAATCCCTGTGAGGATACACCCAAAATCTGATAACTCTGGTTGCCTCAAAAGAAGGAAGCTCGGTAGTTGGGGGATGGAGGATGGAAGGAAACTTTGCAATTATTATTCTTTTACATCATTCGAATTTACTATTATGTGAATGTATTAGCTATTCCAAAAATTAAGATATTTTTTAAAAAGTAGAACAATCGAAAATCCATTGGCTCATTTTGTCCCCTTGGGTGTGGACACTGAATGGTGCCTGGCATACAGTTGGAGGCAAATCAATATCTCACAAATGATTGGATGAATGGCGGGACTTGTCACCCCAAGGAGGGTGTGTGTAGGTCACCCTCTGAGCCAAGAGCTATAGGATAATTTTCCATGGGCTATAAAGGACAATTTTCACTTTTTCCATGGAACTTGGGTTGCTTTCAAATAACTTTAGAAGTTACTTCTCCTCTCCGTAGATGCCCCGTGATGGGCATTTCAGTTGTTTCCAATCCTTTACAATTGCAAGCAGTCCTGCAATGAGCTACTTCGTGCAAATATGTTTTCCTGTTGTCGGAGCCGTATCTTCAGGGTAGCTTCCTAGAAGTGGTTGGGTTGAGAGACAAGTGCACCTGTAGGTTTGCCCCAAAGGACTGTACACTCTGCAGTCCCACCAGCAGTGGGCGAGGGCACCTGTGTCCCCACGGCCTCCCGGACACAGCATGTTGTCCATGTGTATACATGTTTCAAGGTTTTTTTCAGTCTGGTAGGTGAGAACGGGTATCTCAGTATCATTTTAATTTGCATTTCTCTTATTATGAGTGGGTTTGAATATTTTACATTTATTTTTATATTTCATTCATTTTTATTTTAGAATTTTAATTTAATTTTATGATTTTTCTGGTGAATTGTCTGTTCACTTCTTTTTCCCGTTGTTCTTGGTCTTCTGTCCTGAAATCTTTAAGAATTCTTTGTACTACGAATATCAACCCTTGTAACTATTTTATCCTGGTGAACAATGTTATTTTGTTGTTGTTGTTGTTATTTTTGTTTGTTTTTTGAGGAAAATTGGTCCTGAGCTAACATCTGTTGCCAATCTTCCTCTTTTCTTTTTTCTCCCCAAACTCCCAGTACATAGTTGTATATCCTAGTTGTAGGTCCTTCTACTTCCTCTATGTGGGACGCTGCCTCAGCATGGCTTGATGAGCTGTGTGTAGGTCTGCGCCCGGGATCCGAACCAGTGATCCTCAGGCAGCTGAAGCAGAGCACGTGAACTTAACCACTATGCCACCGGGCTGGCCCCAACAATGTTATTTTAAAAGGTGATTTTATCTCGATATTTGAAAAGGAAAACCAGCTAGCAGGGCCCAAAAGTTCCAGTCAAAGGGCTCTCTCTGTCTTGTCCTGGCCCTTCTCCTTCCCGTTCCTGCTACCCTTCCTGTGGGGACGGCCTCCCCCACAGGGAGGAGGGACTCGCCTCCTGCCAGCTGGGGAGCCTGAGATGCCCCCAGCAGAGCACGTAGTTATTATTGTTAAGACAAGACTCTGAACAGAGTATTCACAAAAGAGCAAAGAAACGGCTGTGTGGACATTTTCAGACTCCTGAAAAAACCAATTTTTAGTTGAGCAGCTTCTATTAGTGTAATACTGATATTATATCTTCTCAACACTTATTTATTCATTCATCCAAAAAAAATATTTAGAGAAGCCCTAATATGTATCAGGCATTGTTGGAGACACTGGGATTAAAGTTTTGTGCATTCCCTGTGATTTATTAATCACAAAACCACACACACTGACCTCTCAAGAAGGTGACTTTTTTGTTTGTTTGGTTTTTAGCTGAGCACCAACTTTATGCCACTCACAAGATCAAGAGACACCTCACCCAATTCAGATTAAATTCCAGCGTGTGTGTGTGTGTGTGTGAGAGAGAGAGAGAGAATAAGTAACTATGAATGCAAAAATAAAAATGACACTTTCCAAAAATAGTAAGTGCTATGGAGGAAGTAAAATAAGGTAATCTGATGAGAAAGACCAGGTGGAGGGAATCTTCCAGGCAGGGTGGGCTGGGAATGACTTTTTGAGGCAATGACATTGGAGCTGAGACCTCTATGAAACTTATCAGTAATCTGTTGCTTTTTTATTGCTGAGTAGTATTCCATTATATGGATATCTCAAAATTTGTTCATCTCTTCTCTTGTTGATTGACATTTGCATTGTTTCCAGTTTGGGGCTATTAGGAATAAGGCTGCAATAAATGTTTTTGTGTCACTCTTTTATGGTCACAGGTTTCCATTTCTTTGAGGGAAATACCCAGGAGAGAAATGACTGGGTCAAAGGTTGTGTGTATAGCTAATGTTCTGAGAAATTGTCAGAATTTTTTCCAAAATGTTTACATCATTTTACACTCTCATCCGTGAGATGTGAGAGTTCCCATTGCTCCACATCCTCTCACCATTTGGTGTTTGCAGTCATTTTTATTTTAACCATTCTAGTGATTGTGAAACAATATCTTATGTTGGGTTTAATTTGCATCTCATGTAAGTCTTATTGTCCATTCATGTCTTCTTTTTTAAAGTGTCAATTTGTGCTTCTTGTCTGTTTTTTAATCACATTGTCTTTTTATTATTGAGTGGTGGGAGTTCATAGTCTGGTTATAAGACATTTGCAGGGCCGACCCTGTGGCTTAGTGGTTAAGTGTGCGCGCTCCACTGCTGGCGCCCCGGGTTCGATCCCGGGCGTGGACCGCTTCTCCGGCCATGCTCAGGCCACGTCCCACATACAGCAACTAGAAGGATGTGCAGCTATGACATACAACTATCTACTGGGGCTTTGGGGGAAAAAATAAATAAATAAAATTAAAAAAAAGACATTTGCAGACATACATGGCTTAATATTCATTTTCTTAAGGGCATGTTTTGATGAATAGAGATGTTTACTTTGATGTAGTCCAATTTATTGACTTCTTATGGTTAGCTTTTTGTCTCCTGTCTAAGAAATTTTTGCCTATTCTAATGTTATGAAGATATTCTTCTAAGATTTCTTCTAGAAGGCTTTTATGTTTAGGTCTAATATCCATCTTGAATTAAGTTATGTGTATGTTCCAGCGCCATTCATCAGAAAGACTTTCCATCCCCTGTTGATTTGTCTCAGTGCCTTTGTCGAAAATCAGTTGACCACATACACGTGGATGAATTTCTGGACTGTGTTCCATTCTGCTCCACTGGTCTATGTGTTTCTCCATATGCCGACCCCACACTGTTTCCATTATTGTAGCTTTATCGTAAGTCTAGAAAGTAGACAGTGTAAATTTGTTCTTTTTTAATTTTTTTCTGCCAATTCTAGATTTCCTGTAATCCCATATAAACTTTAGAATCAAAGCATCAATTGCTACAAAAAATGGTGCTGGGATCGTAAGACCAGCTTCAAGAGAACAGCACTAGGGGCTGGCCCCGTGGCTTAGCGGTTGAGTGTGCGCACTCCGCTATTGGCAGCCCCGGTTTGGATCCCGGGCGTGCACTGACGCACTGCTTGTCCAGCCATGCTGAGGCCGCGTCCCACATACAGCAACTAGAGGGATGTGCAACTACGACATACAACTATCTACTGGGGCTTTGGGGAGAAAAAGGGGAAGAAAAAGGAGGAGGATTGGCGATAGATGTTAGCTCAGGGCTGATCTTCCTCACAAAAAAAAAAAAAAGAGAGAGAGAGAGAACAGCACTCTACCATTACCAAGTCTCATGATCTATGAACAGCAGATGTTTCTCTGTTTATTTAAGTTCTCTCAGCAGCGTTTTGAGGTCTTTTAGAGCAGAGGTCTTTTATATCTTTTGTTATATTTACACTAGGTTTTGCATATATTTGGAGAGTAATGCAATTGGCATTTTTAAAATTTCATTTTCCAATTGTCTATTGATGATCACTTTCTAAATTTGTTTTTACATTTTTTCCAATGACTTAAAACTTCAAATAATTTTACTATGTTCGTTAATTTTTTTTTTCTTTCCTGATCCTGTTATAATAGTTTGGAAAATCTTAATGCACACATCATATAAATGTTAACCTCCAGCCCATCTTATAAAATAGAACTCATTTAATATCATATAAATCGTTATTGTCTTTAGTTATGCTTGCTTATTGAGTGACCTATTCTGAAGAAAGCACAAAAGTGCTAAACAGACAGAACAAAAAGAAATCTCCCTTCCACTTCGACTGATTATTCTTTCACGTCTCCCCTCTCCAGGGGCAATTCCCAGAACACCGGCTCATCCTGGATCACCCCAGAGCTGGGGTTTACATACACATTTATGCAGAATTATTATGCACATGTTACTATGCATAATTATATTCTCATATTCTGTGTTGCTCTGCATACTTATATCTGCACATTATACAAAATGATAGTATACATGATTTGGCACGTGTCCTTCATGTGGCAATACATCTTGGGCTTTGTTCCCTGCCAGTATGTTGAGAGCTTCTTCATGTTCCTTTGATTGTAGCAGAATTTTCCATAGTGTGAAGACACCAAGATTGACTTAACGCAGTTCTCCTCTCATGGGCAATGAAGTGGTTTCCATTCTTTCTCCCTGGTTCCAGAAAAGAAAATAACTGTGTCCATATTGTATTTGGCAGATATTCAGGCATGCCTGCAGGATATATTCTAGAAGCAATATTGTTGAGCCAAAGGACACATGCATATTTGAAATAACCCTTGACACATCCTGTATTCATTCAAAACACGTATGTGGAGCATCAGGAATGACCCGGCATTGCTCAGGCCCTGGAAACGCAGGGGGAACCAGACAGGCCAGGATCTCGGCGCCCAGGGGCTGATGATGTCAGCCGGAGACCAACAGGAAACCCGTGAACAAATTCAGAGGAATAAACCAGAAACGTTCAGACACGGATGACTGTGACAAAAATCACGAAATGAGGCAAAGGGGAAGAGAGCCTTCGAGGGGAGGGGTGGGAGGCTCCTGCTTCCCTGGGTCTGGCGTTGTTAACCAGCCCCACTCCTGCCGTAGAGACTCTGACGGGGGTGGTCTCCAGGAAAATATTGAAAATGTTCTTTAAAATATTGGTTGCATTCTGACACAATAAAGGATTTTCCCTTTTCTCCCTGTTTATTTCACACGTGCAGAAATCAATGTTATTTGACTTTCAAAAAATGAACAATGTACGCGAATTAGTTTTGCGATGAAAATTAAGGAAAAAAAGTAAAAGTGTGCAAGTTGGCTATCTTTGAGTGTGTAGCGTTAGGGGGAGGAGGGGAGAGAAAGCCCGGATTTTAATACACAGAGGGACTCGAGATAAGATCAATTCAGCAAACTAGATAGGAAAAATAATAGCTTGCCAAACGCAGACCTAACAGAATCTGGCGGGTTTGATCTTGGTTGAGTTAGAGCCCGGTCTCACGCACATACGGTAGAAAGTTCAGGGCAGTGGGCACAGTGGCAGAAGTGAGTGATTTTAACAGAAAAAAACCTCCTGCTTTTGTTAAGAGGAAACTGAAGCGAGATTCTAGTCAAGAGATGTCCCTCAAATGTGCTTATCTCCTAAGAGGAGTGAGCCACCAGAGGCAAATCGCTGGTGGAGAAAAGGGTCCATTTCTATGTAATCTAGCAACACCTGTGATGCGAGCCGAACACGCTGGCTGAGGGCAAAGTTTTGAGGAGGGAGAGGGAGGGGGAAGGCAGAAAGGCTGCTCTGTGCCTGGAGAGGATGGGACGCCTCAGGATTCCCTGCAGGGAGATGCTACCAGGGCCTGGAAGTTATCTAGGGAGATGGGGTGCACCCGAGACGGAAGGAGGTTGCCATGGAGACAGAGCCTCCACTGATTGATTTCAGCAAGATATAGATATTTCAAGATGGCAAAGGTCTCGAATAAGGACAGAGTTTTGGGGCTGAAATTCCTTCCCCAAATAGAAGCCATCAGAACCTCACCCCAGGCCAAGCGTGCGCACGGGGAACCTCAGCCCAAGCTGTGACATAAAATGCTCCCTAAATTTGTGATTAATGCATGTTGGGAATCCAGTCTGTATATACACTGGCATTTAATGAACAGGAAAAGGAGGTGGGTTTCTCAGAAACCACACAATATGCTCAGTATTCAAAAGATGCCCTTTTCCAAAGGGTTAAAAAAAAAAAAGGTGTTAGAGTCAATTAAGATTGTTATGCTGATTGTTTCCATGGACACCGCTGGCTGCAATTATTCATTTTCTAATGCAATGGCTTGGAATTCCGGATGCTGATGATGGTGCCTGGCACATAACTAGTGATCCGTGAATGCTCTTTGCTCTGATTTTCTGAAAAATATCCCCTACATAAATGAAAAGTATAAAACAAAGGGAGAAGTTTCATTTTTCTTGCTTCGTAACTCTATATATAAGGGTACACACACACACAGTAATAATATCGTCTGTTTTCTTTTTTTGCAACATGTGGCACAGGGGTTAAGAAGATAGAGCTAATGAAGCTTCAAGATTTATTCTTAACCTCCCACTTCTTGCAAAATGTTGCCTCCCTGAAGTTCCCCCACAAAGGAAATTCTGTGGCCTCCACTGCCCATAGGACACGATCTTCCTCTTTTTAATATTAACATGGGAATCCGCTGGGGGCTTGGGGCTGGACTGTGACATAGTCAGATGACCCTTGAGAAAGTCTCCCTACCAATCTTGTTTATGATGCGTCCCTCCCTGCTCTCACCACCCGCCTGGCGCATCCATTTTCAAATTGTATGCAGTAAAGTTCATTATTCTGTTCTTTGATGCTGAGGGCTTTTGGGTCACGTTTAACAAGACCTCTTGTGTCCTTTGATTATAAAAACACTCATCCATGTTTTCCTGTGGTGAGTGTATTCATTTCAATTGCTTTGTCACAATAACCACAAACTTAGTGGCTTAAAACAAGAACCGTCTCTGTGGGTCAGGAGTGCAGGCACGGCTGAAGCGGCCCCTCTGCTCAGGGTCTCACCAGGCTGCAATCCCGGCGGCAGTGGGGCTGTGTTCTCACCTGGAGGCTGGGAACGATCTGCTTCCGAGCTCACTCAGGTTGTAGGTAGAATTTGTTTCCTTGTGGCCGTGGAACCGAGGGCCCCGCTTCTTGCTGGCTGTCAACTGGGGGCCACTCTCATCCCCTGAGGCCACCTGTGGTTCCTTGCCTTTGAAGGTCTCCAACATGGCCAATGTATCAGCCAGCAAAGAGTCTAGAGCGAGTCTGCTGGCAAGATAGGGTCTCATATGATGTAACATAATCACGGGAGTGACATCTCGTCCCCTTTGCCATAGGCGACTGCTTAGAAGCAAGTCACACATCCCATTTGCGCTCAAGGGGAGGAGATTACACAGGATGTGAGCACCAGGACGGGGAGATCATGGGGATCCTTAGACTTCTTTCCGTGAAAGAAGACAGAGCCCCCCTCCCACCCCAGAGTCTGTGCTTCCACACACCTCACGGGAGGGGTTGATCGAGTCCTGAATGGAAAAGAAGATTCAGTTGGAAGAAACACTCTGACACATAAGCCAATGGTGCCCAAGAAGATGCAGTTACAATGTCCAGACTGAGTCCAGTTGCCAGACTAAACCTCGGCTCAACACCCCCCATGGAATTTTCCCTAGCATGATGAGCTAAAAGTCCGGCAGAGGTCCAGGAAATATGTGCGTTCCCACAGAACTCAGGGAGAGTGTAGCTTCTTGGGAACAACCCAGCATGGCCAGCGAGGCAGAGCTGTCCATTTTCAAGCCGTCCAAACATTTAATTGCAGCTGTCTGCAGACTATGTCCCCAGATTCCGTCGATGGCCAGTTTTTGTCTAATTTCTTGGGGCTGGCTGTCTTTTCTCCTCCTGGTCTGACATAATGAATTCCTGTCCGGCACGCCTGTGAGGGCATTCAGCACACAGCTGGCTCTGGTGTGAGCACGTTTCACATTTCAACGCCGTGATGCAAACTGGTGTTCACACACGCTTGTGGAAGGAAATTCCGTACGACAGTGTGGGTTTTCTCAACCACAGCACTGCTCACATTTCAAGCTGATCATTCCTTGTTGCGGGGCTGTCCTGTGCATTGTAGGCTGTTGAGCCCCATCCCTGGTCTCTACCCACTAGATGCCAGCAGCACGTCCTCCTCTCCCCGTCCTGACAACCAAAACTATCTCCAGACACTGCCACGTGTCCCCTGCGGCAAAAAATCATCCCAGGTGGAGAACCATGGCTATGTGTATAAAACAAGTAATGATGCAAAGATCACTTTTACTTTCTAATCTCTAATTACTTTCAAATCTCATTGTGGTAACAAAGGAGGGACCCCACCCTCGGGGGGGGGGGGGTGGGAACATGCCGCTGTGTCTGCAAGAGCGCAGGAGACAGTCAATGAGGCCAGGAAGAGGCTGTTCCAGGCAGAGGGATCAGCAAGTGCAAAGCATAACAAGCGTCCGGCTTCCTGAGAACGTGGTGAAGGCGGGAGGCTCTGGAGCAGAGTGCAGGAGGAGGAGGTGAGGGAGGCGGCTGGAGGGCGGCCAGGCCCTCCAAAGGGCTCCCTGTGCTGGGGTTTCATGCTCTGAGGTCAGCGTCATGGAAGTCTTCCTTTTATCTTTGCATTTTTATTTTGGGAGTGAAGTCATGGAGGCACCATGACCCGGGGCTGGGGGTCTCGCCTCCCGCAGCGCCCCTCCTCCCTGGGGCAGGTTCTGAGCAGTTCTCTCCCGGCACCAGGAACCCTTGCCGCCTCTGCCCCTGGCGGGGTCCTGGGCACAGGCCTGGGGGTGGGGGTCAGGTGGGGCCCCGCACCTGTGGGGTCCGCACTCACCGCCGGTGTCCCCGTGTGCCTGAGGGAGCGTGACATTAAACAGCAACTGAAACCCACCAGGGACAGGGGGAGAGTAAGACTGAGGAGGAAAGGAGAGGGCTCTTTCTTGCTTTCTTGAGCAAGGAGCCTGCATTTTCGCTCTGCACTGGACCCTGCAAATTCTGCAGCCGGTCCTGGCCGGAGGGTCAGTCCAGGCCAGACGGCGGGAGACCCCGCGTGGGCCGAGCGAGGGGAGAACAGTCTATTGTGGGGATTATCAACTAAACAGGGGAACGATGCAATTCAACACATCATTGGCGCTCTCAAGGGGAGAGGAGGCATTGAGGGGAGGCAGGGGATGGGGCTGAGACCCGTCAGGAGGCAGTGGGGACTGGGACCAGGGGATGGCGGCGAGGGGAGACCTGGCCCCGGACAGAAGTCAGCAGTGGCAGTGGCCAGGAGGAGGCAGAAGCCAGAGGCCTTCCTCGCGGCCCCTCCTGCTGCCTGAGGACAAGCAGACGTGGAGTCTGAGCAGGGCCCGCGGCCCCTGAGCCCCCAGGCGGCGCCCCCTGGGGGGAGCCCCAGTCTCGCACTCAGCGCCCGGCTGGAGGCCCCGCACAGAGGCTGCTCTGCCCGGGGAAGGGGGTTCTCTTTGAAACCACAGCCCTCGTTCAGAGATCTGGAGGTGCCTGTTTCTAAACCACGTTCGTGTTTTAAGCCCAGTGGTCTGTGTGGCTGCACAAGCTCTTGGGTCCTGTCCATCACGGTAACAGTCTCTAAAATGCATATGGCGCATACCCCGAGTGCTCCTTGGATCCATGAGGAGAGTCCCACTGTCGCTGTGTGGCACCTCTGCTCTGTTACACATAAATGTACACCTCCTGACACACCAAATGTTCCAGACCTGGGATCTTGAGGCCGCTCTCCAGAGAGGCTCCCCCAGTGTCCAGGTGGCAGCCACCATGTTCCTTAGGCTCACTCCAGAGAAAACATTTCATAATGGGGGCCCCATCTCAGACCAGCAAATTTTGGAATCTGGGCCACGGAGGACCTGCCTCCCTGCCCTTTGAATCCCATATTCACATGAGTGTGGGGACAGCCACAGGGCATCTGATCCTGCTCTGGGCTGCTGCATTGGTCTGGGTCTTGGTGAAAGACAGTTGTGGATAGAGAGAACAGCAAGTGCAAAGGCCCTGGGGCAGGAGCAAGCCTGAGCAGTCAAGAATCCAAGGAAAGGGGCATACAGCAGGAGGTGAAGCCAGGGAAGACTCTGGCAGCCAGATTACTCAAAGCCTGCCTCCATGGGAGACTTAGCTCATTCCAAGAGCAGAAGAGAACGCCTGGATCTCATATTTCTTATTTTGTTTTCGGTGGGTGTCTGAAGTGAGGGCAGTCTTGTGCTTGCAACCTGTGAAGTCGGTGCCAACTCCTGGTAATTAGCATCCGAATTGCACCGGAGCCCCATCCTTACCAGCTGGGGGAGGACTGAGCAGCCCTGAGTCCCTCCGTTCCTTATTTTAGTTTTAAAATTAATACACAGTAAAAGTGACCTTTGTTGGGTGTGCAGTTCTATGAGTTTTAACACAGCCATAGAGTCATGTAACCATGGATACAGAACACTTCTAGTTCTCCCCAAAATTCCCTCTTAGTTACACCTCCCCCACCCCTAACTGCGGGCAACCACCGACCTGTTCTCCACCACTATAGTTTTGTCTTTTCAAGAGTGTCACGTAGATGAAATCAGACAGTGTGTAACCTTTTGAGTCTGGCTTCTTTCAGTCAGCATAATGCCCTGGAGGTTAGTCCAATTACGTGCTTATTCCAATAATCCAATCCTTTTCATTGCCAAGTAGCATTCCACAGTGTTGATGCACTAAAGTTGATTGATTTATTTGCCAGTTGCGGGGCATTTGGATTGTTTCCAGTTTTTGGCTATAGTAACTAGAGCTGCTGCAAAATTCATGTGCAATTAAAAAAATTGTTTTAAATAATATTCCTTATTTAATTCAATATATGCAAAATATTATCCTTTCAATATCTAACCAATATACAGAATTATGAATGGAATATTCTACATTATTTTTTACACTAAAAATTTTCTATTGTGGTAAAATATATGTAACATAAAATTTATCATTTAGCCATTTTTAAGTGTACAATGCAGCATTCATAATGTTGTGCAACCATCACTACTATTTTCAAATTTGTCATCATCCCAAACAGAAGCAATAACTCTCTATCTACCCCTCCACTACTCCTGCTAACCACCATTCCATTTTCTGTATCTATGAATTTGCCTATTACAGAGACCACATTTAAGTAGAATTATACAATATTTGGAATTTTGTGCCTGGCTTCTTTCACTTAACATAATGTTTTCAAGGTTCACCCGTGTTGTACCCTGTGTCAGAACTTCACTCCTCTTTATGGCTGAATAATATTCCACTAGATGGGTAGACCACATTTTGTTTATCTGCTCATCTGTTGACGGACATTTGGGTTCTTCCCCCCTTTGGCTGTTGTGAATAATGCTGTTCTGAGCATGGATGTACAAGTAGCTGTCTGAGTCCCTGCTTTCCATTCTTTTGAGTTTGTGCCCAAGAGTGGAATTGCTGGATCATACGGTAAATCTATGTTTAACATTTCAAGGAACTGCCAAACTGTTTCCACAGCAGCTGCACCATTTCACATTCCTACCAGCAATGCACAAGTGTTTCCATTCTCCACATCCTTGTCAACACTTCTCATTTTCTGTGTGTGTGTGTTTTTTTTTTTTAGTGACAGACACCTTAGTGGATGTGAACTGGTATCTCATTGTGGTTTTGATTTACATGTACGGGTTTTTGTGTGAACATCAGTTCTCTTTTTTCTAGGGTAAATACCTAGAAATTTACAGTGGGATGGCTGAGTCATAGGGCAGGCACATGTTTAACTTTACAAGAAACTGTCAATCATTTCCAGAGTGGCCCCGCCATTTTGCAATCCCAGCAGCAATGGATGGGAGTTCCAGTTGCAAAATCCGTGGTGTGTTTAACGTTTTCACACACTGGCCGATTTCACGGGTAGAGTGGACTGTGGAGGGCAAGAGTTGAACAAGAGTTGAACACCAACCTGATGGGTGTTATCATTCTCGTTTACTAATGAGTAAGCTGTGGCCCACAGAGCTTAGGACACATTTGGACTGGAGAAAGCCGGCCACAGGAAGACGTCTGGGGTTTCCGTAATCACTCGGGTGAGAAATGACGGTGGTTGGGGGAGGAATGATGAGAAGGGGCAGTAGGAGGTGACAGAGAAGCACAGGGTGACATTTCCAACAGAGATCACCTGGTTCCTGAGTAGAAGGTTCTGGAGAGTTAACACAAGGCTCAGTGTTCAGAGGAAACCTCAGGTTAATGACCCACCTTGGAATGTTCCCTGGATCCGTGAATTAAATGCCAGGCCTAAGACCAAGTGATGTATTATATACATTTCCATCGAATTAAACAAGCGAACACTTTTCTTGGAATCAGCACAAAATGGCCAGTGTTCAGGAGATGTCCACTCTAAGTCGTACGTGTGTCTCAAGTACAAGTTACCTTCTAAGGAGCTCACACCCCTGGATCACTTTTTCTTATTTTCAAGGCTGATGGTCTCTCACATATATCTTCTTATGTGTGGGCATCTTGTCCTGGGTGCCTTCCAGGGGCCTGGCACAGAGTTGATGTTAAAAAGCTATGTATTGGGGGCTGGCCCAGTGGCATAGTGGTTAAGTTCATGCCCTCGGCTTCAGTGGCCCAGGGTTTGCAAGTTCAAATCCCAGGCGCGGACATATGCCCTGCTCATCAAGCCATGCTGTGGCAGCGTCCCACATATAAAATAGAGGAGGATGAGGATGGATGTTAGCTCAGGGCCAATCTTCCTCAGCAAAAAAGAAAAACAAAAGCTATGTGTACAACTGAATTTTACAATATATCCCATTTCATCTAGCTCAGGGTTTCTCAACCTCAGTACAGTGGCCATTTGGGACTGGACACCTGAGAAGGGGGCCGTCCTGTGATTGCAGGCTGTTGAGCAGCACCCCTGATCTCTGCCCACTCAATGCCCTTCCTCCAGTTGTGACCAAAAACGTCAGATGCTGCCAAATACACTCTGGGAGACCAAATTCCTTCCCAGCTCAGAACTACTGGTCTAGGGCAGTGTGAAGAATTTGTTTTCTTACGGTGTGACCTTTTTCTGTGTCTCTTTGAAGATTTGTGTACACATGGGTGTCTGTGTACATAAATCTTCAAAGAGACACATATTTGTAGAGCTGTGAGCCTAGTGGCTAAGACTGTTGTGTGGCCGATAAGCATCAGCCTGACCTCCAGGGAGGCGGGAGGAGCTAGAGACTGAATCCAACCACTTGGCCAGTGATTCAATCAATCACGCCTGCATGATGAAATCCCAATAAAAACTCTGCACCCTGAGGCTTGGACGTGCCTCCCAGCTGGTGATACACATCCATGTGCTGGGAGGGGCAGGCGTCCTGGGGACACAGAAGCTTCATGCCGCACCGTCTGTGTCTCTTCATTTGGCTGGTCCTGATTTGTGTCCTTTATAATAAGACTGTATTGTGAGTACAGTGCTTTCCAGAGTTCTGTGAGTTCTTCTAGTGAATTGTCAAACTCCATGGGGTAGCAAGGACCCCTGAATTTATAGCTGGTTGACCAGAGTGTGGGTGGCCGGGGAACCTCTGAACTTTTGGCTGGTGTCTGAAGTGAGCATCCTGTCCTGATTCCTGGACACACTCCCCTCCTTTGTTACTGCCCTTCACCCTGCTCCTTGAAGAGTGCAAGGTTAATCTGCCCCAGGGCCTTTGTACTTGTACTCCATCTTCCTGGAATGGTCTCCCATCTTCCTGTGGCTGGCTCTATCCAGTCCAAATGTGTCCTAATTCGTTAGTAAACAAGAGTAATAACACCCCTCAGGTTGCTTTGAGGATTCGTTGAGATGTGCCTGCAAAACTCAGGGGCGAATCTCTGGCTTACAATCCTGCTCAAAAATAAATAAATAAAATAAAATTTCTGCCCCCAACTGGGGCAAATTCTCTTAGTTCTGATAATATTGTGTGGTAGAGACTTCTCAGAGTCCTTCTTTGAGGCACAGTCATTAAGTCAGCATTTATGAAGGGCCTACTATGCGCTGAGCTCTGCTATTAAGCCCGCCCGCCCCCAGCCCTTCTCCTCCCCCACTCCAGCTGCAATTGCCTTGCCAACGCCCAAGCCTGCCTCGTCCCCACAGCGGTTGGTCACCTCCAACCCCCTCGAGACAACATCCATGAGAGGATGGGGACAAGGGACAGACAGCAGAGCAGCCTGGCTGGGGAGAGCGAGAGTCCTCCTGCGCAGTCTCCACACCAGTGGCTCATATGGCATTTTACACACGTCCACGTGCGTCCCGGGCTGCGTCTCTCTCTGCAGCAGGAGATACGGGCTGCCGCAGTCTTTGCAGATGTGGGTAGAAATCCGAGTCCCCTCCCCGTTCAGACAGAAACACTGACGGAGCCCCTCCAGTGCGCCACAAGCTGTTAGAAATACACAGACTAAAATGAGGCCCCAAAAGGGTCCCTTCTGTGGCCCCTCCTGGGGTCCAGGTGCTGTGAGGAGTGACACCTTCACCCTCATTCATTCATTCAAAAATTCATTCACATCCAGACCACGGAATATTATCCAGTGCTAAAAAGGAATGAGCTAGGACACCATGAAAAGACATGGAGGACGCTTAAGTGGACATTACCAAGTGAAAGAAGGCTACACGCTGTAGGATTCCAACTATAGGACATTCTGGAAAAGGCAAAACTATGGTGACAATAGAAAGATCAGTGGTTGACAGGAGTTGGGGGGAGGGAGGGACGAATGGGTGGAGCACAGAGGATTTTTAGGGCAGTGAAAATACTCTGTACGATTCTCTCACGATGGATACGTGTCGTCATACATTTGTCCAAACCCACAGAATGTACACCAAGAGTGACCGCACAGCCACACAGACCACTGGTGTTTAAAACACAAACGTGGTTTAGAAACAGGCACCTCCGGATCTCTGAACGAGGGCTGTGGTTTCAAAGAGAACCCCCTTCCCCGGGCAGAGCAGCCTCTGTGCGGGGCCTCCAGCCGGGCGCTGAGTGCGAGACTGGGGCTCCCCCCAGGGGGCGCCGCCTGGGGGCTCAGGGGCCGCGGGCCCTGCTCAGACTCCACGTCTGCTTGTCCTCAGGCAGCAGGAGGGGCCGCGAGGAAGGCCTCTGGCTTCTGCCTCCTCCTGGCCACTGCCACTGCTGACTTCTGTCCGGGGCCAGGTCTCCCCTCGCCGCCATCCCCTGGTCCCAGTCCCCACTGCCTCCTGACGGGTCTCAGCCCCATCCCCTGCCTCCCCTCAATGCCTCCTCTCCCCTTGAGAGCGCCAATGATGTGTTGAATTGCATCGTTCCCCTGTTTAGTTGATAATCCCCACAATAGACTGTTCTCCCCTCGCTCGGCCCACGCGGGGTCTCCCGCCGTCTGGCCTGGACTGACCCTCCGGCCAGGACCGGCTGCAGAATTTGCAGGGTCCAGTGCAGAGCGAAAATGCAGGCTCCTTGCTCAAGAAAGCAAGAAAGAGCCCTCTCCTTTCCTCCTCAGTCTTACTCTCCCCCTGTCCCTGGTGGGTTTCAGTTGCTGTTTAATGTCACGCTCCCTCAGGCACACGGGGACACCGGCGGTGAGTGCGGACCCCACAGGTGCGGGGCCCCACCTGACCCCCACCCCCAGGCCTGTGCCCAGGACCCCGCCAGGGGCAGAGGCGGCAAGGGTTCCTGGTGCCGGGAGAGAACTGCTCAGAACCTGCCCCAGGGAGGAGGGGCGCTGCGGGAGGCGAGACCCCCAGCCCCGGGTCATGGTGCCTCCATGACTTCACTCCCAAAATAAAAATGCAAAGATAAAAGGAAGACTTCCATGACGCTGACCTCAGAGCATGAAACCCCAGCACAGGGAGCCCTTTGGAGGGCCTGGCCGCCCTCCAGCCGCCTCCCTCACCTCCTCCCACAGGCTCTTCCAGCGCCTCTGGCCTTCACTGTGTTCTCATGAAGGGGGATGCTTGTTCTGCTTTGCACTTGCTGTTCCCTCTGCCTGGAACAGCCTCACCCTGATCTCATTGACTGTCTCCTCTGCTATTGCAGACTCAGCTGCATGTGCCTGACCCCCGGGCTTGGGGGTCCCTCCCCAGTTACCCCCGTGTCAAGAGCCCTTTCGTCACCCCCGCGGTGTGGTGGGGCTGCACCGAGGTGATGCGCCCACAGCGCGGGGCGCAGGGCACACGGTCAGAGCTCCTTCCGGAGCTCGAGCGCTAGTCCCCCTTCTCGTTTCCCTTACAGAATTCGCTAGAGAGAGGACCAAACGCATCCCGCCCTCCCAAGATCCGAAGACTCGTGATATAAATGCCTTCCAAAAACGGAGCCAAAAAAGAATAGATTCAGCTAGGATGGCTGGAATCCCCGGGATTTCTGGAAGCTCAGACACAGGCTTTCCAGTATGTCTGGAGGGCCTACTGTGTGCCAGGCTGAGATTTCAATTCGGCACACACACTAACTGCAGAGACGAGGACATGCTCGTCCCCAGATGGGTTCTCTCTGCCCCTTCTCCATCTCTCATCTCCCCACTGCAGCGATGGTTTCCATGGCAACAGCCTGAGCCTGGTCGTCGTGATCACAGCGGTGGGGGCTCCTGAGCCGGGAACGGCGCGGAGGGACGGACGTCACCCTCACGCCACCGGGAGCACGAGGCCTGCGGGCGCAGCCTCCGCACCAGCCGCGCGTCTGCAGAGTCTGTGCACGCTGCAATGCGCCACCGCTACCATCTCTGCAGAAAGAGGGGGGAAAAAAGCTGTTGCCGGCGCCTCCACCGACTCCGAAATTATGAATCCATTCTAGGAACCAGTGACACAGCAGTTTAGGTTCTCCCCACTCGTTTATTTAGTACGTATCTACACTGCGTGTGAAGGTCGGTAATTAGATATATACGCCTCTGTGCATTCTGCCACTTTCTGTTTTACATGCTCCATCCTAGACCCGGAAAATAAAACGGTGAGCAATAAGGCCTCGGTTCTGACCTCTGGTAGATCATTCATTCCTTCACCCCCCAAATTATGTGTTTATTCTGCAAGTATTTATTGAGGTCCCACTGTGCGTCAGCACTGAGGAATAGAGTAGAAACCAAGACAAATTCCTCCCTTACAGAGATTTCTTGAAACTGTGTGATATAGTCAAGAACTATAACAAACAACAGATGGTGATAAGGTCCATAAAGTGCAAGCAGGGTGAGGAGATGGAGAGTGAAGGAGAGGGCTCTTTTACATCAGCTGGTCAAGGAGGTCTTCCTGGAGGTGGCGGTATTTGAGTAGATCTGAATGAAGGTTGGGCACAAGCCTTTGGCCTATCAGGGAAGTAGCCTCACCTGGGCAGAGAGAACAGCACCTGGAAACATCTGAAGGAGGAGCATGTTTGTCATGCTTGAAGAACAGCAGGGAGGCGGGGGTATGTGGTGGGGAATGAGCAAGGAAGAAAGACGACAGGTGAATTCAGAGAGGGACCTGGGAAGAGTCATGCAGTGTTTGTTAGCTTACATTTAGTGAAGAAGCACATAATTAAATTTATCATTAAGGTGTTCACAATTTTTTTCTTAGAGATATATTTCCTTTCTTTGTTGAATGGATGGATCAATGGATGTGATGGGGTTCAGGGCAGGCTGCCCCAAGATGTGCCACTCTGGTATGAGGATTATTTCGAGCTGAAGGCAATAAAGGCTCAGAAGACTCTGAAAGAAACTTTGACCTCCCCCCCACCTTCCCACTAACTGCCTAAAAGAATTTAAGATAGAAGGCCTGTCCCCAGGACAGGCCATCACCATAGATCACTCTGGGTATCCATAGACTAGGAGGTTCCTTGCTAAGCCCATTCTTATCAAAGCTCTGAAAACCAAGTAAAAGTAGAAGTTATCCTTTGTAAGAGACATTTACATTTATAGGGGAAATCTCCATTGGTAAAGGTATCTCCTTCTCTGTACCGGGAAGAAGGGGGGATGACCTTATCTCTAGAATCTCTTATCAATGTAGAAGGTGAGGACTTAAATCTTCATGTTAACCTTACTATTGTTTACTGTGCTTTTCTGGTAATCTCCCATAGCTGACTCCCTTCCACCCCAACATCCTCCTTTGTCTTTACCTGAAGATAGTATTTAAGATGAGAACCCCCACCATTTTGTCAAGTTACTCAGTTTCCCTGGTCTCTCCCATGTATACATGTTATAAAGCTTTTGTTTGATTTTTCTCCTGCTATTTGGTCTCATGTCAATATAATTTGTAGCCCAGCCAGAAAGGACCCAGAGTGGGTAGAGGATAGTCTTCTTCCACTTCAGATGGATGGATGGATAGATGCATGGATGCATGCATAAATGATTGGTTGGATAGACTAATGGATGGATTAATGGATGGGTGAATGCAAGGATTGATGAGTGAAGGATGGATGGATGAGTGGGTGGGTGGATGGATGGATATTTAGATGAATGAATTGTTGGTTATATGGATGCTGTAAATAAAATAAACACTTTTTTCTTCCCCAAGGGTCAGTCCTGAATTCTAGAAGTCCCTATGTGGCCTTCTCTTTGCATGCCATCACCTGGGGGGTTGGGTGATATTTTCTTCATCAGTGTCTCAATTCTCCTATCTCGCCCTGGGCAACCTCAATGAGATTCTCACACACAGTGTCATCCACATGGATGTGCCCATGGATTGTGCAGTGTACAGTCCTGTGATTTCCAGTGACCCTCTGCATTGGTGGGACCCCTAAATCTCCATCCCCAGCCCAGACCTCCCTCATGAGCTCCAGACACATGTATCCACCTCTCAACTGGATGTTCCCCTCGGATGTAACTCAGTAAGAACAGTGCAAGTTCAGAACTGATCTGTCAACAAACCTAGCCCACCAGCAACAGGTCAAGACTCTCCAAGAGAAATCTTCACCCATGACACCTCTCACCTGTGTGTTTTTCAACCCCTCCCCGATATCTTGATTTCCACTGCCACCACGCTAATCTAAGGCACCACCACCTCTTGCCTAGACCAATGCTGTCCAAAATGCGGCACTGTGAAAAAAGGTCTAGAATGCTTTATTTCTGTTTGTCTTTTTGTGTGTGTGTGAGGAAGATCAGCACTGAGCTAACATCTACCAATCCTCCCCTTTTTTGCTGAGGAAGACTGGCCCTGGGCTAACATCCGTGCCCATCTTCCTCCACTTTATATGGGACGCCGCCACAGCATGGCCCGAGAAGCTGTGCGTCTGTGCGCGCCCGGGATCCGAACCGGCGAACCCCGGGCTGCCGCAGCACAGTGCGCGCACTTAACCGCTTGCGCCACTGGGCTGGCCCCGCTTTATTTCTATTTTTTTTTTTTTTAATTTTATTTAATTATTTATTTTCCTCCCAAAGCCCCAGCAGATAGCTGTATGTCACAGCGGCACATCCCTCCAGCTGCTGCATGTGGGACGCGGCCCCAGCATGGCCAGAGAAGCGGTTCCTCGGTGCGTGCCCGGCATCCGAACACCGGGCCGCCAGCAGCAGAGCGAGCGCACTCAACCACCAAGCCACGGGGCCGGCCCTTTATTTCTATTTTTTATCTTCACCTTTTAAAATGATCTACTTCTTGTGAATGCTTTACAATATATACACCACATCGCTGCTAAACCTCCTGGGCGGTACTGTGTTGAAAATCTTGTTACTAAAATAGGCGAGGAAAATGGAGTGAGAGAGTGGTTAACTCACATCTAACATCATAGGCTGGTGCCTCAGTTGCTTCATCTCTAAAATGGGCATCAGAGCATAGGCAGCCCTAAGAGATCCACCAAACATGGGCACAGCCTGGGGGTTAAGAGCTCAGAGTATGGAGTCTGGCTGCCTGGGTCCGAATCCCAGCTTTGCCACTTACTAGCTGTGTGTATCTCCACAACTTATTGACTTCTCTGTCCCTCCATTTCTTTACACGTAAAATTGGGATAATATTAGAACATATCTCAAGTGACCATTAATGAAGTGTGGATTTAGAGGACTGAGTGGCACAGAGTAAGTGCTATAGTATTGTTTATTAAAGTAACCATAATTCATAATCTCTATGATTATTGAGGAGGTGCAACATTGGGAACCGTGGGAACAGTGGCAGGCCCACAGTAGATTCCCTAAAAAGGTACCACGAGTGCTCCTATGACAAATGGCAGAGCTGGAAATCTATCCCATCAAGTTGTTTCTTATGGTTAAAATTGGGGGGCTGGGGGAACAGCTGCTGTGGAAAACAGTGTGACAGTTCCTCAAAAAATTAAAAATAGAGTTACCACATGATCCCACAATCTTGCTTCTGGGTACATACCCCAAAGAATTAAAAGGAGGGTCTCGAAATGGTATTTGTACACCCATGTTCATGGCAGCACTAGCACAATAGCTAAGAGGCAGAAGCAACGCGTGTCCATTAACGAATGAATGGATATGCAAAACGTGGTGCACACGTACAATGGAATATTATTCAGCCTTAAAAAGGAAGGAGATTCTGACACTTGCCACAACACAGATGAACCTTGAGGACATTATAGTCAGTGAAATAAGCCAGTCGTGAAAGGACAAATACTGTACGAGTCCACTTCTGTGAGGTCCCTAGAGGAGTCAAATTCATAGACACAGAAAGTAGAATGGAGGGAGGCCGGCCTGGTGGTTTAACGGTTAAGTTCCTACGTTCCACTTCAGCAGCCTGGGGCTCCCCAGTTCAGATCCTGGGTGCGGACCTGCTCACCGCTCATCAAGCCAAGCTGAGGCGGCGTCCCACATAGAAGAGCTACAACTCTCTACAACTATGATATACAGCTATGCACTGGGGCTTTGGGGAGAAAAAGAAAAAGAGGAAGATTGGCAACAGATGTTAGCACAGGGCCAATCTTCCTAAGAAAAAAAAAATTAAAAAAAGAAAAAAAGAAAGTAGAATGGTGGTTGCCAAGGGCTGGGGGAGAGGGAACGGGGAGTTATTGTTTACTGGGGACAGAGTTTCAGTTTTGCAAGACAAAGAGATCTGGAGATGGATGGTGGTCACGGTTGTACAACTGTATGAATGTATTTATTACCACTGAACTGTACACTTAAAAATGGTTAAGAGGTTAAATTGTATGTTCATTTTACCACAATAAAAAAATTGGAAAAAAATTGAGGGGGCTGGGAGTGTGGGAGCTGGAATCATCCAGGGTTGGTTTTTCGCCTAAGGAGTATGAAAGAGAGAGAGAAGAATTTCCAAGGGAGAGAGAGGAAGGATGGACCCAGAACTCTCGACTGACAAAGGGAAAGGAAGCCTGGAGGGATGATGGACGCTGAGAGAGACCTGCCGTCAGCAGGGATGTAGATGAGGTCGGTGGATGGAACAGGGCCTTGAATTTTTAACCCCCAATCTTACTGCAAAGCCTGGAAAATTCCACTCTCTGTGGCTCTCTCTGCACCTTCCCCAGCAGCTCGCCTCCAACTCAGGCTGGAGTTTCCATGGCAACACCTTGAGCTCCTGCATCCTTCAGGAGAAGATGGGAGCCCTTATGAGGGGGGACCCAGTGGGCAAAGCGAAGGACATCAGACCAGCCCGGCCAGGGAGGGCCTGGTCTGCCCAACAGAGCCTTTGCACCAGCGGCTCATGCGTGTATTTTGTGCACGTTGAAATGTGTCCCCCGCAACGGCCCCGCAGATGGAGAAACACGTCAGGAGCTTCTGTGGATGTGGATAGGAATCCTGAGTATCTTCTAAGTGCCAGCATTTCATGTTCCCAGAATACTGACGGATCAGAAGTATTGACTGAGACGCCCCTCTGCGTACTGGACTGCGCTCTAGACGTGGAGAATAACATGTGGGCAAAAAAGCCCCAGTCTCTGCCTCCTAGAGCTGCGAGAGAGAGCTTTCCCTGCCTTCACTTATTTGTTCGCCCATCCTTTCCTTCAAACAGCATTTACGAGAGTGTACTTTGCGGCAGACTCTGAGCTAAGCGTGGCCGATGCAGCAAAGAACCAACAGACAAAGCTCTGGTCCCCTAGACTCAAATTCTGGGGCTGGGGGAGGAGGGAGGGTCGTATGTTAATATGCAGCAAGATTTCAGGTGGTGGTGAGTGTTGTGAGGGACAATAAGTCAGGATCAAAAGGTATACAGAGCAGATTTTAGATCAGGTGGTCAAGGAGGGCTTCTTGGAGGTGGTGATATTTAAGCCTGAATGGAGGCAGGGAGCAAGTCATGGGAAGATCAAGGCAAAGAACAATCCAGACAGAGGAACTGACACCTTGAAAAACCCCGAGGCTGGATGGGTGCCCTGCTTCAGGACTGGCGAGGAGCCGGGTGTGGCTGGAGTGGAGGGAGTGATGAAGAAAGTGGGTGGAGATTTGGTCAGAAGGAGAGAGAGAAGCCTGATCATTCAGGCCAAGATGATTGACAGTCTAGTGCAGGAGTTGACCAATATGGCCTGCCACCTGTGTTTGTAAATTAGGATTTTATTGGAACACAGGCACACCCGTCGTTGATGTGTCATCTATGGCTCTTCGTGCTCCGAGGGCACAGCTGAGTAGCTGTGACCTAGACTAAATGGGAGGTGAAAAGAGATGCCCACACACCATTACGTGGTACCTCCGCCATACGGCTACCATAGATGTAAATTACCTCAACAACACAGACACCAGTGAAATAATTAGGAAAGGATGCATTTTGAGTATTACTTTTGTTTTTAATGTAATTTATTTAATTTTAAGTGCATGTAATCTAATATTCACCGAAGGATGTGCTTAAATGTCTCACAAAGTTCCTGAAAATTTACCAAACAGCTCCTGTGCCCCAGCGTGTCACACTCTGCAGTGGCGTCTGAATTCTGCTGTCAGCCCAGGATGGGAAGGATTCGGACCCAGTCCCCCATCACACCGAATCTCAGGTCTTAGAGAAAGATATCTGGGCACAAAGGACCTCAGAGCACGCAGAGCAGAGTCCACAGTGACCTGAGACACTGCCCCCTGCTCTGGCCACGCAGCCGCTCGAGGGCTACCTTGGGAGGAAGAGGGGTCTCAGTGCCCTGGAATGTCTGGCCTGAATCCCTCTCGCTGCGGAGGTGGGTACGGGGGAGGGTCAGGGAAGGAAGGGAGGGGCTGCAGGGGCCGAAGGGAGGGAAGGATGGTCTCCAGGTTTGGGCAGCCCTTCTGAAAACATAAGTGCATGTTTGTGTAAACTGGACACACTAAGAGCTTTCTCACACGACGTCAGAAGTAGTGTGCATCCGTCACAACTCTAGGCGTTTTCACAGGCGTGAATTCATCTTCCACCAACCCTGTAAGGTGGACACTTGGCCTCATTGTCTGTGTCAGAGGTGGAAATAGGCTCAGAGAGGGGAGATAACTCAGCTGAGGTCATGGGGGAGGAGGTGGCAGGTGAGGCACACTGCAGGTTTGTCTGCCTCTGTCACCTGTGTTCTTCTTTTCTTCTTTTTTTGACATGTAAAAAGCTGTACATATTTAATGTATACAGCTCGGTGAGCTTGGGGATAAGTATACACCCATGAAACCACCACCACCATCAAAGCCATAAACATTTCCTTTCCCGCCTTTATTATTATTATTATTCTGTGTGTGTGTGTGTGTGTGTGTGTGTGTGTGGTGAGGGCACTTCACATGAGATCTCCGCAGGTTTTAAGTGTACGATAGTGTTGTTGGCCACCAGCACGACGCTGTTTGGCAGATCTCCTGTGTTCTGAACCGGTCTACTCCATCACTCCCTGCTTACAATTTCCAGAAGCTTCCCCTCCAGCTTCCCAGGACACACCCATGGCTGTTGTGAGAACGAAACAGAACACGTCCACGTGGTCTTAAACAGCTGCCTGGCACCCAGTCAATGCTGAAACTGCTGAATGCTGAGATTTTCATTTCCCAGTTTTGCCAGTAAATTTCAGTGAGGAGAGGAGCCATGAGAACACGCTCTCTCTGCCTCTGCAGCTGCTCCCGGGGCCTCCACGAATTCATGATGAGTTCACCGTCTCGGTCCAGATGCGCTTGGGATGGGAAACGCCTCGAGAGACACGCATTTCTTCCTTCAGCAAGCATTTTTTAAGCGCCTCCTGTGTGCCAGACTGAAGGTTTGAACACTAGATTCTGGAAAATTCCAGTCTCAGAGGCTCCCTCTGTTCCTTCCTCAGTTCCCTCCCCTTCCTCATCCTGCTGAGGTTTCCGTGGGACAGCCTCCGTGGTCAGCCCAGGTGGGGGCTCCTGTGGGAGGACAGGGTGGAGGGGTGGGAGGGGAGGCCCCGGAGACCGACTCAAGCCTGTGGTGCCTCCACCAGGGCACACGGAAGTGCGTCCTTGAACCCAGCTCTGCAGAAGGGCAAGGACTCGCTGCGCAGTCTCCACAAATGTTAGAAATCCCACTCTGTCCTGGGGCCAGTGCGACGAAGGCTGCTCTCACCGCTCACCCACTCAGTCCACACACGTTGCTTGAGGCCCCGAGTAGTTGAGTCAGGAACAGTTCAAGGCATGAACAACACGATGATCATCGAGGACAAGCCAGCTCTGCCCTCGTGATGGACTGAATGGTGTCCGCCCTCAAAAATGCAGAGGTCACAGTCCTAACCGCCAATACTTCAAAATGGGCCTGTATTTGGAGACAGGGTTTTTAAGACGGTGATTAAGTGAAAACAAGTCCTGTGGGTGGGCCCTAATCCAATGGGTGTGTGTCCTTACAAGACGAGATGAGGACACAGAGGGACGACCACGTGGGGACGGGAGGAGACGGCCGTCTGCAAGGCCAGGAGAGAGGCCTCGGGAGAAACCAATCCTGCTCACACCTTGATCTCAGACTTCCAGCCTCCAGAACTGTGAGAAGATAAATTTCCTATTGTTTAAGTCACCTGGTCTGTGGTCATTTACAGCAACCCTAGACAAGTAACACAGCCCTTGTATCTGTTAGAGTCTTATGGGAGAGATCTTTATTTAAAAAATTTTTTTTGCTAGCATATGCAATAAATATACAGAGAGCCTCTCTGTCCTAGCCAATCCATCTAGCCTCATCTTCTAACAGTCCTCAGTTTAAACTTTGCTCTCCACCAAGCACCCATCGACTGATGAATGGATAAAGAAGAGGTGGTGTATATATATACAATGGAATATTACTCAGCCATAAAAAAAGACAAAATTGTCCCATTTGCAACAACAAGGATGAACCTTGAGGGTATTACAGTAAGTGAAATAAGCCAGGCAGAGAAAGACAAACACCACATGATTTCACTCATGCAGAAGATAAACAAACACACTGATGATGAGAACAAAATAGTGGTTACCAGAGGGGAAGGGGGTGGGACGGTGGGTGAAAGGGGTAGAGGGGCACATATATATGGTGACAAATAAAAATTAGGCTATTGGTAGTGAGCATGATGCAGTCTTTACAGAAACTGATATGTAACAATGTACACCTGATATTACACAATGTTATAAACCACTATGACCTCAATAAAATAATTTAAAAAAAACACAGAAAAAAAATAAACTTTGCTCTCCACGTGTATCTGCCTCCTCGCTGCCCTTCAGACACGTGAAGCCCATTCCCACCCCTGAGCCTTTGCACGCTGTGCCCTCCACTCTCGCTCTGTCTGGAGTTCCCCATGGCTGATTCTTCTTGACCCTTGAGCCTTAGCTGCAATGTCACCTCCCTGGAGAAATTCCTCACCCCCTCCCAGCATCTTAGCAGAAGTCGCCCCTCCGCTCAATATCGCATCAGCATGCTTTCCCTTCCCCTCGCAGGGACCACAGTTAGAAATTTCTCTCTGATGTGTTTGTTTCTCTGCTGACTGACTGCTCACCCACTGGAGATAAACCCCATGAAAGCAGGGAATTTTTCCCGTCTCGTTCACCACTGTATTCCCAGCACCTAGTGCAGTGAATATCATTGTATGGATGAATGAATGAATGAATGAAGTGAGAGCTTCCCTGAGCACCCTGCGAGTCCCTGGCTGTTCCAGGCAGGGTCACTCTGAATCCTGGAGGCTCAGGGCAGGGGAAATTCAGGGGCATCTGTTGAATCAGGGAAGACAGACCCGACCTCTCCCTCCTTCCCCCTTTGCACACTCACATGGGAAGGACACGTGCGGGCAGAGGGTCCGCTCCCTGCTGTTCCGGTTGCGCTGCGCCCTCTCTGAGCGCCTGAGCCTTCCTCCCCACCTTCCTCAGGACACGCAGCAGCAGGAAACCTCCGTTGTGGGGGGCAAGGTGGTCTCTGCTCACAGTGCCAAGTTTCAGTGGAGGGTGACGGGGGCGTGGCTAGCCCAAATCCCTCTCAACACAGGAGGGCCTGAGGTCCTCAGTAGGGTGCAAAGGGACTTTGCAGAGAGGGAGAGGAGGGGAGGATGAGGAAGAGGTACGCTGGAGGTTGGGCAGAGCCTCTGGCCTGTATAAGAAGAGTATACAGACATTTATAAATTGAGGGTGTTCGTTTCTAGTCAGAAAAGCTTTATTTTTTAAAAGAAAACTTTTTTGAATTTTGAAGAAGTGCTTGTAAAGACACATCTTGGGGACACACCAACCTCCAGACTCATTCAATGTGTCCTTTCCTGTTAATCCTCACACCTTCCACTAAAAACAAGCAAAGCCTCCTTTTTTCCTGAGTGTTTCCAGCTGTGAGATGTCAATTTCCACAATTTAGTTTCCAGATGTGCTGTTATATTTAATACACTTTAAACGTGAAAATGTAAGCTTTGAAACATTGCATTGCATTTATGAAAAAAACAACTAGAACGTCTTTGCCTTCGGCGGCTTTCTAACATTTCCTGAAACTGACTCGGGTCTTTCGTTATTCTGAGGCTAAACGCTCATATGCAGATGGCTTGGAGTTTGAAAAACAGGTGTGCTGGCGTTGCTGAGTGTATTTCCTATCCTTGGTGACCTGTGACATTAGCCTCTGTGTTTTGGAAACGCTTTGATTTGAATTTTGCGTTTATCCAAACGTAAAGATAGTTCCCTGTACGAATGTGCAGGATGCTTGTGACGGAGGCAGCAAGGGTCCCTCTAGAATCTAAAATTACAAAAGTAAAAATATCATACAAATTCTCGGGTTTTTTTTCTCTAAATTACTCAGATTCATAGCAGATATTCTTTGGGTTTTTTTTTTGGTTTGTTTTCAGGCTCATTACAAAGTATATTAATTGTCATTGGTGAGGAAATGTAAGGAAATTTATACTTAAAAAAAATTTTACTGTGATAAAAAAACAGCCCTCTGTTTTCAGAAAAAAAATTATGAATTAATTTATTAGTTATCTAATTATGATAATTGGTTACCATTTACTAATCCTTCTTTTAAAAATGTTATATATATTTTAAATGTTATTACTCTGTAAAAGGAAATTGCTTGCTATATTTACATCTTCTCTGTAGTAAAGATTTCATTCTTAAATCGTGGCATTCCTGTACCCTGATGACATTTAAAACGAGTTTTTGTGCCGGCAGCAGAGACTGCAGAAGAGAATTCATTTGTTTTTGTTTTGTTTGAGGCCAAAGATTTTAAAATGCGAATTATTTTGGGCACCGTCAGAAAAGAAAACTACTGTCTACTAAATTATGGCAAAGACATTAAAATATGAAAATAATGTTTAAGACTAAATGAAAGGACATTACTCTGTCATTTTGGGCACTGGTCTTTGACAAAAGACGTGCAAATTTTGATTCTGTAAAGTTCTGCATCATATATATTTTCATCTTAGCAATGGTAATAAATTACACAATCTCAAAGAAATTGTTGTTTATCTTAAGTTCAAATTTAACTGGCATCCTGTATTTTTATTTGCTAAATCTGGCAACCTTAAACAATAGTCACAACAAAATAATGCTAACAATAAGCACAAATGTTTATTAAATGCTTACTGGGTACTGAGCCAGCTCATGATCTGAGACATGTTTATGTTATAATTTAAGTTTAAAAAAAAGAGAGAGAGAGAGACAAGAAGGCAAACAATACAAAAACATTAAGACCCCAGTTTTTCAGAAAAAAATTTATTCCTTCATTCTTTTGCTGGTTCAGCAATTATCTAGTGACTTCCTCCCAAGCATCAGGCACTTCAGTGAGCTTTGAGGAGGGACCGGCAGGCAAAGAAACATAAGCACCTAAAATCACAGTGACGACACAGACGAGAAAAAAAGAAAGAAGTAAAAACTGTGGGGGAGAAAAAAAAAAGAACGGATCTCATTTATTCTAAGACCTACTTTTCAGATTTTAAAATTTTTACCATAATTTAGTAGACAGCATTTCTCTTTTATAACGGTGTCTGAAATAATTTGCACCTTGAAATCCATAGTCTCAAAAAAAAATGAGTGAGATATTTAAATAATCTGATTAATTCAAATAGATATCTTAGACTGTTGGGGGAGAAAAGCCATCGCATTTTGGATTAGATTTTTTCATGGTAAAAAGAGGCAGGAATAAAGACGTTGTGAAAAGACCCGCCCTGAGCAGGGTGGTCCAAGCGAGGCCTCCGGGGGAAGAAGTGGCAGAGCAGAAAGCCAGAGAAACGCTGGTGAAAATTGCAACCTCAGGAAATAATTTGCAAAACAGATGGCTAGCATTTAGTCTACGGTTTGCAAATGCATGGGTCTCCAAGACAATGACCCTGTGCGGTGTCCATAGCAACCATTCTCTTCCTCAGTTACAAGGCGACATAGCTAGAATTCGGCTTGGCTCTGGGTGGGGAGGTGGGGGCCGCGGGGGGCGGCTGCACCAAAGAGCCCTGAGCTGAGCTTCCACCAAGCTGAGTTCTGGCTGCCGGACTGCACGGCTTCAACAACAGGAATTTCTCTCTCACAGTTCTGGAGGCCGGGAGTCCCAGATCAGGTACCAGCACCGCCAGGATCGGAGGAGAGCTCTACGCTGCTACCCTCTGCCTGCGCCCTCACACTGCGAGAGAGAGACCCTCTCTCCGTGTCTCTTCTTATAAGGGCACGAATCCCATCGTGGGGGCTCCACCGGCGTGACCTAATCACCTCCCAAAGGCCCCACCTCTGCATACCATCCCACTGGGGATTAGGGCTTCAACATATAAATTTGGGGGGACACAGCCATTCAGTCCACAGCAAGCCCTCAGCCCAGGATCAGTGCTCCATAAATGTTCACACTTGACTGTTACGGTTCTGAATGTCACTAAGATGAAAATTGAAAATAAGAGACGACTCAGTGAAGGCAGTGTCACTGGTTCCAACTCTCAACTTAGTGGGATCTGCCCAGCAAACGGGCTGACTCTCTCATCCCAGATAAAAACGGACAGTGGGGACGGGGGACTCCCCACCACGTGCCTTGAGGCGCAGTCATTCATTCTGTCAATAAATATTTAAGGAAGGTCCACTGTGTGCCAGGGCAAGTTTATAACCGACTCCAAAACCTGGAAAATTCCAGTTTCCTGGTCTCCCCGGGCCCCTTCCTCAGCCCCTCCCCTTCCCTCTCGGCTGCGGTTTCCATGGTGATGGTCTGAGCCTCTCTCTGTGGCTAAGGACAGATCTGCAGTCTTGGGAGGGAGCAAGCCACGTGGGTTGACTAATCCATGGAGAGGTGGCGCTGGGCTTGGGAGCGGGAGAGGGGGATTCAGAAGGGGCTCAAGTCTGCAACCACCCCACAGCAGTCCATGCACATCTTTGGGTGCCTTTAAATGGGGATTGGCAGGAGAAGGAAACCTCATGTGAGGTCTCTGCAGAGTCTGTTAGAAATCACGTGTCTCCTGCAGCCTCCGGTGATAACAGCCTCATCCGCCCTCGGAATTCATCAGGCTGTTCCATGAATATTGATGGAGTCGTTCTGTGTGCCAAGCCCTTGTCTGTGGGCAGGGAATAAATGTCAGGCAAACGGGCACAGCCTCTGCCCCCTGTGCTGTGTCCCCGTGGGAGACATGGTCATTCACTCCAAAAGTTTGGTCCTTTATTTAACAAAGATGTTGAGTGTCTTCGGGGAGGCAGGTGTCACGCTGGATCTTGGGGAAATGGCAGGGAATAAGATGAGGCAGCCCCCGAACTTGTAAAGGCAGTGTTCCTGCAGGAGACACACAAGGAACAAAAGCATTAATATAACATCAGAGGTGGACTAGGCCTATGAAGAAAAATAAAGCAGGGAGTTGGAAGAGGTTAACATGGAAGGGAAGGGGTATTTTAGATGCGTGCTAAGGAAGTAAACGTGGATTCTCTAGACAAGGAGAGATCTTGGCAGAGGGAAGAGCACTTGCAAAGTTCCTGAGGCAGAAACCTGCAGATGGAGGGAATCTGTGGCAACCAATGAGGGACAGAGAGAGTGTGAGCAGGTGGTTCCAAATGGTAGCCAGGTTATGCAAGGCTTCATAAAACTTTGGGTTTTATTAACAAATTATTAATATTGATCCCAGTATTAGTAATTGAGTTCCTACTATGAATCAGACCTTGAGTTAGGTGCTGGGTTTACACTGATGCACCAGAGCAGACATGCTCCCTGCCTCCCTGGAGCTCATGGTTATTAGGAAACACCTAATGTCACGATATGACTCAGATCATCGAAAAACAGACACCTTTCAAGAACATCAAATACGCGGTCAGTGCCTTCTCTCTGTTTGTGGTCTCTGCTTGTGCCGGGCATCCACAGCTGAATAAGACAAGCACAGATGACAGCAGCTGGTATTTGGATGGAGGCGATGGAAGTAGAGAGCACATACTTTTTGGGGGATGATGTTGTCATTTCCTGAGCCAAAGGAGGCTCAATGGATTCAGAGTAATGAATGAGCAGAAATGGACAATTGTAGTATCTAAAATGATGAACCAGGCACTGTTGTAAATTCTTTACAATAAAATCTCTCAATAACCCTGTAAGGTGGATAGTATTATTATCCCTAGTTTTGACATGAGGAGACTGAGGCACAGAACTTGGACAATCTGTCCAACATTATGCGACTAGTAAATGCCAGAGCTGGGGTTTGATGGCTCTCAGAGCCCAAGCTCTAACATGGAAAGGGTGCTCCTTGCGTTACAGTCCCAAACTAGAAACTCATGCATAGAGTGAGTCTACACAAACAAGTTGGCACAACCCCAGTGTTAGAAGACAATGTGCTCAGATGGTGAGAGGATGCCTTATCCAAAGGAAGCAGTTTGGGGGCTGGGGGATACCTAGCGTTGGAAGAAAAACACTGTGTGATAAGTGGAATCTCCATTTTTAGGAAAACTTCTCCAAAGTGACCCCATTGTAGCTGGTCCGATAACCCTTCTTTGTCAACTTCCAGCGTATAAGATGCTGGACCACGTGTTCAATGCTGTTTTCATTATCTTACAAGGTAGGACCAATTAACATGGTGATTTTACAAATAAGGAATTTGAACAGTAAAGGCTCAGAGAGATAGGAATACCTGCCCAAGAACCTTTTTTTTTTTTTTTTTGGTGTGGAAGATTGGTCCTGAGCTGACATCTGTTGCCAGTCTTCCTCTTTTTGCTTGAGGAAAATTGTCGCTGAGCTAGTATCTGTGCCTATCTTCCTCTGTTTTGTATGTGGGACACCGCCACAGCATGGCTTAATGAGCTGTGTGTAGGTCTATGGGATCTGAGCCTGCAAACCCCAGTCCACCAAAGCGGAGCACGCAAACTTAACCACTATGGCACAGGGCTACCCCAGAACCCACATGTTTTTATATTTATTTTTTAAATTGCGGTAAAATACGTGTAACGTAAATTTTACCACCTTAACCATTTTAAGGTTCAGTGACATTAAGTACCTTCACATTACTGTGCAACCATCACCACCATCCACCCATGGAACTCTTTTCATTTTGCAAAACTGAAACTCTGTACCTAATAAACAATAATTCCCCACTTCCCATCCCCCAGCCCTTGGCAACCACCACCTACTCTCTGTTTCCATGAATTTGGCTACTCCATGCACCTCATATAAGTGGAATCATGCAGTATTTGTCATTTTGTAATTGGCTTATTTCACTTACTACAATGTTTTCAGGTTCATCCATGTTGTAGCATGTGTCAGAATTTTCTTCCTTTTTAAGTCTGAATAATATTCCACATTTTGTTTATCCATTCATCTGTCGATGGACACTTGGGTTGCCTACACCTTTTGGCTATTGCAAATCATGCTGCTATGAACATAAGTGCACAACTATCTCTTCGAGTCCCTGCTTTCATTTCTTTTGGGTATATTTCCAGAAATGGAATTGTTGAATCATATGGTAATTCTGTGTTTAATTTTTTGAGGAACCACCATACTGTCTTCCATAGCAGCTGCACAGTTTTCCACTGCCATCAGCAGTGCAAAAGAGAAGAACCCAGATTTTTATTTATTCGCAAATAATGAATGAGAAACTAGAGGATTCTAGGCTGGAATTTTAAACATATGCTCAGTCTGATACAAGATCCCAGAATATTCCATTCTCTGAGGTTCCCTCTGCTGATTTTCAGCCACCTCTTCACACCACTTCCTTGTCCTAGCAGAAGTTTCCATGGTAACAGATTGAGTTTGCCTGGGTTGCTAAGGAACCAAAGAGCCCTGAGGAGGGAAAGGCTGGTGTGACTGTGGTCCAGTCAGCCTGGGTGAGGGGTGGGGAGACCTAGTCAGGCTCTCAGCCTGCAGTCCCCCATCCCTGATTCACACACATCATTTGAGCTTGCCCTTTGATGGTGTCTTTGCTCAAGAGCAAAAAGTTGGCTCTGGGCCTCATAGTGTCTAGAAAACCCCACATTTTCACATTAGCAGTGGCCAGTGGCATAAATATTTAGTGTTCTCACCATATTTTCATCCATTCTTTCACTTATTCATTCAACAAATGTTTATTGAGTGCCTACCATGGTAAGTCAATGTGCCAGACCCTGGGAATAAATGGTGAGAAAAAACACATGATGTTGAAGGATAGCAGAATGTGCCACTCCAAAATACAACTGCAGGGGTTTAGAATGTGCCTCCCCAGATAAGCCCAGTTTGGTATATTAATTGTTTTGAGCTGTACACACTTGAAAATCAACAAATGCGGGGAGAGGCTTTCTCTGCACTCCCCTCCTCTGCCTAAAGACAGATCCTCCAAAAGGAACTCAATTGTCACAAATACCTTCCCCAGGAATTTTCATCCATCAAAAAGATTGACTCATCACAGGAGAGGAGACTAGAAGTGGACACCACACCCAGATACGCCTTGTGGCAAAGTGTCACACCTCCCATCTCTTCTTCTAAGGGCCCATTCGTCTTTCCTAAAAATCATTTACTTTCCCTGAAGAGACTTTCATCCTTCCTCCCCTTCCCCTAATAAGATGGCATTTAAGCCTGAGTTCTAAGCCACTTCTTTGAGCTACTCATTTTCCCCTGGGTATTTCCCATATATACATGAGGTTTACACACGTTAATAAGCTTTCAGGGCCAGTTTGGAGATGCTTCCATTCCATCATTTATCCTACAAATATTCACTGTGGGTCCATCCTGTGCCAGACACTATGCTAGAGAGAAGAGAGAAACACAACCCCTCCCAGAGATGACAGTGGTGGGGTGGGGGTCCACCTTAATCAAGTAACCAGTGACACATGGGCTTTTTACTTTTTATTCAAATGTATCCTTGAAATGTCCTACAACTTGATTGTAGTATTGATTACCCGGGTGCATACATTTGTCAAAACCCATTAGTCAAACGCGGACAATGGGTGCATTTTGTTGTATGTAAATTATACATCAGTAAGTTGATTTTTTGTGTGTGTGTGTGAGGAAGATCAGCCTTGAGCTAACATCTGTGCCCATCTTCCTCTACTTTATATGGGATGCCGCCACAGCATGGCTTGACAAGCGGTGCGTCTGTGTGCGTCTGGGATCTGAACCTGTGAACCCCGGGCCACCGAAGCGGAGTGTGCGCACTTAACCACTGCACCACCAGGCCAGTCCCTAAGTTGATTTTTTTAAAAAATGCATTTTCAGGCAGGGCCAAAAATGTACTCTTTGGGTCTCCGTGGACCCCTAAAGAAATTACAAGTGTCAAAAAGAGCCACTGTTGTAAGCAATATCTGTTCTCTCCATTCACCCACTGACTGGTGATGAGGGCCTGTGTGGGCCCTGTAGCTGGAAGCAGATAGACATTGCCATGGAGAGTGATTATCATGTGATACAAATAATAATATTATGACATCAAAGGAGGTAAGGGCTTTGGAGAAAAGGAGAATAAAGATTGAAAAGGAGGGGGCTGGTCTAGATCTAGCGGTCAGAGGCAGTGATGTTTGAGCCAAGACCTGCATGAAGGAGGAAACAAGTCCTGGGAATATCTTGGGAAGACCAGGGTAAAGGTCTTAGTAGGTTGGTGGGTGGTGGACGTTGGGGGATGTTCTCATTTGTACTCATGGGAATTTAATTTATATGGGTCACTGAATGACTACAGAGAGGCTAATGCCACTGAAGGATTTTTATTACTTACATTCCCAGAAGGAGGGGGCAAGCCATGCAGGGCCACAGGGGAGGCACGAGGTGGTCAGGAGCAGAAGACAGGAAGGAGGGGGAAGTCTTGACCAGATCATTTCTTGGGGCTTCCAGGGACAGGCAGGGCAGAGTAAATAGTTTAGGGTCTGCTAGTTTAAATAATTTCAGCGGGCTTTGGGCCCGTAGGGATGGCCCTGGGATGATCTACAGCAGGAGAATTAGCAGTTTGGTGTGTGAGAGTCAGATAAGGGAGATGGTTGCAGCTATAGGCTCAGGATTGGCTGGTTTGCAAATGAAAGGCTTGCTTGCAGGCAAGTTATTATCTCTATAAATTAGGCAGCTCTGGGAGGGATAGTCTTTCCCTGGGTCTGTAAGCCCCTCCCACTCCCACCAAAAGATGTCAGAACATCGTAAGATACAGAAAATAAAAAACATAATTAATACAAGTGGGCAGACAGGTGGATGGATGGGTGGGTGGGCGAGCAGGTGGATGACTGGACAGGTAAGTGGAAGGATGGGTGAATCCAAACACTGATTATATAGATTTCCACCCCTCAGATGAGAAGAAAATTTTCTGAGTACAGGTAGAAATGAAGTATGTGAGTCCCCTCTCCCATCCACAAGGTGACTCCTTGAAACACAGTTATTCCTTTATTCACAAACATTTATTAAGTCTCTACTGTATGCTAGACCATGATTATTAAATCACACACAATCTCCACCCAAATCATGGAACATTCCAGTCTCCGTGGCTCCCTGGATCCTTCCTCAGTGCTCCCTTCCCCCCCCCAACTCCAGCTGCGGTTTCCATGGCAACAGCCTCTGCCAATCACCATTCAAAGAGAACAGGCTAGATTATCCCACTTCCCGCCCGGGGCCCCAGGGGTAAGGGGTGGGAGAACAATCATAAACTCAGGCTGGTGGCTGGACAGCAGCGGTTCAAGCAAATCTTTAATACACATTAAAATGCAAAGGAATGTTGTAGAATGATGGGGGGAGGGAGGAATGGCTGCCCTGACTCTGCAGACTTTTTTTAGGAACCACTAATCTACTGCAAGCCCCAGCGGTATGAACAATTACCCATTCTCATCACTCACTCACTGAGTCAGTCAATAAATACTGACCGAGTCCCGCTGTGTGCCAGGCACTGTCCTAGGCACAGGGACTAAAAAGGGAGGTAAAACGAGCACCATCTCGACTCCCCTAGGCCTTAGGCGATCAGAAGGGTCATTCATTCATTTACTCCAAGAAATTCACTTACTCCTTCAATACATGTGTAGGGCGTCCGCTATGGGCTAGGTGCTACACACAGGATTCGGTGATGATGGGACACAGGCTGTGCCTCCTGGAGGCTTCATTCTAGTGGAAGAAATAGGGAAAAAGTCAGGGCGTGAGAAATGTTAGGAAAAATGGAGGGCAGAGGATGGAGATAGGGAATAACATGGGGGGAGGGGAGCAAGCTGTTCTGGGGAAGGAAGGAAGCAGAGCAACGGTTGCCAGGCGTGGGGTGACAGTGGAGGGTTCGACTGCCTGGGCTCCATCTTTTACCCAATTGCACAAGGATGAAATCTGGGGGTAAACTTTGTGTTTTCCTCTCCACGCCCCTCCAAACACAACCAGTCACCAATCCTAACACCTCTTCCTCCAAGATACCGCCTAAATCAGGCCATGTTGTCTATCTTCTCATTTTCTCTTTTGCCTCCCAGGTGGCCTTCTTCCCTCCCTACATGTTCTCAAAGGAAAGCGTGATTATTTTGCTCCCTGAAAAAAAAAATCAATGGATTCCCTTTGGTCACAGGATAAGGACCACTCTGCACCATAACCTGCAGGCAATGGCGGCCACCACATTTCAGCATGGAAGAAATTTAGAGATGACAGCATTGCTGGAAGAGGAAGTGTGGACCGGGTCTGTAAGATGCAACTACGGGGATTTCATAGTGATTATGCGACCATGCCTTCTACAGACAGCGAGCGATACCTAGGAATATGTGTGTGCACACATAAATTCAACGGCGCCGTGACCAAATGAAATTCCCATACTTGCCTCAGAGTCTCAATGGGCATGTATTTCAGGTGTTCAGTTCAACAAACATTAATTGAGTGCTTACCGCATGCCTGGCACAATGATAGGTATTCACAACTGTGGGCCACTGCCTTCCACAATGAGAGGAGCAAGACTGGGTGCCCTAAAATTAGAAGAACACTTGTTAAGTGTGCTCCAGAGATACCATCTGTCAAAAAGACTGTTACCACTTGATATCTTTTAATATATTGGAAATGGGTGTCTCAAAATCGCTAGCTATGTTGAGCTGCTTCCAAGAAAACCGTTAAATCCCTTTGATTGATGGTCCAGTATATAAATGGCCGGGTCCAGTTGGGCATTTAGCTCACGAATCAGGAGAACCTTTGGAGATGGAGGTTGACCAGCTGACATCTTGAGAATGTCAGAAACTGAGACCACAAGTGTAGTTTCAAGTCTCTCGGTTCGCGATGATTTGTTAGGCAGCAAGAGATAACTGAGGCATCCATCGACTGAATGGGTGAACAATGCCTTTAAAAAGAGGTGTGTTTTTGTCCACAGTTAAGGAAGAAAGAAAGGAAAGGAAGGAAGGAAGGAAGGAAGGAAGGAAGGAACTAGAACAATTAGACAAAAAATGTACTTGACTTGTGTCACAAACCTGTTTTTAGAAGTGAGCATGCTGAGGAGGAGAGTGGTCATGATTTTGTTCCTTTTCCGAAGACTTTTACCTGAAGAAAATGAACTGCAGAGACTCTGCCTTGGATGCAAACCTACTTCACAAGCTCCATAGGCAAGTGGCAATCTGAAGAGGACCCCTGGAGAAAACCAGCCTCCTGCAGGATCTGGCCCCGGGCTCAACACTGTGTGTGCATTACCTCAGTGAGGAAGGAAGGACAACTGTTTTATTGGGGACAAAGACCCATATTTTTATTCATTCAATGTATTGCAAAGCAAACACACAGTGTGAGTTCAGAGCCTGGAAAATTCCAGCCTGCAAGACTCTCTGCTCCTTCGCAGCCCCTTCCCCTTCCCCATGCTGGCTGCAGTTTCCATGGCAACAGCCTAAGCCCAATTCTGATGCAAAACCCGGTAAAGGTTCCGGAGGGGGGATGGAAGGACTACTGACGTCAAACCAGCCAGGATGGGGGATGGAGAAGACTTATAAGGATGCAGACATCTCACCAGTACTTAATGAACATTTAAAAAAAATTTTTTTTAATTGTGGTAAAATATACGTATTGTGAAATATGAAGCAAAATGGAATCTCTTATGTCTCAGGGCTTTAAAATGGAGCTGGGAAGCCATGAAGGAAACGGGTCTCACGCACGTCCTCCTCGGGCAGACCGTGAACTTTTGAACTGAGTAATTCTGCAAGAAACCTGCAGCTCGTCAAGTCATGGACTTCCGCCTCCCACTAGCCAACCTTAGCCATCGGTTATGTTTAGCCAAGATTAGCTTTCTGCCCAGCAACTCCAATTAACATTCTTTGTAATGCAAACCTCCCTTCTTTGCCTTTAATTGCCTCTGACTTTTACTCCCTAGCAGGCCACTATTTGGGCTTCTACCTGAATCTGTGCTCCCCGGATTGCAACTCTTTGAACACAAAATAAACACCTCTCTGTCTCTCATTTTGGCTCTTTATTTTCAGGTTAACAATATCATAAAATTGACCATCTTAACCATTTTTAAGTATACAGTTCAATGGTATTAAGCACATTCACACTGTTGTGTGACCATCACCACCATCCATCTCCAGAACTTTTCCATCATGCCAAACTGAAATTCTGTACTCATTAAACACTGACTACCCCTCTGGACTCAGGAAGCACTAACTCCCCCTCCCCCTCCCCCAGCCCCTGACAATCACCGTTCTGCTCTCTGTCTCAATGAATTTGACTGCTCTAGGGACCTCATATAAGTAGATTTGTACAGTATTTGTCCTTTGGTGACTGCTTATTTCACTGAGCACAATATCCTCAAGGTTCATCCGTGTGGTAGCCTGTGTCACAATTTCCTTCCTTTTTAAGGCTGAATAATATTCCCTTGTATGGGTACACTACATTTTGCTTATCCATTCATCCATCCATGTACAGCCGGTTGCTTCCACCTTCTGGCTCTTGTGAATAATGCTGCTATGAACACAGGTGTACAAATATCTCTTGGAGACCCTGTTTTCAGTTCTTTGGGGCCTATACCCTGAAGTGGTATTGCTGGATCTCATGGCAATCCTATGTTTAATTTTTAGAGGAGCCACCACACTATTTTCCACAGCAGCTGTACCATTTTACATTCCCACCAGCAATCATGCATATCTTTCGTGCCTGTCAAATTGCTTCCTTTGATGGAGTCTTTGCAGATGGGCGAAAAGATGGCTCTGGAGCTTCTGCAGACTCTACATCACCACAAGTTTCTAGTGAGCGGTTGTTGCAGGTGCTGGTGGCGTAAATATCATCTGTCTCCTACCATCCGGTCATTCTTCATTCGTCTGATCATTTGTTTATATACTCATTCTCTCAACACTATTTGTTGAGTGTGTTGTGGAAGAGGGAGAATCCCCCTCTGCCCTTTCCCTTAAGGTTCTTATGGCTGGCCAAATAATTAACAAGACAGGTTAGCAGGAGAAAATAATACCAAGTTTAATAACATGTATACATGGGAGAAACCAGAGACACTGAGTTTCTCAACACAATAGCAGAGATTCTCGTCTTAAGTACCGTCTTCAGCTAAAGACAAAGGAGGATGTTGGGGGTGGGGGGAGTAGGTTACAGGAGATTACCACTAAAGCACAGGAAACAAGAGTAAGGTTATTATGCAGGTTTAAGGCCTCACCTTCCACACTGATAAGTTTCTAGAAATGAGGTCATCCCCCCTCTTCCCAATACAGGGAGGGAGATACCTTTACAAATGGAGACTTCCCTTATAAATGTAAATGTTTGTCTGGCAACTCCTTGCAAGGCCATCTAGAGAATGTGGCCAGAGAGACAGAATTTTTGATAAGATGGGCTTGTTGGTGCCTTTCCTATTGTAACACCTACTTTACATTATATTACAGCCATCAGACAGTAACTCCTTCCTGGAACAGATCTTCTACGTCAAATTCTTTAGGCACTTAGTGGGGGAGGTCAAATGTCCGTCAGAGAAAACAATCAAGGTAAAGAGATATATTTCAGGGTGGCCAAATCTTGATCTCCCACAAGTGTCTGCTGGGCATTGGAAGTAAAATGAGGAGAAAAAAACAGACCCAGTCTTTGCTTTCATAAAGCTTAAAACACATGAATTCAGTCAGTTACTCCATAAGTACCTCCCGAGGGTCCACTCTGTGCTGGGCACTGTGCTCAGGACACAGGGTGGTGAGCAAAACACACACCAGGGGTGTTGTGGGCTGGACATTAATTGCACAGACCATGTCCTAACAACAGCAAATGTTGAGTGGGCGTCTTCTGCATGCCAGGCACAGTTTCAGACCCCAGGGAGACAGTGGAAAAGAATAACCAAGCACCAGTCCCTGTTTTCATGGAGCTGACCTTCAATAGGGTGGGAAACATTTAAAATATAGAAACAAATCTGTCAGAGTGTGTCTGGCTCCAAGAGACAGGAAGTGCAACTCAGTTTGGCTTAAACAATAAAAGAAACGTATCAGATGTATAGACTGACCTTGAGTCTTCATGCTTTTGCATTTATGGTTGTTATTTATTAAAGTTTGCAATAACCACGTTTTCTAGTTTCTATGTTCGATGCTTTGACATCTTGGGGCTTGCTGACCCTGGAGGAACTGCCCCTCCCAGGGCTAGCCAATGCCTAGAGATAGTAAATAACTCATCTGCAAGTGTGGTCTTCACAGGTCAACCAGCCAATCCGGAGCCCACACCCCCCCCACCACCTCCATCAGGCTTTCACACCCTGGACCCCTACCCACCTGCCCCAACCCCCCAGGGCAGGCCCCTAACAACCAGGGACAGCCTCTATCTCTAGAGCCCACTGAAATTACTCAAATTAGCCAATGTTAAGCCTTCTTATCTGCCTCACCCGTTCCTTCCCATGGGAACCACAGTAAAGTCTCCTGCCCATGTTTTTCTCTCCCTCTCTGCCTCCTGAGGGACCCTGGTGCTTCCTTGTGTGGCCCTGCATGGTGTGCCTCATTCTCTTGGGAACTGTGAGTAACCAACTGTCTTCTCAGTGAACAGTCATCTCCTGATCTGTTGGTCCTGCAGTTCCTGAAAAATAATAAAATCTAAATTTAAACCAGGGTTCAGCTCTGTTTTTTCCCTTCTAAGCAGGGGAAAGCCTGCTTCTTGGTCTTAAACCTCTCTTTCCTGTGGGATCCTAATCCTGCCGTGTCCCCAGTTCTGTCTTCTCAGGACTTCAGTCCTTCTTTAAAGGGAGCTCGGGGTTTTGAGAGGGAGAGATGTCCAGGCATTGCTCCCAGCTCCCACATAGTCTGTGTGACTTTGTTATTCTTTCCTTACTGGAATTGCCTTTTCTCCACCCATAGAGTGGTTACACTTGGCTTTCCCTCCTTCTCAAACACCTCTGCCCATCCAAATACTTTTAGATATGATCCTGGTCTCAAGGATGAGAACCAGCATCTACTCCCCAACTCTGTGCTTTCCAGGACATCAGCTGACTGCTCCCACTCCTCAGCCCCCACATCTCATCACTTTCCTCCTCTTGAAGGTCCTCCCCATAAATAGCTCTGTAATCAGAGAACTTCTACCCCTGTTTCTTAGTTGAAATACCACAATCACTTTTCAAAACGACTTGCTCCTCTTCAAAGGAAAATCTGACCATCTCACTCCCATGCTTAACTCTCCAATGGATAATTATTTTTCTTAGAATGTAAACCCCACTCCTTCTCATGGCCTGTAATCAGTGGTAGCTCTAGAATTTCTTCTTAGGAGAGATTTGGAGTGGCAGCCTTGTTGGAAGGGGTGTCCTGGGGATCTGCGTTAAAGCTTAGCATTCTAAACACTAACTCTCCTTGCCGCATGGAACCGTTGGGGAATATCTGATGGCATTCAGTTTGATAAGGTTGCATTAAACAACCGCTATATCCCAGGCCTGTGATCTGTACTTGAATTGAGACACTCTCTTATGCTATCAAAATTATTTTAAAATTAAAAAAAAATCCAGTCTAAATAGATGCCTAGTATCTAACATAGGGTTATGCTTTAAAATTATATATCCTCAGAACACTAGCAACTCTGTGTCCTAGGGCTGCCAAAACAAATTGTCACAAACTGAATGGTTTAAAACAACAGAAATATATTCTTTCAGGTTCTGGAGGCTAGACATCTGAAATCAAGATGTTGGCAGGGCCAGGCTCCCTCCGAGGCCTTGAGGAGAGGAATCCTTCCTTGCCTCTTCTAGCTTCTGCTGAAGAATGATTGCCAGCAATCCACGTGTTCCTTGGCTTGTAGCAGCATCACTCCATCTCTGCCCCCATCTTCATGTGGCCGTCTTCCCTCTGTGTGTCTGCATCCAAATGTCCCTCTTCTATAAGGACACAAGCACTGCATTAGGGCTCACGCTAATCCTGTATGACCTCATCTTAACTTGATTACATCTGTGAGGCGGCTGAATACGCATGTGGACAACAGCCAGACCATAAATAGAAGTGAAACTCTAGGACAGATGTGTTCATTAACTAGATGGGAGGAATCCTTTCATGATGTCTACATACATCAAATCATCACAACAGACACTTTAAATATCTTACAATTTTATTTGTCAATTATACTTCAAAACTGAAAAAAAATTTTGAACAAAAAGAGAAAAAGTGAAAATCTAGCCCACAACCTGCGGCAACTTGCTCAGAAAACCAGCCCATTATCTACAAAAACCAGCCCAGGAAGCCAGTCCACTATAAGTCAGACTGCTATCTCTAGGAACAGTCCAGGAAGCCAAAAATAACCCCTGGAATAATCAGCACAAAATGGCCAGGACTTGATGGATAACTGGCAGCTTTCCTAATTTTTGTCCCAGATTCCAACTTAATACCAACCAGAGAAAGCCAAATACGCCCTAACCAATCACATAGGGTGCCCTGCTTCTAGTTAGTCCACCTCCAGCTTCCCGGTGCCAACAGCCTCCAGTCAGGGCACCCCTGAAGCCTTCCCTTTTTCCATTATATAGTTTTCTCATTCCTCTGCCTGCCTTTGAGTCTGTGCCCAATGCAAGTGGCCTTTCTTTCCTCTGTGGAGAGAGTAGACCCCCGCTCTGTGGAGCACAGCCCCATCGCACATTTGAGCGGGACTGAGCAGAACACCTGTGTCAGGGAAGAGAAGCACCTTCAACCCATTTGTGCAAGGCAGAACGTGCTATCCCCCTTGGCTTCTCCCCTCCACGCTCCATACTTAACGACCATCACGGATCCTGACAAGTCAGCCTGCAGAACATCTCTTAAAGCCGACCCATCTCCCTGACATCCAGACCACCACCCCAGTCCAGGCCACCAGCATCTCCTGGCTCTGACTGTTGCAACAGCATCCTTAGTGGTCCCCCGAATGCCCTGTGCTTTTGTTAGAATGCTCACATGTTAAAACCCTCCCCCCGTGGATTCCCACTGCTAATAGGATTAACACCAAAATCCTGCATTCCTACCTGGGAGGCGACCTTGTTAGAGGCAAGGCTGAGGGATTTGTCTTGAACTGCATTGCATCATCTCAACTCTCATGCACTGCTGCCTATTGTAAATAATCATAACAATAACTATCAATGTGTGTGTGCGATTTTGTACTTTGTAACCTGATGCTATGTGCATAGATAGATACACACACAAGTCCCCTCACAGTCTAAAACCCTATGCATGGACAGACTTGGTATCCTAAACGTCTAATGGTGAGAAAACCAACCCTTCCTTACCAGCAAGGCTTCATGGCCCCTATTTGAAAAGCTCACAGTGAACAAACACACGCTTTGTGGTCAGGCCCTTGACCCTACTCCATCACTCCTTTTCAGATCTTTAATGTCACTCTCGGTTTTGCTGTCATGAAAAAAGAAATACTGTGACTTCTCTTGTTTCCAGATGTACATTTGGCCTCTTTTCAAGTAGATGTTCTCAGTTTACACTTTGAAGTTTGTTGATTTGTGAGTTCAAGGCCCTCTCTGCCCTGCAGATAGCACAGCACTTCCTGGAACTGGCTGCGTGTGTGTGTGTGTGTGTGTGTGCAGGGGGATCTGTGAGCACTGAGACATGGGAGACAGACTCTCCTTCTGGTGTGTTAAGGGAATGGGGTGTGGGGGTTCCAGGCTCCGGCCCCTCAGCCTTCTCCTTCCTTCCCACACTGAACTTCTTATGAACAGTGAAACCTTGTATTTAAGATTTGAGTCTGGGGCCTCCTCTGAAACACTCTCACAGAATAGCAAGTGTGTGCTCAGCAAATTCCTGTTAAACAGAATTCCGCAAATATGTCCCATATGTAACTGTGAAGTATTTAGAAGCATTTAAACTCTGTGCTGTGTAAGCTGGTGCCCCGTGCCTGTGTACCGAGCACGCATTCTCTCTGAATGGTCGTCTATATGCATGGTGGCCACAGCCTCATCTCTTGTTTCCCATCCTCTCTCCACCCAGCACCAACCAGGTTTTCACCACTCCAAGAAGCTGCTCTTGTCTAGGGGCCAACGACCTCCACATTCCTAAATCCAATGGCTACTTCCATGTCCTCTGTCATCAGACTTTGACCTGCTCACTGCCTCCTTCTGTTACCTTCAGGGCCACTAAACTCCCTCTGGTCTTTGTCTTAGTTTGCCAGGTGCCCCTGGGTGCTCACCTCCTCTGCTCCACCTCTAGGTATCGGGGGGCTCCAGGACTGGGTCCACGTCTACCTTCCCCATCTGCATTAGTCACCTACTGCTGCATAACTAGTTGCCCCCAAACTTAGCAACTTAAAACCACAACCATTTGTTTTATCACCCAGTGCCTGTGATTCAGGGAATTGAGAACAGCTGAGCCGAGTGGTTCTGGCTCAGAGTCTCTCCCGAGGTTGCTGTTAAGACACAGACCAGAGTTGCAGCCATCTGCAGGCTTGACTGGGGCAGGATGATCCTCTTTCAAGGTGGCTTACTCATCCTCCTGGCGAGTCACGCTGGCAGTCGGCAGGAGGCCTCAGTTCCTCACCTGGAGGAACTTCGTGGAGCTGCTTGAGTGCCCACATGACATGGCGACTGGCTCCCCCCAGAGCGAGTGAGCCGAGAGAACATGAAGGAAGATGTAGTGCCTTTTGTGACCTAGCCTTGGAAACCACACACTGACATTTCTATAATCTCCTACCGGTTACACGGCTCAGCTCTATCCACCGTGGGAGGGGACTGCACAGGGGCATGAGGACCAAGAGGCACGAGTCACTGGGGTCCACCTTGGCGGCCAGCTTCTACACCATCTGCAGTCTTTCCCAAGCTGAACTCATCCAGAGCCCCATTTACAAAAACCATCTCCAAACTAATTTGTGTCTCCAGCTTTGCTTTTTTATCTATCTGAACTCCTGCCTCCTTGACATCTCTCCGTGAACGTCAAATTGACATCTTAAGCTAATGTGCCCAAATACAAATCTTCAACCCCCCTCAAAATCTACTCCTCACCCCCTCCAAGTCTTCCCAACCTCTATAAGTGGCACCAACCTCTACTCAAGAGCCCAAATTCAAAATGTAGAAGTCATTCTCCACTTTTCTCATGCTGTCACACCACACCACCACAAATCCTGCCTCAGCTCAACTTGCACGACATAGCAGGATTCAGCCTGTTTGCATCCACCTTGGTCCAGGGGCCACCAGTTGTCCCTAGATGACTGTGAGATCCTGATGACTGAGGTCAATCCAGTTCCATAGATAGTCCATCTTCCATGAGGCAAGCCCCAGACCTTCTGCAAACAAATCAGATCATGTCACCCTCTCCCCACCCACCTCCCACCCCAACTTAACCCCTTTCAGTGGCTCCACAACTCACATAGAATGAAAGGAAAGCTACCTACCATTGGCCTTCAAGGTCAGTGGTGTCCTGGCCCCTGTCTGCTTCTCTTATCGCCAAGACCTCATCCTTCGGCCACCAACCTCTCGCCACCCTGGCTTCCCTGCTGGCCCTGAAAACTTTCTCTGTCCCAGGACCTAGGCTTTTACCTTTTCTCTATAAGAATTTTCTTTCTCCACAATTCCCGTGGCTGGTTCTTTCTCAACCTTCACGTCTCAGCTCAAAGGTCACATTCTCAAAGACAGAGCTGGGTCTGGGATGAGGTGAGCTCAGTGAGGCACCAAAACACTCAGTCCTCAAGATAAATAGTATTTTAATGCAATATTTAAAAAAAATCAAAATGAATGCAAAAAATAAAAAGCCATGATGGAAAGACAAAGTATCAAAAATTTAAGTAAAGTCCAGTGTGGGCTGAGCCATACTGAAGCCTGAGGCAAAGGAGAAATGGGGCCCCCTACATATGTGTTTCTATATAAATATTTAATGGTTCATTTTTTTTCCCAGAACACTAAAGTCATTGAAAAAAATATTGAAAAATTGAAAAGTAGGCATATTAAAACTCATAACATTATCTTATGTTCAAGTATTTTAGTTGTACAGAAGAAAAAACCCAGAATTTATTATAATTCTATTTTCCTGGATTTAATGGAAGCAAACTTGTCAATAATATTTTCAAAATCTATTTCTAGAAAAAAATTACCCTTTAAAAATACATCAAAGCATGGATAGAACAGTGTACACTTTTCCTTTTGCCTCAGGCTCCCATATGGCAGAGCACAGTACTGTCAGATTCTGTCTTTCTTTAAAATTTTAACATTTGGGGTGGTTTTTTGCATTAATTTTTTTTTCAAATATTGCATTAAAATATTATTCATCTTGGTGACTGTTTTGTGCTGTTATTTATCGAGTTTGCTGTGTGGTCATGATTCTTCTGTTCATTTAATGCTCACGTGAACTCCGCAAGTCAGGTTCTCTTTGCTTCGAGTGAGGAAAGTGTGGCTCGGGGGTCTCAGGAGCTGTGGTGCGATGGATTCCATCCAGGGGAGTAGGACTCTGCGTTAGAGGGAACGCAAGATGAGCAGCCCTTCTCGTCTCCGCCCCTCAGGGGCCTCCTCTGTAGAGTGGGAGGTAATGTCACCATCGTTTTCAATATGTCACGGGAATACAACAGAAAGCACTCAGCGTAGTGCCTGGCACATAATGAGCATAATAAACATTAGTTATTTTATAATAATGATAGTAACTGTAACGATGATAATGATGATGTTGTATCAGCATACAACTGGCCCATCCAAATTTGAAACTTCTGATTCTAAAAACACAAGGATTCTTCATCTCAGTGAATAGCTCCGCCGTCCAAAATGCATCCATTTCTGCCTCTCCCCTTGGCTTCTGCACTAATCAAGGTCCCTGTCATGTCCATGGCCCAGATCCCGGCCCAGTGGCTGCACAGCCCAGAGACATCATGGAGTAAATATTTGTTTTTCCTGAAGTTTACTTTTGTGTGACTATCTGTTTGATCTCTTTCTCTCTCTCCCAGTGGCCTCTGAGCTACAGGAAGGTAGCGGTCATGTCTCCAAGTGTCCCAGGTGGCCTCCAGTGTCCCAGCGAAAGCCTGGCATAAAGTAAATGTTCAATTAATATTGATGACACTGACAATATTAATAATTTTAATAGCTAAATTATAAATCCCAATCTTCTTACCATCTACAAGGCCCTTCTTGATCCAACCCCCACCTCCGACCACCTTCTCTTCCTGACTCCTCCTAACAGCTCTCCAGCCACTCTGGTCTCCTCGTCCTTCCTGGAATGCACTCAGGGTGTTTCTACCCCAGGGCCTTTGCAGAGCCTGTGCTGGACCCTCTCCGTGGAATGTTCTTTTCCCACAACTTGCTCCCCGCCTTTATGTATCTCTCTCCTCATTATCACAACCCGTGAGAGGCCCTCTCTGACCACTCCATCCCCTTCACCCCAGTCACTTTCTCTCTCACTGCCCGCTTTATGCTTTGTCGTAGCACACAGATTGTATTTTGTTTATGGTCTGTCTCCTCCCTTAGAATGTAAGTGCCATGAGGATTTTCAGGGAAGGTTCTTACACATCGTTTTATCCCGAGGTTTCTCAGCTTGGCACTGCTGACATTAGAGGCCAGATAACTCTTTGTTGCCAGAGTCACTGCCCTGGGCACTGCAGGACGTTGAGCAGCGCCCCAAGCCTCCATTCGATAGATGCTAAGAGCACCCTCCCCCTTTAGTTCTTGGCAACCAAAATACTTCAAATGCCTCCTTGGGGAGCAAAATTGCCCCCAGTTGAAAACCACGATATGCCCTCATGTCGTAGAAGAGGATCTGCCATTACTGTTGGGTTAAAATCAATAGTTTGTGAATGGATGAATGAATGAATGAGTACAGTAGATAATCCTTGCATCTCAGTGCTGGCAGGAGACTCGCAACGTCTAAAAGAGCAAGGCGGATTATGTGCAGAGAGAGAGAGTCCTAGTGTCACCAACTAGGTGCCTCGAGAAACTCAAAGGTGGGTTTGCAAGCAATTAACTGTTTTTCGAAGTCGTTTCTTTTCCTTTTGTGTGTTAAGGAGATGTAACCACCAGCCATCCTGAAACTGACCAAGCCTCACCACAAGAGCTACCCCCGTGACCTTTGCCTTGTTTTTAATGCAAAGATTTCTCCAGGAGGAGTTTAGGCCTCATTACGTGGAAGCCTGTTCTCCAACTGAGCCTGTGCAAGCGAACACCCACCTCTCCCTTTTGAATATTCATTCCCCAGTCAAATAAAAGTTCCTGCTTTTCTTTGTTCGGGCCACCGTGACTGGAAATGATTCCCCATGGCGGCCTATTTGCTGCAAATACACTTTACTTTCTGAGACCACTTCCACTGGTGTAGAAGCTTATTTAACTCACCGAGAGGTGAGCCCACTTTCTTCGGTAACACTAGCACATGCCACACAACACTAGTGCAAAGAACAAAATACAAAATACATTAGCCCCGCCCAACTCTATCTGTGGCATAAGTGTTTCCTCCTCCCACGGCAAAAGTCTTTGAATCTGGGGAGAATTGCACTCGCCTAGTGTTCCTTGCTGGGTGAATTTTGGTGAGTGAAACTCAAAACAGGAATAACTAAGTGATGAATGGAGGAAGGAAATCATGTCAGTTACTCGTCCAGTGAAGAAAAGGAAACGGGGTGAGGTGGCCGCTCTGTGGACCCAATCGTGAGCAGGCTGCACGCTGAGTCCTGGGTCCTTCCAGTGAATCCCGGAACCGGGGGTGGTCTCTGGGACCCCAGCACGCACTGCACTGAGTATTCTTCAAAAACGCAAGTTGTTTTACAGGAAAGAGCTTTCTCCTTTTGACTGCAAGCCACTACATCACTTATTTTAATTAATCATCTCATAAACGTTGCTGCAATGACCACAAGGTAGGGATGAGTGCCCTCGTGAATTCGGGAATCGGAACTGCTGGGTCAAAGGGTGAAGGTATTTTAAACTTGGATACACGTTGCCAGAAATCCGCGATAGAGGGGGTACATCCACACGTGCCCACCACCGGCACGTGGAGACGAGCCTGCTGCCCCCACCCCCTGGGGCCTGTGTGTGGTCCACATTTCCATCTTGGCCCAGCGGATGCGGTGGAAACCGTCTCAGCTTGGTTTTGCCATCCAGTTTTTGGATCCTAAGTGAGGGGAGACCTCCATTAATGTTGCTCGAATGTAGGAATTTCTTGCTTTGTGAATACCTTTTCAGATCCTTTCCCCTGTTTTTCCATTTTGGTGTTCTACTTTTTCTTAATGACCTGAAACACAATATATATGTGAGTAATAAAGATTCCTTTGACTACCATGTCTGCATCAGTGAAGTTAAACTGTTGGGGTTTTTCTTTCAACCTTTCTTAACTTGTGGATTTCCCCTGTGCATATACATAGACACTATTTTTTAAAATTGTGGTAAAATACACATGACATAAAATTTAACTGCAACCATTTTTAAGTATATGGTTCAGTTTAAGTACATTCACAATGTTGTGCAACCAATCTCCAGAGCTCTTTTCATCTTGCACAACTGAAACTTTGTCCCTATGAAACAACCCCCGGCCCCCATTTACCCCTTCCCCAGCTGCCGGCAACCAGCATCCTACTGGAAAGTATGGATTCATATCTCTGAATTTGGTGACTCTAGGCACCTCAAATAAGTGGAATTATATAGGCTTTGTCTTTCTGTGTCTGGATTATCTCACTCAGCATAATGTCTTCAAGGTTCACCGACGCTGTAACATGTGTCAGAATTTCCTTCCTTTTTAAGCTGAATAATATTCCATTGTATGGATAGACCACATTTTGTTCATCTCTTCACCCACTGATGGATGCTTGGGTTGCTTCCACCTCTTGGCTATTATGAATAACGCTGCTATGAACGTGGGTACAAATATCTCTTTAAGACCCTGCTTTCAATTCTTTTGGGTATAGACCCAGAAGTGGAATTGCTGGATCACATAGTAGTTCTATTTTTAATTTTTTGAGCAACCTCCATACTGTTTTCCATAGTGGCTGCACCATTTTACCTTCCCACCGGCAGTGCACAGGGCTTCCAATTTCTCCACAGCCTCCCCAATACTTTTTTTGTTTTATATAGTGACCATTGTAATGGCTGTGAGGCGGCACCTCATTGTTTTTATGTGGTCAGATTTATGTATCTTGTCTTTCATGCTTGTGTGCTCTGTGACATGTTAACGAGCCCGTCCCTATCTGTGACGATAAGAGCATTTACACAGAGTCTCCTACGAGCTGAGACAAGAAGACTGCTGGTGTGCTCTGCGCTCATAGACAAGCTCTGTTCTTCAACGAGGTCCCGGCCCCAGTTGCTCATAGAGGAATCGAAGCCAGAATTAAACCGAAAAGACAGTTCATATGGGAGAGAAGTTTCTCCCGCAATCTCATGGCCCTTTGGACGAAGCTCTATGTCAGCATTCAGCCCTAGTGCCAGATAAATCAACCCACTTCGGAACTTGCCCAGATTAATGAGCTCAGGGCAGACCGGAGTCATTCTCTCTCTATATGTTGCCTTCTGACTTGGGGAGGGAATGGCTTTCTTGGAAACAGTAAAATGTAGCCAGTGTTCTGGAGGCATTCACCTCCAAACCGTAAACATTTTTAATAGTAGTTGTCTGCTTTGTAGATTACTCCCCTGGAGCCAGTTGCAAATGGGTTTCTCTCTACTATTCTGGGGTTAAAATCTTCAGTCTAATATCCTAATGGTTTTAGTTCTTGTGCTGAGCAACTTTACTGAGACCTTGCAGGCATCAAGTATTTATAGCCACTTCCAAAATTCTATATTACATTAAATTGAAGTAACAACTGAGAATAATTATAATAACTGAGATGTGCATGAATAATACTTGAGATATAATACGTGAGAAAAGTCTTTGTGATTTTGTAAACTTACTTCACTCACAAAAACATATTGAAAAGAATCCCTGTTCTGTCTTTCTCTCTTTCACCCTTCCTTCTTTCCTTTCTTCTTTCTGTCTCTCTTTCTTTCTGCAACAGGTGGCAATATTTTGCAAACATGGCTTCAAGACAAAACTCAAAGCCTCCTCACTCTAGCTCGACGGCTACTGTGTAGAAATTCCTCCCGTGTAGAAATTCCAGAGCTCCAACAGCTTGCAAACCATGAGAAGAATTTGAGTATTTATATAAAATGTAAAGGGAATTCTTTGAGGTGTTGTAGGCAAGGGAGGGCCATGGTTTAGGTTTTCCTGTAAGAAATTCCAGTCTGTCTTCTGTATGGATAACTGAGGAAAAGTCACACATGGCGGGTGCAGGGATCCAGGAGGGAGAAGACGCCGGTAGTGGAGATGGAGAGAAGGGTGCTGGCTCAGAAGGCACCTGGGAGATACAGCTGACAGCCCTTGGTGACGAGATGTCCGGGGATTGGGCAGAGAGTATTCCCAGGCTTCTGTCTCAGGGAGCTGGGTGGTTACGGGCTTCTTTTCCTGAGAAGAGAAACATTAAAATATATGCTGGATGTTGATTTTTCTGTGAAGAACCGCCTCTGAAGAGTTAAAAAAAACAAAAACAAAGATGCAGCCTCTCTCTGGGAAGAGAGAACAGGATTTCCAACATCTCACTACTCTACAGAAAGACGGAAGAAATAGATTTATACGCTAATCTGGCACTATGGCTTATGAAATCCTTAAAGGGGGAGGGGAAGATTGGACATAGAATTATTAGGTCAAAAGGAATAAAAAGTTTTAAGATTTTGAATCTAATAAACCAAATTTTATTCCATATTCAAACAGCCTAGAGATGATCACTGTTCTTATTTTGCTATATATCTTCCTGGTCTTTTAAATGTGCGTGTATGAGTGCATAAAATTAACGTGAAATTGGGATGGACTCTAGTTCAAGGGCGAGCAAATTCTGGCAGCCAGAGTACTAAGAGTGACTTTTACATTTTAAAAGTATTGTTAGAAGAAGGAGAGAAGGAGTAGGAGGGAGCAGGAGGAGGAGGGGGAGGCAGGGGAGGCATTGCCTCCACAGGAACATATAAGGGGTTTCACAGGCTAAAATATTCACCCTCTGGTCCTTTATAGAACGAGTTTCCCAACCCCTGCTCTAGTGACATTTTTTTATCATCTTTTGTTTTCACTCACGTGTCTTTCTCCACCTTGTTAAAGATTCCTCAAAACTCTTCATTTCATTTGTAAAAAGGAAAGAGTTTTCATAGCTCTACAAATGCTCAATTCTTAATGCCCTTACTATCCTTCCTTCCCATTTCTCGATTTCACAAAAATGCCGCAGTAAGCACCCTTGCACACACAGTCTTGTGCACTTCTGCCAAGATCCATGATGGCTAAATTTCTAGAGGTGGTGCCACCCAGACAGCCAGCTGGTGCCTTGAGAACATTGATACGTTGTAACAAACTTCTCAACAAAAAGGTTGTCTCCGCTTCCTGCCCCCCTAGCAGCCAGCGTGTGGAGTCAATGCTCCACCCAGCACAAAGGACCATCCCTCCAGGTGGTGATCAAAGAAATAAACTGGTCAAGAAATCTGGCAATCTATCATTTCTAGTTCTATTTGGTGTTTCCATCAGCCATTGTTTCGGTGAACTTGGAGTCCCTACTCTACCCCAGGCATGGTGTACGTGCTGAGTTTTCCGTTGTGCAAAGGCTCTCCATCAGCTTGTACTTATATTTCAGTGGTGGAGGAGAGGAGGCGGAGTTTGAGGAGAAAGCAGTAAACAGGTGAAAATTCAAAACGCTGCACCTTCTCTGGGTGGGTGCAGCCTCACGCCATGATGCACAGCATGGTAAGTTAACATGATTATGATTCCAACCCCCACTTGCCACTTGATTATCAGCCTTGTGCAGTGAACAGCCTGCATAACCCTACACCAAAGCCGTGTGGTCTCCCTACCCAAATTCCAATCTTTAGAAAGGCAAGTAAGGTCTTCTTACTCCTCCTACTGCAAACACCTCACTAGTATTTATTGAGCACTTACTGTACGCAAACCATAGACTCATATGTGAAATTTAAAATCTCAGACCTATCTGCGAGTCAGGAGTTCTTATAGCCTCCAGTTTTCTTATACCCCTTGTTAATGTAGATAAATAATAGTATCTATATTAATAGATGGCTATTAATAGATTACTTGGTGGCTTAGTAATAAAATCCAAAGTGCTTTCCATGAGTCACCAGGGCCCTCTTGACCAGATGGGGAAACTGAGGCCCAGGACGATTACAGAGGAAGGGCTTGATGCATCAGAACTAAGCAAATCTGACTCCAGTGCCCCCAGGTTTAACCACGATGCCAAATGGCTTCCCGTCCTCCTCTCGGTGCCTCAGGGATTCATCTGTAAGATGAGGAAAGTATCACTCACCTTTCAGGATTGTTATGAGGAGTGAACGTGAGGCATATAGCACAGTGCATAGAAATAATCAGCCATTGGGTTAAATATATTGTCACGACTGTTATTACTACTGTCACTGTCACTGCCTTAGATCCCTTCCCAACTTTGGTATCGACAACCTGAAACCTGATGCCCTATCCCAAACCCACTCCTAGTGCCTCTCCCTGTGTCCCGCCTCATGACAGTCGCCCTGACTCGTGCCGCCATCTCTCTCGTCTCCTTCACTACTAGGCGCCCAATATCCAGTGCCACGGCCACACAGCCCAGAGTGGTCACCCGGGAAATCATCGGTCCTTCTGAAGTCGCTTCTGGGTGCTCATCAGCGTGACTCCTCTCCCTCCCGGTGGACTCTGAGCCATGTGGATGCTTCCTGACTTGTGTCATGATGTACACGATGGATGCAGATAACATCGTCTATATCAATACTTACTTACAAAGTGCTTTCCTTCCTGATCTGACCTCCTCCGTTGCTGACTTCACCTCTTACCTTGTTTGCTCGTGCTGCTCAGGGGTTGCTGGATTCCTCTAGAAGGGCCCAACAAGCCCCCACCTCCAGGCTCTTCCCTTTGCTGGTTCACCAGCCGGGACTGCTCTCCTCACTCCCTTCCCTTGTAGGGCCGCTCAATTCCCATCTCTCCCTGGGCCCTCCTGCTAAAATAGCCTCCCCATCACTCCTGCTCCCATTCCCTGACTTCTTTTTCTTCATTGCTCTTATCGCGATGTGATTTTGTGTGTTCCACTGTTCACCGGCTGTAACCCCACTGGAATGAAGCTCCAAAGCGGAGGTTTTTAACTGTCTAGTTTCTGTCGCATCCACACCTCAGATCTGTCACCTGGCACATGACGAGTCCTCGGTACGTATTTGTCCAGTGATTAAATGTGTGTGTCAGATGCACAGATGTCTCCGACATGAGCGTCTCGGGGCAGAGACCGCTTGTTTTTTCTCACCATTGTGTCTCTGGCTTCAGGGAAAGTGTCAGGCACAGGGGGCTTGATCAATACGTTGAATGAATCAATGAGTGTTGAAAAGCTAAGACCAATATCCCCAGGTGTTGCAAGAGGTTCGTGAGTTCTTACAAAGTCTGCAGAGAACCAAAGCGTCAGTTTAGTTTTCTCCTTCAGCCACCCATTAACGATGCGCGTGAATGTACATAACAGACGGGCCTGACCCAGAGATGGGGAGGAGGCTGCAGGTGGGTGCCCTCCCCCAGCCCTCTCTCCCTCCCGACCCCCACCAGGCTTGGTCTTTGTGGGGGGCGCTTGCTTGCTTGTCATCTGTTTTCCCTCAAGAGCTGTCACCTGATGTGCGTGACAAGGCAGGCTCGGGCCGTTGCCATGGAAACCATAGCTGCATCGAGGAAGGCGAGGGGAGGGGACCGGTGGAAGCTGGAAATTTCCAGTTCTGAAGTTAGATTGTGTTGGCATCAAGATGCCTGGCTAGCACGAAGCAGATGCTTCCTAAAAGTTGGTCGAGAGAACGCACGGCTCTGGGACCCATCCCCTAGTCTACCTGAACCAAAAGAAAGTTCTTCTCGCTGCTGCGTGTTCCAGGGAGAACCACACGCGCAGTGCCCAGCTTCCGAGATGAATTCTGTGCACTGAATCCAAAATACCGCCAACTGAAAGCAGTGGACAAAGAAAGGAGAGAAATAATTTCAGAGAATTGTGAGGGCCACGAAGAACATTGAACGGGGAGCTGAGAGAGACAGGGTGGGGGGTGGGGGTCTTATATCAAGGAATCACTGTGCAAATTGTGCCCACTCTCTCCTTGCTTTTAAACTGCTCATCATATTCCATTGTATGAACAGACCTCAGTTAACTTGCCTTTTCTCTTGTTGGTGGACGTTTAGATGGTCTCTATTTTTTTTTCTCACTATTACAAGCAATGCTGGATATCTCCAGCTCCCGCACAGCACCCGATACACAGTTTCTGCTCAATAAACACTTGTGGAATGAATGAAAGTCCCAAGGAACGTTCTTGAATTTGTCTCCTTGTCACATGTGTCAGCGTTTCTTCCAGGGCATCAATGGCAAACTGGATTTTCTGGGTGGTAGGGGAAGGCACATCGCCAGCTTTTCTAGATCTTGTCAAATTGCTCTCAAAAATGGTCCTGGATTTATATTGTCTTTTTCATCCACTGAAAGGGATGCACCACTAGAACAGATGCATTCTGTTTTTTATCTCTACTGTATCTTCAGTCCGCGATAGAGTGGCACATAGCAGGTATTCGATAGAAGTTTCTAGAAGGTGAATAAATGGATGACCAAAATATTTGCTCAAATTTGGATAATGATGCATATACAGGTTTTTAATCCAGTTCATGTTTATTGAACATGAAATCGTTAACGTTAAATATTCTTCAAAACACAGTTTCTTTATCAAGCAAAGAATTTATGTCTTTGGACTGTACAGTTCTGCGGAGATAAGGCACTTCACATACACATATTCTGTGACTTTTCAGTTGATCACCATCCCTGCCCCCCCAGCCAGACTGTGTGAGTGTGCGTCCTTTTGTGAGTGTCCGCATGGAGTAGGTTCCAAGAAGTGGATTCGCTGGGTCAAAGGGCATACACATACTAAACTCTGATGACCATTGCCAAAAGAAAGATGATAGCAACTCACATTCTCACCGTTACCCTGGGAAGGCGTCTGCTTTCCACACAGTCCCCAGCTCTGCTCGTCTATGTTTTCATCTGTGTCCGTCTGACAATGGGAAAAATGACCTGCCAGTTTGGTTTTCATATCCATTTTTTTTAGAGTACAAAGAGGTTGGGATGTTATTTTGTATTTTTTTTTAACACTTCAATTTTCTCTTTTGAAGTGTTTCCACCGGTATACGTATTTTGACGTTCCTTTTCCCCCATATTGTTAATTCATGTCTTGTAAACACAATGGACGTGTAAAAGATAGAGTTTCTTTGCTTCTCATTCGGCTGCAAGTAATTTAACTCATTTTGCCTCTTTACTCTGATTTATACACTCTTTTCTTCTGTCCCTGCTTTTTCAGCTCTTGTGGAGTCAGCTTAAGTCATCTTTTTCTTTGTATGGTTTTAAGTTCTGAGCCCTTCTCCACCCAAATTATAAAAATATTCACCCAAGCTTTCTGGTGCTGAGCAGAAAATTGAAGGCCACCAGCTTTCCCTCTGCCTCAGTGCTGCCTTCCTTCCTGCCACTCAGACAAATTCTAGGGTGTTCGACATCCAACCGACTGCCCATCCATCCAACAAAGGAAACTTAATGCTCTGACATCACGTTAAATGAACAAAGGCACCTGAATCCCAATTTTGAGCTCAAGAGAATCCATTCATTTGTTCATTTATTCACATTCTACAAATGTTTGAAGATCCTCCTATGTGCCAGGCGTCCTGCTAGCCACTGAGGATACAGTAGAGAATAAAAACCTATATTGGGTTAACATTTCTCTCCCCACTAGACTACAAGCTCCATGAGGGCAGGGGTTTTGACGTTCTTCTGAAGTGTCCCCTACGCCTAACGTGACCCCTGGCATGCGGTGTGCGTCCACAAGCTTTTGCTGAATGAATCTAAAAAAATTCTTTTTTGAAGGAACACATGTCATTCACAGTTTAACTCTCAGAGCAAAGGGTGTGGCTTTTCCATTTCTTGTTTTTTCTTGTATCACTAGCTCCCAGAACAGTCGATCCATATGTGTTGAATAAATGAATAAATAAATAAGCAAGTGGAAGAAAAGATAATGCTGATGTCACTGGTGCTTAAAAGATGTGTGAGGGGCTGGTCCGGTGGCATAATGGTTAAGTTCGAGTGCTCCACTTAGGTGGCCCAGGGTTCTCGGGTTCGGATCCCAGGCACGGACCTACACACTACTCATCAAGCCATGCTGTGGCAACGTCCTACATACAAAATGGAGGAAGATGGGCATGGATGTTAGGTCAACAACAATCTTCCTCAAGCAAAAAGAGGAGGATTGGCAACGGATGTTAGCTCAGAGCCAATCTTCCTCACCAAAAAAAAAGATATATGTGATTTCCAACTGGTCCAGGGGGGCCCTCACAGCCAATTCCATGCTCTCGTGCACAACTCCCGTTCCAGGATGTGTTTGAAGGGGTACGAGAGTCCTGCATGGACTCTGCTGGAGGACTGCGGGTTTGAGGCTCCCCCAACCCCCGGCTGCTCTTTCCTTCTTAAGAGCAATACCTGTTGTACAGAAGGAGGCTCAGGCTGTTGCCATGGGAACTGCAGCTGCAGTGAGGAAGGAGAGGAGCCGGAATTTTCCGGGCTCTGATATCAGAGTGTGTATGTGGTGGGGGTCGGGGTGGGGGGATGTTCAAGATGCCGGGCAGGCACACCCAAGGTGCCTAGGAAAAGTTTGTTGAAAGAATGATCGTGCCCTCCTGCCTCCACCCCAGTCTGCAGACGTCTTGGGAAATCTCTCTCCTCTCTATGAGGCTGACATCTGTGCAGGGACATTTGATTGCAGCCACCACTGCACCCACTCAGTGCCCAAGTTCACTGGATTGTTACAGGAACTCAAAATACTAACAGACAGCTGTGCAGTCACAGGGAAGGAAGACGCTTTGGTGCAGCTGTGAGTGCAACGCAACAAGCCTGCCTGGGAGGGGGCTGGCGACTGGGCGGCTTCCATCAGTGCAGCTCCCTCTCCCACCTGAGACCCATCGATATGGGTCCGCTAACTCTATTCTTTAATCTGCTACCTCGTGTTCCACTGTATGAATGCGCCACCATTTACTTACCCTTCTCCTATCAATAGACCTTTAAGTTGTTTCTCCCTCTTTTCCTTCATGACGAAGAACACGAATAGCCTCCATCCCTAGCACAGTGCCTGGCGCAGAGACGACACTTGATAGATAACATGTTGAGTGAATAAATATTGCGATGAGTACTTTTGTCCTTGAGTCCTTGTGGGACTAAGCGGGCGTTCCCTCGAGCGTATATCCAGGAGCAGAATTGCTGGGCTATAAAGCAGCTTCCCCAACCTCAACATGGTGACGTGTGGGGCTGGGTTCTCTTTTTTTGGGAGGGGCGGTGTCCTGTGCATTGTAGGAGGTTTGGCAGCATCCATCCCTGGCTACTATTCACTAGATGCAGTAGCACCTCCTGCCTTTACTTGTGACAACCAAAAATGTCTCTAAGCAAACATCCCCTTGGGAGAGGCAAAAACCATCCCCAGTTGAGAATCACTGATGATAGAGAACGCACATCTCCAGCTTTTCTAGATACCACCAAACTGCCCTTGTATCTCCTTTGTACTTGTTTTCCATCTGTTCCTCCCACTAAACTGAAATTCTTTGTGGGAAGGGACCTCACCTGTGCTGGTTCTGCCAGAACGGACCTTGTTGATGTGTTGGATTCCTGAAAAGGAACCCACTGAAAAGTTCTGATGAAGACCCCGCTCCTAGACGGCGAATTGCCCCATCAAAGGGCGTTCACACTCATTGCTAAAACAGGGATCAGAAATGTTGCACCAACCCACGCTTTCAGACGCCATGCCATGAGCATCCATTCCATGTCTTACTGCTCTGCCATCCTTTTCTGTCTGAATGGTAGAAAGTGGCACCTCCTCATCTCCTTGTGATTTTTATATCAGCTTTGTCAGACTCTTAAGTGAAATATCTTTTCATATTTCTTTATAACTTAAATTTTCTCTTTTGCTGGCAACTTCTTCCCAAGCTTTGCTCATGCTTTCATTTTGGGCTTCAACTTTTGTCTTTTGGACGTGTTTGCACTCTTTGTATGTTAATCACACAATTTTTGACTATGTTGCACCTGTTTTGCCAGCCTCTGTGTTCAATTTTTTATTTATTTATTTTTTGATGGTATGTTTTTCCTATTTACCTATATGTTCAATATGTATGGAGTGAGATTTATCCATCTATTTTTTTATGTGCGTTGGTCATTGCCATGTTCTTTAGTGAGATGTTTCACATTGCATGATTATGAAAATAGTCACCCTTGTTGCCTGGTGGTGAGCAGACAGTGCCTGGCTGTGATGGCTACAGAAGAATTTGGGGCGCAACATGGATGGAAAAGAGGGCTCGGATGGTTAACGATTAGCTGGCGTACAGAGTATGGGCAGGAAGCAGCTGAAGACCATGCCTTGGGCAGCTGGGAAACAGCAAGTGAGTTTACACATATACAGATGGTGAGGCCTGATCCTGAGACAGATCATGTTGAAATGCATCTGGATGAGCAGGAACCACCCAGCAGGACAAAGTCCAAGTGTGTCCACACTCCAGAAGGAGAAGATGCAATGCCTACCAGGAAGGAAGGCCAACCAGGCGGATCAGGGCCAAGAGCAGAGTGGAGAACATCACCTCCCCTTCTTCTCTGAGAAGCTGTCTTGAGGGGCCGGCCCGGTGGCACAAGTGATTAAGTGCGCGCGCTCTGCTGCAGCGGCCCGGGGTTCGCTGGTTTGGATCCCGGGCACGCACAGACACACCGCTTGTCAAGCCATGGTTTGGTGGGGTCCCATATAAAGTAGAGGAAGATGGGCATGGATGTTAGTCCAGGGCCAGTCTTCCTCAGCAAAAAAAGAGGAGCATTGGCAGATGTTAGCTCAGGGCTGATCTTCCTCACACACACACAAAAAAGAAACTGTCTTGGGAAGGGCAGGTTCAGCCAAGACCTTGACACTCAAAGGATCGCTCAGTTACCAGTGCCATCGGTGTTACCAGTGGAGTGACCAACCATCCCAGTTTGCTTGGGACTGAGGGGTTTCCCAGGATTCTGCTAAGACTCAGAGCATCCCAGGCCAACCAGCAAAGTGGGTCACTCGTAACATGCAGGAACTTGTTAGAAATGCTGAATAAGGGGCACCTGCCCAACCCCCAGACCTACTCAATCAGATCCTTGGGGGGATTCAAATGTGCACTGAAGTTTGAGAAGGGCAGCTGTAGGAGGCAGAGCTAAGAAGAGAGGAGACTGGCGGGAGCAAGTCTCGCCCGACAGCATCCTGCCTCACCACTCAGCTCCATCCGTTCCAGACCCCCGTCCTCACGACCTAGTAGGAGGACAGAAGGACCTGGGGCACCTCACCCTTCTCCTGAGTATATTAACCATGTCTTTTATTTTCTGATGCTTTGACATCTTGGGGCCTTGCTGACCCTGGGGAGGCTGCCCCTCCAGAGGTTAGTCAATTCCTAGCAATAGGAAACAACTGGCCTGAGAGTGTACCCTTCATATGCAAACCAACCAATCCAGAGCCCTCACCTCCGCCACCTCCTCTATTGGGTCTCACACTCTGTGCCACTACCCACCTGCCCTAATCCCCCCAGGGCTGGTACCAGACAACCAGGGACAGTCCCTAGGTCCCAGATCCCACTGAAATGATTCAAACCAGCCTGCCCACCCTGCCTTGCCTGTTCCTCCCCCAAGAAACCACAATCAAGGCTCCAGCCCACCCATTTCCCTCACTCCCTCTGCCTCCTGACCAACCCTGGTGCTTCCCCATGTGGCCCTGCATCGTGTGGCGTGGAGTGCCCTCTCCTCTTGGGAACCATGAGTAACAAATTATCTTTTTGATGGTAGTCATCTCCTGATCTGTTGGCCTTGCCACGCCTAAATAATAATAAAGCCTATATGTTAAAACACTGGGTCACAGTGGGGCTGGATTGGCTCAGGAACACCCAGGAAGCCCCTGGTTGGGTCTGCATTTTATAAAGACCCTGCTGGCTGAGGTTTATGCATGAACGGAGTTGGGGAGGATGGAGAACAGTGAAGATGTTGGTCTGGTCCAGGCCAGAGATGATGGGGGTGCTGAGCCGGATGAAAGCAGTGAAGGACGAGAGGGGAGGAAGCCTGGTGGGTGCTCTAGGATGGAGGTGCTCAGGCCATATGTGTCTTTTTCTCCTCCTGATGGGTCTGTGCTCTTTTGTCTACATGTGCCCGTAGTTCTTGTCTCACAGGCAGGACCACCCCACCATGAATCCATCTATCTCTTCTCTGTCTCTCATCCGCCTGAGGCAGAAACATGGACACGAGGCCTTGGAGGTGCCCTTCACAGACATAAAAATCCTGTCAATTCCCAAGTCTTATCGTCTCTGCCTCCAAAACACTCAGTTTTTCATTATTGACCATCTCTGTCTCAATTCCTGCAATAACCTCCTCATTGTTCTGCTTCCTTTCCCAAGTTACAAATGGTCTGTCCTTCTCTGATTCTTGCTCCTACTGTTTTTAAGATGAAGATCCCACTCCATACCAAGGCCTACAGCAAGCAGAAGCTTCGGGATTTATCTAGAGGAGGGGCCAGTGGAAGGCAGGCTTGCTGCGAGCAGGTTATCCGGGACTTCTCTGTAGGGTTGGTTTGCAAAGAGTCCTAAACCCTAAACTGCCAGGCTCTGCGATGCTACAAACACATGTGAGTATAGAGAGGGGGAGGGCACGTACACTAACATGTGCCGTGTGCAACAGCACAGATTCATAATGGACGTTCTTCACATTGCTTTAGCCTGCTGGGGATGCAGTGCAGAATTCAGTTGGCAGATATTTATTGGGCATTTTCTACTTACCAGACGCATGACAGCCCTTCAGGATAAAACATCCGTATATTTAGACGTGTGCATGTGGGATTATCAGCCCTTCCCACTGACATAGAAAATCTTGGTGAAAACATCTCCCATGAGCCGGCTGATATATAAGATGTATTTGTGTAGAGGGATGTTGTTAATTTTGTTCAGTGGAGTTGATGGCCATGTGCTTACACGAGAGATTGTTCCCACTATTTGAGGATGCATGCTGAGTGTGCAGGGGTGAAGCGTCTTGAAGTCTGAAGTTTGCTTGACAATGGTTCTGTCCCCCAAATGAGAGATAAACAGACAGGTAGGGGAAAAAGATAAGTGAAGCAATTATCGAACAGGGTGGATATCTTGGTCTTCGTTGTACCGTTCTTTCCTTTTCTCTATGATTAAAACTTTGGAACAGTAACAAGAGAAATGAGTATAAAAGAAAATATATTTATGCTTTAGAAATGCATATCTCCAGAACAGAGTCTACAATGTTCATCTTTTGGAAAGAAATTCTCTCCTTCCTTATATAGATGAAAAGTATATACATATATTTATGTATATATATATAGCACTGCAGCCAGGAATGAAGCTCCTAAATCAGGGACCCTTCCAGGGTGGGTTGCTGCATGAGGTTTCATCTGGTCCCTGGGATAATAACCTTCTAACAGCTTCACCCCAGGGACAAAGATCTCCCATGGCTACGTGACTCCCATTTTCTATTCCCATTTAAAATGTTGGCCTCCCCCTCTATCCTCTCCTAACCACGTCCCTGCCGCCATGCTGGCCCAGGCTTCCATCGCCAGATTCCTGGGTGGCTATCTCAGCCTCCTCCTCCCCTTGCTCCTGGGTGACTCGCAGCATCTTCCCTGCCTCCCACCTCCCACTCTTCCTCCCCTACCATCCCTCCTCCACCAACCAGCCAGTGCGATCTTCCTGATGGACAGGTTGTTAATACTGTAGGTATTGAGGTCATAATATGTCTGCTTTGGTCTTCACGTTAATCCAGTTCAATGGACTGATTTCTAATTAATGCAGCTCAAGTGCCCAAAGATGCAGAGTGAGAGAGACTATCACAGCATGTTTGTGAGATGAAATAATTGTCAACAGGACATAAAATACGAGAAAGGCATATAAAATAGGGGAACAGAACTTAGCACTGTTATAAGGAAGAGAAAATAAATTCCTTTCCTTTTGAAAATACAATCAAAATTCTGGAGAAGTATTTTACACCATGGGGACATCTTCATGAGTGAAACGAATGATAAACTGCAAAAATATAAAAAGCTTCAATCTCAAGTAAAAATTGATAGGCCCATCTATGCAGAGAAAAGGACTGAACAGAAACGCAGCCACAAGTGAACAAGGCTTACGGCGGAGCCGCCTGACTTGGAATGAAATTCAGGAATTGCAAGCAAATCACCAGGCCCTTCTGTCCCCTTTGACCCAGTAATTCCACTTCCGGCTGTTCTTTCTAGGGAATTAGGGAGGCACACAGGGACAGATCCGAGTGGGTTTGGGCATTCTGTTTTCCTTTGAAAGAGTGAAACATTAGAAAAACATTTTCCCATCACAGAGGCAGACCAAGGCTCTTTCCTCTCCCTGGGGGGCCTCTCCAGCTAAGTTGAACCCCTTATACTTTCAAATCCTTCCCTTTCTCAGGGAGGGAGGCTGCAGCCCAGCTCCCTAAAGCAGAAACAGTGTATGTTCCAGCATCAGTCAGAGTTCTACCAAAGAAACAGAATCAGCAGCATATGGCTTGACCAGTAGTGTCCCCCAAAATTCATATGTTGAGATTCTAACCCCCGGGACCTCAGAATGTGACTGTATTTGGAGACAGGGCCTTTAAAGAGGTGATTAAGGTAAAAAGAAGTCACTAGGGCGGGCCCTAACCCAATATGACTGGTGTTCTTATAAGAAGAGGAGATTAGGACACAGACATGCACAAAGGGACAACCAGATGAGGACACAGCAAGAAGACAGCCATCTGTAAGCAAAGAAAGAGGCTTCAGAGGAAACCAACCTTGCCAACACCTTGATCTCTGACTTTTAGCTTCCAGAACAGCGAGAAAATTAATTTCTGTTGTTTAAGCCACTCAGCCTGTGGTACTTTGTTATGGCAGCCCTAGCAAACTGATACAAGTAGGATATATATATATAAATATATAATATATTATATATTTATATGTATATATGTTTGTGTGTTTTTGTGTGTGTGTAGATAGATAGACAGATCAATAGAGGTAAGTCTATAAGACTTATACTTTTTTTTTTTTAAGGGACACATTTCAATGAATTGGCTCATGATTATGGACTCTGGCAAGTCTGAGGTTTGTAGGGCAGACTGAACACTCAGGCAGGAGTTGATGCTGCAGTCTTGAGGCAGAATTTCTTCTTCAGGGAAACCTCAGTGTTTGCTCTTCAGGCCTTTCAACTGATTGGATGAGGCCCACCCACATTCTTGAGGAAAACCTCCTTACTTAAAGTCAACAGATTGTAGACACTAACCACATCTACAAAAGACCTTCACAGCAACACCTGGATTCAAGTTTGACTGAATAACTAGGGACTATATCCCAGCCAATTGGACACATAAAACAAGCCATTGAGTTCCTAACTCCTTGCTCCCCTCCGCCACATCCTGTCAGTTACCAGACCTGTCAGATCCACCTCCTGTCTATCAACTGGGTCAGGTCTGTCTCCCATCTTCCCCTTTGCTCATCCTCATCCAGGCCTCCATCCTTTCTTTCCTGTGACCCAGCACACAATCATCCCTTTGTTGGTCTCCTCCACCCCGCAATCCTGGCTTTTAATCCACATTGGAGCCAATTTTCTTAAAAACAAAAAGATACCCATGTCCACTTCTTGGGTTAAAACATGTCTGTGCATTCATGTTACTCTTTAGATAAAGATTTGATTCCTTACCATGATCTGCAAACAGTCTAAGCTCCAGAATTCCTACACAGGAGGGGTTTGGGTCACTATGATTTGGGAAGTGTATTGTAGGGGAGGAAGAAATATTCTTCTACCCTTCTAGGTTCTTCTGGCTTGTCTAAGAATTAAATTGACATAACACAGACTAACAGGGAAAAAATCAAAGTTCAATAACATGTAAACATGGGAGAGACCCAGGAAAACTGAGTAACTCACCAAAATGCATAAAGCCCCCATCTTAAATACCACCTTCAACTAAAGACAAAGGAGGATTTTGGGGGTAGTGGTTTGGGACTTCAAAAGGAAGGAAGGCAATTCACGTTGGAGATGGAAAAGCAAATGTTTGGTAAATAAATGTTTGCCATACCTCGCAGAAACAACATGACATGGGGAGTACTGTGATCAAATGGGCCTTACTATGTTCCTCCTTGTCTACCTCACCTAGTTCATATTATACTATAGCTATCCATGGTGATAGCTCCTTCCTGGAACAGGTCTTCTATCTTAAATTCCTTTAGGCAGTTAGGTGGAAGGTCAAAGTTCCTTCCTAAGTCTGTTGTTCTTAAAAATAATCTAGCCAAAGAGACACATACTAGGGTAGCAAATTCTGCTCCCCTACAGTTTCACCTGTGAAACTTCTCCAAGAAGTTTCACAGTCTATACGTTTAGTTGGTAGATTGTTCCATCACACTGAATCAGTCTCTTAGTCCTGACAACAGTTCAGTCCAGTTAAATTCATTTCAGGAGGCAGTGAGGCAAGTGGGCTCCCAAAGTTAGGCCTATATCGTGCAAGCGAGCAGATATTTGATAAGAAGCATTTTTATGAAACAAAAACAAGGTTAATGGTTGGAGGACATTATAAACCAGTTTCTGAGCCCAGAGAACAGTCAGTCAAGAAGATTTCCAGATGTCAGGGTGAAAGCATCTTTTGCGGTTTGACATGTCTCTGACGAATGGGTGTTCAGAGAACCTTCTGAGTGTCTTACATGGAAACAGGCATGAAGGCTGGCTAAACATGGGCTGTTGTGGTGACCGCTCTTAAGTTTATAGCAAGTCGTCCAGCTTCAGTTTGCAGGGATTCAGGGAAAAGAGTGGTTCCAGTTCTCAATGACTCCAAATCCAAAGAAGGGAAGAAAATTGAAAATGTTAGTTTGTAGATTTATAGCTGGATACTTGAGGAAATTAGAACTTGGGATACAGTCCAGTTTATAGGTAGGAAACAAAAACCTCAAAGACGATTAACAGAACTAGAATCTAATATCCACAGATGGGTATTATAGTTTCTACTGAAACATTATTTTTTTCTCTAATCACCCTCATTTCTACAAAACATAGCCAAATAAAGACTAATTTGTTTGCAAAATAAGTCTGTTTCAATAAACTTGGCCCAATTATTTACATAAGTATGGAAAGAATGGCGATGGATCATATAGGCTCTTTTAAATCTGCTTTGCTGGAACTTGTCATAAGGAATCTCAAATTGAACTTGTAAAGGCCTCCTGAGGCCAGGAAAACCAAGCCAAGGACTTGTCATCAGACTCCACCTGCAGTACCTACAGATTTGTGTGAATCCCTCTTCCTGAGGTCCTCAAAACATCCCCAGGTTCTTGCACCTGCCAGGAAGTGACCTTCTTTACTCACCTGGTAATGCTGTTGGAAATCTACAAGCAAGGTACTAGGCTGATATTTCCAAGGGGCTTTATTTTTTCCATAAAGTCAACTTCTGTTCCTTATAGCAGTCTGGTCATATCTGAGTCTGTGCATGTCTCTCTCAAATATGATATTCCAGTCAAAGCCTTGGTAATATGACCAATGTTTACAACTGTGTCCTGTTCTAAGGAGAACAAATTCTCACTGAACTTACGTAAATAACTGCATTGCCATGAAAATAAGAATACTCATTCACTAAGAGTTTCCCAATTCTGGAGGGATCAGGTAGGGAAAAAAGATAAATGTTTCAATTCTGCTTACAAAGATATAATTTACCAAATTGCTATAAGTCTTAAATCTAGAAAAGCAAAACATTAAAAAAATCAGCGAGGAGGTCAGCCTGGTGGCTTAGCGGTTAAGTTCTTGCATTCCACTTTGGTGGCCTGAGGTTCACTGGTTCAGGTCCTGGGTGCAGACCTACTCACTGCTCATCAAGCCATGCTGAGGCGGTGTCCCACATAGAACTAGAAGGACCTACAACTAGGATATGCAACTATGTACCGGGGCTTTGGAGATAAAAAAAAAAAAGAAAAAGAAAAGAGGAAGATTGGCAACAGATGTTAGCTCAGGGCCTATCTTCCTCAAAAAAAGAAATCAGTCATATTCCAAATAAAAAGTCATAAAAATTATAATTATCCTCATCAGTTCATTCAGTCCCATGTAATCAACTCTTTTTTTTTTTTTTTTTTGGTGAGGAAGATCAGCCCTGAGCTAACATCCATGCTAATCCTCCTCTTTTTGCTGAGGAAGACCAGCTCTGAGCTAACATCTATTGCCAATCCTCCTCCTTTTTTTTTTCCCCAAAGCCCCAGTAGACAGTTGTATGCCATAGTTGCACATCATTTAGTTGCTGTATGTGGGATGTGGCCTCAGCATGGCCAGACAAGCGGTGTGTCGGTGCGCGCCCAGGATCCAAACCCAGACTGCCAGCAGTGGAGCGCGCGCACTTAACTGCTAAGCCAGGGGGCCGACCCCTCAACTCTTGATCTTGATCTTTTGTTAGCAGTTTTATGAAGCCACCAGTTTCTCCGTTCGAGTTCTGTAATTTCTTACCCAGTTCAGTTTTATGATCCGAAAGTTTATCAGAAACCTGTGTTCTAGAGGAAGTGCCAGAGTCCTTCCTATGATTCTCTCTGAAGAGGAAACATATTTGCAAAAGCATCAGAGTAAAACAATAACTGTCTGTAAATAACAAAAGACAAAAAAGGGTTCATTATAATGCAATTGATAAAGAAATTTGGTTATTTCTGTGATATATAACATTTTAAGATAATAAGTAGAATTATGACTGATAACATTATACGAGGACACATCAGAAAAATCTTCATACAATTTACAGAACATTTATATTAATGACATATGCACTCAAGGATAGCCAGAAAGGAGGTTAGCATCCTCCTTTGACAATGCTTCCCATGTAATTTAACATACCAAACAAGCCTAATTAGTTTAACAAAACTTTGTAACGTTTCAGGGGCCCTCTGAAAAATCCTAAAGTTACTTCCAGGTCAAAAAGTCTTCATTTTTAGAATCTGATTTTGAGAAGTTTGTTAAAGATATAAAAAGTTTGGACATTTGACTAAATAGGATTACAGATCAATATGAAACAATACTTAATTATCTATTTAACCAAGTGACAATAAAACATTTTTAAAGCAGATACAGAAAGTTACATAGCTGTTAGAAAACTTAGCTCTTTTAATATTAGGAAGACTTAGTTTTCCTAAGTAATCAAGAACCTGATAAAGACAGAAAATACAGGAACTTATTTTGATAAAACATAGAATCTTCATCTTCTAGGCAGACCACTTAAAAAGATAAAGACACTTTCCTTTTAGCAAATGAGATAAAATTAAGTTCTAGCCTTAAATAAGTACACTATTGATATTAAAGCTTAATTTTAAAGCCCTTATAATGACAACTCAATTTTTAGCCAAGTTGACTAGACAAAGTAAATTTCTCTCTTTCTCTCTTTCAAGCCTTTTGTATACATTTAGTTTTGTCCTTCATAACCAGAAGTTCTAGTTTAGACAAATTACTCTCATTTCCCTCAACAAAATGCGTCTTCATGAATTTTTAACCTTTAAAACCTTAATTTCGAGCCAGCCCTGACACCCTAGTGGTTCATGTTCAGCGTGCTCTGCTTTGGTGGCCCAGGTTCAGTTCCCAGGCGTGGAACCACACCACTCATCTGTGGCAGCAGCTCGTGTAGAAGAACTAGAAGGACTCACAATTAAAATACATAACTATGTACTGGAGCTTTGGGGAGGGAAAAAAAAGGGAGAGGAAGATTGGCAACAGATGTTAGCTCAGAGTGAACCTTTCCCAGCAAAGAAAAAAAAAATCTTTTAAAAAATCACAAACCTTAATTTCTAGTGAAAAACAAAGAAGTAAACAATCATGAACTGTCTTCTGCATTAGCTTTCTGTGACTTGGCAAATTTATAAATACTTTTCATAATTTCTAGAAACATATGCTACTTCATACACATTCTTTCAATAAAGCACAAGACATGTTTACTAATAGACCTGAACGTCTTTAGTTTCTCTGTAATAAGAAGATGAAAGTAGGTAAACTTAGACTTGTTTAGCAATTAATGTTTCAGTATTTTATCCTATTTGAAAATGATCTAGATATTCCATGACTTTTCCATCATTTCATTTAACCCATCAAAACTTCAAAGTTTCAAGTTACCAAAGAGATTTTGAAAGCTATTTTAAGTCCATATGTTAAGCCATAAAATATAATTATTGCTACAAAGTTTATCTATAAACTCTTATCTCACGTCTATTTAAATCACTTGCTCCCAACAATTATGTTTAGACTACCCAAGAAAACTTCATGAGACATTAGACAAAATTAGCTATCATTCTAAGTTATTATTTTTGCTGACAAATTTGTAACAGATATAACACGAGCTTAATTGACTAGTAAACCCAGGCTGCGTGTCTGTATCGTCTCCAGTGCTGATAACTCAGATGACATGCCTATTTCAATCAAACCAATAAACTTAAATAAGCTTTTATTTACTAAAGATTATTTTATACCATGTTAACTTGAAAAACATTTGAGTTAGTTTCTATTACATTTAGAAACAATTTATATAAGTGCTTACTTTAAGCCAATTAAATAGAGCTCTTAATTTTGGCCATTCCATCCAGAAATAGAAAAATATCTCACATTTACGATGTAAACATGTAGACATATAGGAACACAGAGGTAGACACAGAAAGAGACCCTGTAGCTTCTGTTAAATTTTTGCTATGAATGACATACAATACAAAACTCATTAGTTTATAAAAGAATAGTTGGATCCAAATTTTGTTTTAGCAGTTGGAAAGAGTTAAGTTCACCTGTTAAGTCTTCTTACTAATATTTGTGGAGAGAACATTTAAGATTTTTCTGTTTTCCAAATTTCCAAATACTTCCTCCCATCCTTTTTCTTTTATGTTGTATCAATTGAGCTCACCAGGATCAGTCTTAGGCCCTTGTGGGCTGTATCTACAATTCTGATTCTGCAGAGATTTGCAAGGCAAAGATAGTTGCTTTAAATTTCTCAGATACTTGGGTTGTAGCCTGAATGATATCTAAAGGCTGATCTGCTCATCCAACCATATTTTCTTTAATTTGATTCTTCATATCAGGGAGAATTTTAACTAACAGGTAAATCAAAAGACTTCTATGTTCTAAAACTTCAGGACAATGAACCACACACCTTTAAAAGGTCTGCATAATGTGTTGAACAAAGGCCCTCTTTCTGAGTGCAGAATTTAACCTTAGTAAATTGATAACCAATTTACCTTTGGGGGTTTTCCGTTATCCTTCCTATTAGCCCCCAAACATCAGCCTCTAGTTTCCATCTCACACTGTGTGTGCTCAGGCAAACCTATTGAGTTTCTTTAGCACGTTTAATTAACATTGCCTGAAGGCTGGATTTTTATGCTCTGTTTTACAATATCCGGCAGGGGAAACTTTCTCCAGTGAGACACAATGTTCATTCCCATAATACAATCAGGCAAAAGAGATGCAATCACTTCACATAAAGCCTGTTCAGATACACCAATTTTCCTACAAACTTCCGTCTAATTCCATCAACTCTTACACTTCTAACTATAGCTTCCATTAGGACCCCATCAACAAGTTGCAGTCTTAAAATACTGCAGCAGGGGAAGTGTTCCTGGCCAGACATAACATCCATTCCCATAAAACACTCAGGCAAAGTTGACATAAACTCTTCATATGATACTAGTTCAAACATTCCAATCTTTACCATCCCAACAACCCTTATATTTTTGTCTTTTCTTGATCTAATTGTAGCCTGAGTCAGGGCCCCACCAATGGGTTTTGATACCACAGCTTGTGGGGTTCCTGCATCAAGAAGTCTCAGAAACTTCCCCTCTCCATCTCCTGGTTATTTTACCTATTTCTGTGCAAAACGATTTGAGTCCCCAGCAAGAGGTCAAGCCCTGGCCCTTTTGTCAATTTTTAACTTGATTAACAGGCCTAACTGTTGCCTCAAGCAATTGTTGGTCAGGTTTCTCACAGTAATCTCTGCTTTCCGGCTTTTTAAATTTCTCCAAACTGGGTAAATAGAACAGACTTGTTTGGAGCCCTTTGATGTTGGGGGAGCCAGTAGAGGGGTCCCTTTGGCCCACCCAATCTTTGGTAGTGCTGTATTAAAACCTTTGTTTTAACCCCACCAATGTCCATTTTATTCACCCCATTTTTTAATAATCATCTAAAGATTTCCATCCTGCTGGGATGAGTGCCATGACTCTTCCATTTCTGATTCCTCTGTTTTCCCCCCTTTCAATATTTGCTTTATTTACCTTCTTTCCTAAAAACTCTTTTAAAAATTTTTATTTCATTGGGAAGAGTTCCTTGACTGTCCCCTGGCTTCTTCCCATTCTCTTGTTAATTAACTAAATGCTTTTATTAGCATCTGTAAAACCGTGAGAGGAAGCTGAGACCCCAAATTTGACTAAGTTCTTAAGGCTAATCTTATTTCTTTGTATTCATTTTTAATTTGCTCTTTCCATAGGTACCAATAAAACAACTGTTTATGGTGAGAGCTCTCTAAAAAGTTTTCCAGTTTAGAAGTTTTTCCAATTTAAAAGATCTGTGGTCTGGCCATTGAGGAGTAGAATCTTAACAGCGTCTCAAACTAATAAGCTTTTTATGACTTAACGGTGGATGCAAGAGGCATCCCCCAAAAGAGAGTGCCAAAGAGGCAGCCCTCATAAGATCCAGAAAGTTCACTCCCAAAAACAGTCTAAGAAAGCAAAGGCCTTCATTGCACAGGCGGTAAGGATGGTGTAGTGAAAACGGTATCTCTGGTCTCCCACCAGAATGTGGGAGTCAGTCACAACCCCGCTGATCTGTGACATGGGGCAGGTGCTACTGGAATGGAGTTTTTTCCATCACTAACAAGAAATGAAGGTTGAGATGACAAAGGCCCCTTGTGGACTGAGACCCTTTATGATAAACTCCCCTGAGAGCTGACACAGCTGGTCAAAGAGAGTGCACCTCAGAACCCCAGTCTATTTGACTGGTCGCCAAGATGCATGCCAGTACATGCTTCCTCCAGATGGCAGAGACTAGAGAGGTCACAAAGCCAAGTTCTCATGACATAGAATAAGACAAAAAGAAAAAAACTCATCTTACATGCACATTAACAGCTTTAGCTAAGCATTGGGTCTCTTGGAGCCAAACTAATACCTAAGAGGGATGTGCTGTGGGTTTGGGGATTGTGTGTTTTACAGAGTACCTCATTGCCTGGAAATCTTCTTAACATTGGCTGGTGACCTAGTGTCCATCTAACCCGTTCTGTGACCAAGTTATTCTATCACAGGAGTCTTCTTGAGGTGGCGAGCACCCTATTGGCTCTTAAATGCTTGACCCATTCCCACCAATTTTGTGGCTTTGGCTTCCAAGACGTCCCTTAGCAATAGCTTTTATCTCATGTGCATATTAACCCACAGCAAAGTTTGTCACCAGACTTCAGGGCCAGCCTGGACAACAGGCTCATGGGGCCTATGCCAGTGTCCTGCCCTATGGTTTTTCCTTTTTATGACAAATGACACAAAAGACAAAGACAAAGAAAAACAGTCACCATCTCTGGGAAGAGAAGGATCAATAAACCAAATTTCCCCCAAAGAGAGTCACTGAGTGCAAGAAACTAGTTTCACAAATATTTTCTCCTGCTAATCTAAATTTAGAAAAGGAAAAAACTCACCACTCTCACTTCCACTGGACCCTGCAGGCAGAGGTCCAGGAGACTGACGTGGTAAGAACTCTTACCTCCTGCCAGCTCTTGTCAGAGGTCCAGAGTATCTAAACTGCAATAGTCCCAGAGTGAGCAGCATCCAGCCAGGTAAGTTTTCTCTCATCCTTGTCACCAACTCCCAGGTAGAGGAGGAAGAAATATTCCTCTACCATCTAGCTTCGTCTGGCTAGTCTAAGAATTAAATTGACATGAGACAGAATAACAGGAGAAAATCAAACAGTTTAATAACATGTATACATGGGAGACACCCAAGGAAACTGAGTTACTTGCCAAAATGGCTGAAGCCACCTTCTTAAATATTATCTTCAGCTAAAAACAAAGGAGGATGTTGGGGGCAGTGGTTTGGGAGTTCAAAGGGGAGGAAGGCAATTCACATGGAGATGAAAAAGCAAATGTTTGGTAAACAAACGTGTGCCATACCTCACAAAGACAATGTGACACAGGGAGGACTTTGATCAAATAGGCCTTACTAGGTTCCTCCCTGTCTACCACACCTTGTTCATATTATACTATAGTTATCAATGGTGATAGTGCCTTCCTGGAACAGGCCTTCTATCTTAAATTCTTTTAGGTAGTTAGGGGCAGAGGTCAAAGTTTCTTCCTGAGTCTTTTGTTCTTAAAGATAATCAAGCCAAAGAGACACATTTTGGGGTGGCAAAATCTGCTCCCCTATGGTATCAATTTGGGAGGACTACCATAACAAATTACCACAGACTGGGTGGCTTAAACAACAGAAATACATTGTCCCACAGTTCTGGAGGGTAGATGTCCAAAATCAAGGTGTCAGCAGGGCTGGCTTCTTCTAGGGGTGGTGAGGGAAGATCTGTTCCAGGCCTCTCTCCTTGGCTTGTAAATGGTCAACACGTCTTCTCCCCGTGTCATCACATGGTCTTCCCTCTGTACATGTCTGTGCCCAAATTTCCTCTTCTTATAAGGACACTAGTCATATTGGATTAGGACCCACCCTAATAACCTCATTTTAACTGGATTACCTCTGTAAAGACCCTACCTCTGTGTAAGGTTACATTCCGGGGTACTGGGAGTTAGGACTCCAACACCTGAATTCAGGAAAGACAATTCAACCCATAACAAGAAGCAGTGAGTTCTTGGCTGTGAGTCTGTGTTTCCACAAAATTATTAACCATTATGCAAAATAGGGATAAAAGTTATAATAGAATGTATAATAGTTATACAAAAAGGCAGACAAACCCTATGAAGAGGGAAATGCGAGTGTGAACTTAATTTAGACATACACAGTAAGGTGAAGCAATAAAAGTTTTACTGATTTGGTTTGAATTGAACAAATTACAGAAATCTAGTTTCATAAGTATATTTAGGATTAGGCTGGAATCATAGCTGAACATCAGTGGAACCAGAAAATAATGAAAGGAAGGATTTGCACTCTCCATTCTCCCCAAAAAACTGCCCCAAGATGATTACTGACAGGACCAGGGGATATAATCTGCAATATGACCACCAGAATGAGGTATTTTTATGGCTTGGAAATACAGGTCTCCACAACCTTGGCCAGGTCTGTGCTGTTTCTGAGAAAACCGGTCCTTTCCTGAGTTCATACCGCAGCATCTCTATTGCTTGGATTCCAGCCAGACATTTAGCTTATGAATCAGGGAGGAAATTCCATGGCGGGTTGTTGAACTCAAGTTTTATCTGGCAGTTGACGTTCTAACTGCTTCCTCCCGGGGACCGTGGGTATCCAGTCAGAAATGTTGTTCCCTCCTGGCCCGCTTTTCTATTCAGGTTTGGCGCAAATTCCTCCTGGACTAGTGGGAGTGGAGCCTCCCTGTAGGTCCAGAGCTTCCATCTGAGCGAGGGTGGGAAGGCAGTGTTTGGGCTGGAGAGGGGCCAATGGTCTCCTTTTCTCTCTCATCCCAAGGCAGCATGGATGAATATTTTTATAATCTTGGGGTGGAGGAGGCAACACGGCCATAACGTTAAAATCCAAAGACATAAACAAAACTGTTGATAAATGTGACTCCACAACAGTTGGAAATTCACACGTGGACTAGGGAAAATGTAAACCAGATGGAAAATATGAAAATAGTGGGAAATTGCTGCAACATGCGTGACGGTCAAGGGCATTCTACGCTCATTAACAATTTGTAATTACAAGTCAGTGAGAAAAAGTTGAACATCAGAATAGAGAAATGGGCAAGGATCAAGCATAAGAGAGAAAGTCAAATGCAAAGAAAGATGAAAGATGGTCCCTCACGTTTGTAATCCAAAGACTGGACAGCAAAATCAAAAGGAGAGGTCATTTTCTCTCTATCCAACGGTCAAGAATGAAAAAAATAGAAGGACAATATTTTAGGTTTACAAATACCTGGGAGAAATCTTGAGAGGTTGATAGAAATGTTGGATGTTGATAGCAGCGCTGTTCATAGTAGCCAAAAATCAGAAGTAGGCTATTGATATCCATCAATAGGAAAATAGAGAAATAAATGGTGGTACGTCCATAGCAGGGAATACTACTGAGCAATAAGAAGGAACAAAATATTAATTATTTAATAATTGATATTACTAAACAAAATGTTAATACATACAACAACACGGATGAATCTCAAAAACGTGCTGGGTGGAAAAAAAGTCAAACACAAGAGGTCGCGCGATTCCATTTACATGAAAGTCTAGAAAGGCGAAACCCCAGTGATTGACAGCGAATCAAAGGTTGTTTGATCCTGGGGCTGGAGAAAGGGGATCTCAGGCAAAAGGCACAGGGGACTTTGTGGGGTAATTAAATGTTCTGTGTCTTGATTGTGATGGTTGTCACATGACCGTGCACCATTACTAAAATGTATCAAACTGTACAAAAAAATGGGTAATCGTGGGATATGCAAATTATGCCTCAATAAATCTGAGGGATTTTTTTTTTTTAATTTCAACTTCACAAATCTTTGTTCCACGATGAGATTATTCTTACAGCACGGAATGCTGGGGGGTGGTGGGGGTGGGGAGACAAAGATTCACTCCTTCTACAAACATGGATTAACTACCTGCTGTATGCTAGGCTGGGACCTTGAACCCACAGACAGAGACTCCAGAGCCTAGAAAATGTCATTCTCTGCCGCCCCGGTTTCTATGTCAATAGTGGGAGCTTGAATCTGCTGATCACAGCAGATTAGTGCTCTGGGGGCAGACTGAGGGAGGGGGCTCAAGTCTGCAGTTTTCATCATCACGGTTTAAGGTATACCTTAAAATATGTTCTTAGATGAGATCCTTAGAGAGAGGGATGCCATAGGGTGTGTGAGCCACTGTCTTTTGCTTAAAAATTCTTGCACCAACAGAAGCAAACTGTGGCTGGCTTCAGCAGGAAAGGAAGCTATTGAAAGGATTCGGGGTAGATCCCAGACTCTGGATGAAGGCTACCGACCCAGGCTGGGAGGCTCTTCAGCCAGACCTACATCTTCAGGCTGAGTGTTCAGGACTGTGTGGGCTCACACAATGTGTGAGATGGCTCCTCACAGTCATCTCCCCCTCCCCTCGGGTTATGCTAACAATTTTCTTCTCCATGATTCCCAGCCCCTCTACCCACAGCCCAGACCTTGCTCTGGAGCTGCAGCGACCTTCCAAATCAGATTTGACATTTCCGTCTCAACTATGTCCATATACCTCATTAACAATGAGAAACCAAGTCCATCAGCACATGAGATCAAATCGCTATCCAAAATATATCTTCAGCCATTCCACTCACCCCCATGTAATTCCCAGATCCTTCCCATCTCCCCCAAAACCCTGCCGTTCCCCTGGCCTAACTCCAAATTATGGCGCTTAGATCAGTGGTCTCAAATAAGTGATTGGAACTTCCATTTTTATTTTTTTACCTTATCCTCTGGAAATTTTCCAAGTTTGATTTTTATGTTACACATAACATTTTTCTGTGGAGACTATTAATAAATAAATTAAGAAAAGTACATTAGAAGAATTAAATAAATCTCTTATTTCTAGGCATGCTAGCGGCCCCAGCCAGCTCCTCTGCTATCTCCCTGCCTCCTCTTTTCCCCTCTCCTGCCTCCTTCCCTGAGGTCAGAGTGACTTTCTATATTGCATCCTTGACTGGGAGGCTCTCTGAGCTGGATTGGTTTCGGTACTACATCCTCTACAAAGTTCAAAATTGACCTCATCTTGTACACAGACCTCATCCATCAGCAGGTCTGGTCAAGGCTCTTCAAACGATTTATCCAGTTACCACCAAAATCGCTCTTGTACCCTTTCTGTTTTCTCTGATTCCACTGCATCCACATACGTTCAAAATTCAACTGGTTATGGGTAGACCAGTTGTTCCAAAAACGGATGGGTGCAGGATGACAAATGAGCAAAGGCTCTCAATGGACATTTCTTCAAAGAAGATATATAAATGGCCAATAAGCACATGAAAAGATGTTCAACATTATTAGCCACCAAGGAAATTCAAATCAAAACCACAGTGAGATACCACTTCATACCTACTGGGATGGTTATAACTAAAAAGACAGATTATAACAAGTGTTGGCGAGGATGTAGAGAAATTGGAACACGCATAAATGCTGATGAGGATGTAAAATGGCGCATCTGCTTTGGAAAACAGTCTGGCAGTTCCTCAAAAGATTAAATATAAAGTTACTCTATGGCGCAGCAATTCCACTCCTAGGTATATACTCAAGAGAAATGAAAACATAAGTACATATAAAAATTTGTACATAAATGTTCATAGCAGCGTTATTCATAATAGCCAAAAGGTGAAAACAACTCAAATGTCCATCAATTGATGAACAGATAAATAGAATGTAGTACATCCATACAATGGAACATTATTCAGCCATAAAGAGCAATGAAGTGCTGATACACATTACAACATGGATGAACTTGTAAACATTAAGCTAAGTGAAAGAAGTCACACACAAAAAGTCATGTATTGTATGACACAGAATAGGAAAATCTATAGAAACAGAAAGTAGCTGAGTATGTCGCCTAGAGCTGGAGGGAGCTGGGAGGAAATGGGTGACTGCTGATGGGTATGGAATTTCTCTTTGGAGTGATAAAAATACTCTAAAATTGATTGTGGTGGTGGTTGCACAACTCTGTGAATATACTAAAAACCATTGAATTATACATTTTAAATGGGTGAATTGTGTAGTCTGTGAGCAATATCTTAACAAAACTGTTATTAAAAAAGAAAAGTGAACCCCTCCTTTATTTAGTCTTGCTCTGCGTGTATGGCAGAAAGTTATTCAGCGGGAGTTGGCTGGCATACGTTTCACAATGCAACATATCCACACACAATCACTGTCTGCACACGGGACCCCTGACAGACCCTCACCACGGGAACCCTGAAAATGAGAGGGCAGGCTATCACTCCCGGAAAACGAGGGGAGAAAAGAAAACTGATGAATAATGGAAATCAGGGATGCAGTCTGCCAAACAGATGGCTGGTATTTAACATTTTTATGGTTGGGAAATGGAGGTGCTCAGAACACTGGCTGGGTTGTGCTCTTTCTGAGAAAGCCGGTCCCTTCCTGTGTTGGATGGCAACATATATATTGCTTGGATTCCACTCCAGCATTTAGCTCATTAATCAGGAAAAAGTCCATGGTGGGTTGTAGAACTGAGGTTTTATCTGGCAACTGGGCCAGATGTTGACATTGAAACTACTTCTCAGTCAGAAAGCTTTCTGCCATCTCAAGCTCTTTTCTATTTATTTAGGTTGGGCCCGAATCCTTCCTGTGGCAACCGAGGCCTCCTTGAAGGACCCTGGAGCTACACTGTAGGATTGTAATGTGAGCCACATGTGTATTTTTAAGTTTTCTGTTAGCCATCTCTATTTTTTATTAGCCATTACTATTCACTATTTTAATTTTCTATTATCTATGAAAAGAAATAGGTGGAATTAATTTAAAAATATATTACATTTAGCCCAAAATATCAAAAATATTATTGTTTCAACATGTAATCAATATAAAAATTGTTTTGTTTTTTTTTTGCTAAGGAAGATTCACCCTGAGCTAACATCTGTGCCAATCTTCCTCTATTTTGTATGGGGGTCGCTGCCACAGCATGGCCACCAACAAGTGGTGTAGATCCATGCCCAGGAACCAAACCTGGGCCACCAAAGTGGAACAAGCCAAACTTAACCATTAGGCCACGGGGCCAGCCCTAAAATTGTTAATGAGGTATTTTACATCCTTTTTTCATACAAAGTCTTTGAAACCCACTGTGTGGCACATCTCGATTCAGACTAGCCACATTTAAAATGCTGAACAGCCACATGTGACTCCAGGATGGTTCCATCCTGGAGTTTTGTCAGAGTAGGGAAAGCACAGTTTGGGGCAGGGGAGAGGACTCAGGGCCTCCATTTCACAGTCATGGCAAGAAAACTGAAAAGAATGTTTTTGAAGCTATGGGATGAAGGAGGATTTACCAAATGTGACACAAAAGTCAATGAACATAAAATAACAAATCTATAAATTGAAAACGTACACAAAACTTGAAAACGTACCTATGGGAGGAACCTCCACCATAAACAAGACTTCAATGCCGACTCCAGGTCAAACACGTAGAAATAGAGATGATCATCAAGGAGTTCACTTCACTAATATACAAAGAGTCAAGTCAGAGGAAAAGTTGAACACCAAAATAGAAAAAGGGGCAAAGAATGTGAATTGGCAATTTGCAAGAGAATGTTTGCATGTGCAATCATCATAAAAAAAGATATTCCACTATACTTTTAAGACCAAAACAGATGTCCAAGCCAAAAAGCAGGTGTCATTTTAGACTGACAAAGTTGAAAAATAAAACACTAAAGTTGGAAGATTGTAGGGAAATGGACTTTCTCAAATGCTGTTGTCTGAGTAGGTGCTTGGTGATCAGTACCAAAATTTAAAAAGTGTGTGTGCTTTGACCTACCAAGTCTATTTCTGGGAATCGGCTGTTTGTGGACATTCATGAATATTTAGAAACCTACGGAGGAGTTATCACATCTTTGTGAGAGCAGGAAGTTGGCGACAAGTGTATACAACGGGTGCATGAAGATATTCGCCTGCAGTCATGGTGACCATGTGGTCATCAAATGAAATCAATTCTTTCTCCTAAAACAGATCTTGTTTTTTGAGAGATATTTAATGCCATGACAACGTGTTCAATGAAAAAGTAGGCTAAATATATAGCTGAACATCTCAATGCCAATTTTAAGCAAATAATAATCCATTCATTCACTCACGCATATTTGAAACATACAATCCGAGGACCTAATATGCGCCAGACCCACTGGGAGGCCCTGGGGATACTGCAGAGGACAAAAACAAGGAAAGTCCTTGCTTATGGAGCTGCCAAGAGAAAACACAGAAAATATCTCCTAGGAGAGAAATTTGGCACTATCTACAAACAGAAGATGTGTTTTCCTTATGGTTCCACCTCTACCTATATGACCTGGAGAAATTCTCCACCACGTGGGCAAGGAAACAGTATAAGAATGTTCCCTGCAACCTTCATTCATTTGATATTTATTTATCCAGCAACAATGGCGTGCCACGCACTATGCAAGGTGTTCAGAGTGGTTGTGGTACCACAAATAAAAAATTTAAAAATCAGGGTGGGGAGCAGCCTAAACGCCCATCAGGAGGAGAGTCAATAAGTGAATGCTGATGTATTCACTCAGTGATTACTGCACTACGAAAATGAAAGACCACACGTTATCTGTATCGACATGGATAAACCTCAAGAATAAGACGCTGAGCAGCGATGGCACACTGTGGGATTGAAGGAAGTAAATTATATTAAAAATTTAAAAGTTAATACCTTAGAGACAGGCACCTCCACACCCTAAGGATTCCTGGTATAAGGGGGAACGTTTATTGATCCTGACTGACTCTATTCATAGAAGACTCGCCCTAAACTGTTCGGGGAAAATTGAGAACAAGAGAGTGCTCCAGAGGGATAAGTTTGGGAGGGTCGGGGTGGAGGGGGTCCAGATGGAGACGCGTGTGTGTAACCTGATAATTGCTTCGCGCCATAGCAATTCGTGCCATAAAATGTAACTGTTTAAATGTTTTAAATTAGCCAATCATGTAAGACCGCGCCAACCTTTTCCCGCTTTATGCTTCCGAATCCTATAAAAGAGCTTGCCCCTTAAGGTTCGGGGTCGACCCCTCTGTCTCCTGCGAGAGATACGTGTCGACCCAGAGCTCCGCTTAATAAACCTCGTGCATTTGCATCAAGCTCGGTCTCCTGTGTCTGTGGGTCCGCGCCTTCCCGAGACTGGAGTTGGATTTCCTTTTTGGGATCCTACAGGATGACACCATTGACCTCACACCCACGACACTATTCGTCTAACACCCCACACGCATCACTGTCCACATCATGGCTCTGGTTAATTTTCTTCACTGCCCTGCCACCATCTGAATGTATCGTGTTTCCTTTCTTGGTCACGTTTCTCATTTATCCAGTAACTGAGTTGAAATATTAAGGAGACCGCAATGAGCACAGTTTCCTGGAAGCCAATGTGTACCCGAGGTCTGCCCTACGATGAGAACTTTCTACTATAGATAGGATTATGGCTGAGGGCGGAATACACTTAGCTATTCGTTCAAACAGACGTAGATGATGCGATGACTCTGTGCCAGGATGTTGTTTTTGAACCTGCACGTATTTGCCTTTGCAGGGATGGAAAATTCCAGTCTCAGAAGCTCTTTCATCAGCCCCCACCCCCACCCCCGGGGCTGACGTTTCCATGACAACAGCCTGAGCCTGCCTCTCTCACCCACAGCAGGTAAAGGGGGGAGCAGAGCAGAGCTCCTGACCGGGAAATACTCCAGTGGGGAGAAGGCGGGGACTCCAGAGTGGGCTGGAACCCACCGTCCCTCCAACAGGGGTTCGTGCCAAACTCCCTTTTTCAGACTCAATTTCATCCGAACCCAGGTCTCTGCATCCTCGTTTTCAGCTTCTTGCGAGCTGAAAATGCCATCCACCTGGAGAAAATCATGACTTGGGGAACGCAATGTTCCTGAGGCGAAGGTGGGAGGATGAATGAGGAGGATGAGAGACACACGGCTGATGGGTGCATCAGAATCACCTGGAGTTTCTGATGCTGTTAAGTCGAGGTGGGGCCCAAGAATTTGCATTTCTAACGGGTCCCCTGGCGATGCTTACCTGGTCCGTCTGTAACATTTTGAGAATGATTGGTCTGTACTCTTATTGCTCGGGCATCCCCAGGGGGCTTTGTAGAAACGCAGAATCTCGGGCACCCACCCCAGACCTACTGTCCTGGACTGAATTGTGTCCTCCAAAATTCATCTGTTGAAGCCCTAACCACTAATGTGACTATATTTGAGAACGGGGCCTGTGAGAAGGTAATTAAGGTTAAATAAGGTCATAGAGGTGGGTCCCTAATCCCAAAGGGCTGTGGCCTTATAAGAGGAAGAGATACCAGAGATCTCTTTCTCTCTCCAAGCATGCACAGGGGAAAGGCCACATGAGGACACAGCGGGAAGGTGCCATCTGCAAGCCCGAGAGAGAGGGGCCACCAGAAACCAACCGTGTCAGCACCTTGGTCTTGGACTTCCAGCCTGCAGAGCTGTGAGAAATCAGAGTCTGTTGTTGAAGGCACCCTGTCTGTGTTATGTTGTTATGGCAGCCCAAGATGAGTCCAAAAGGAGTTGGAATCTGCATTTTTGCAAGATTTCCCAGATGATTGGTGGGCACAGTAAACTTGGAGAAGTTCTGCTGTAATCTATTAGATATCGACTTTGTGTTAATAACATTTCTTGATGATTTCACACCTTCCTATGGGGTAGGAAAGACCTCCATGTTGAGTTCTTGGAACTTTGGTGGAAGCGCTGGACCCTTCCCTCTCTCCTTACCTTTGCTGAGCAATGTCATCCTCTCCCCAGCTTCGCTCATCCTAAAGACCCCACATCTCTACCCCCAACCCAGATCTCCCTCCTGAATTCCATCCACGTTTCATACCACAAGTGTGTTTGGACTTTTAACTCCACAATTTTCAAAAAACATTGGGAGCGGTGGGGATGCATTCCAGGTGGGGAGGGGCTGCCTCTGGGGCCCCCTTTCGGATTCATTTGCATGATGTTTTGACTCTTTCACATACTGCCTTTAGGAAAAGGCAAATGATTTCTTTGAATATATGTGCATACATTTATGTGTGCATGTGTGTACGAGAAAGAAAGAAAGAGGGTGTGTGTGTGTGTGTGTGTGTACACAAAGGAATAGAAGTGAAATTCTTCTCACTGACCCAGCCATGATTTCAATGTATTGTGTAAGTTGGTTTAACCAAGCATATCGAGAACCAGATAGCTATTGTGTATAAAACCCTGCTATGTGCACACACAAGCACCCTCTGGGGCCAGGACCCAAGAAAGGGACCCACTGCATCAGAAAAGGAGGAAGCCAAAGTTTCACCCCAGAAAACTAAGAGAAAAGCTAAGAAAGAACATGGAAGAATATAGTCTGGAAAGGAGATGGCTAGTGTTAAATATATTCATGATTTGGAAACCCATGTCTTCAGAACAGAGGCCAACGTTGAGCTGTTTCCAAGAAATCCAACCGCTTCCTGCTAGGGAGGCAACGCATGTGCCATTTGGTTTCCAGCCGAGCACTGAGCTAATGACCCACGGTGAGTCTTTGAACTAAAATATAATCTGATGATTGGGCCAGGAAGTGACATCCAAACTACTTCTTTTTCAGGACCACAAGTTTCCAATTAGACATGGGCCCCCCGACTGAATTCAGATCTGGCCCAAATCCTTCCTGTAACAGTGAGATCCCGGGGCCTTCATGAGGACCAGAGTTTCTGGGTGCAGGGAGGGGGCAGTGTCTGCACAGGGGAGGGTTCTTTTCTGAGCCTAACATAATACAATATGGGAGAAGATTTTTGTAATTGGGGGTGGGAGATGCCTTATTCAAGACAATCCAAACATCAACAAACACAGAATGAAAAAGTATTTAACTTGATTACACAAACGCTAAAAATGTAAGAACATGAAAACCCCGATCACAAATAAGGTTTAACGATCAACTGGGGGAAATCATTGCATCGTGTAAAATCAAAGGAATCCTATTGCTCATACTTAAAGAGTGCTAAGGGGTCAAGAGGGAAAAGTTGAACTACAAAATAGGAAAGTAGGAAAGGGACCTGAACAGGCAGTTCATGAGAAAAAATGGAGAAGCTTCAAGAAAACTGAAAAGGTGCTCCAACCTCCTTGTGATGCAAAACTGGAAGTCAATATTCACAATAGCCCAAAGAGGGAAGCAACACAAGTGTCCATCAACAGATGGATGGATAAACAAAATGTGGTGCACACATACAACGAAATATTACTCAGCCTTAAAAAGGAAAGAACTTCTGACACACTACCACATGGATGAACCTTGAAAACATTATGCTAAGTGAAACAAGCCAGACACAAACAGACAAGTGCTGTATGAGTCCACTTGTATGGGGTCCCTAGAGTAGTCAAATTCACAGAGACAGAAAGTAGAAGGGTGGGAGCCAGGGGCTGGAGGAGGGGGGAATGGAGAATTAGTGTTTAATGGGGACAGAGTTTCAGTTTTGCAAGATGAAAAGAGTTCTAGAGATGGATGGAGGGGATGGTGGCACAACAATATGAATGTGCTTAATACCACTGAACTGGACACTTTTTAAATGGTTAAGACGGTAAATTTTACATTATATGTATTTTACAATTAAAAACAAAAAAACTGGAAGTCAAAACCAAAATGAAGTGTCATTGCTCTGACAAAGGTGAACAAAGCGAGGACATCTGGAGTTGGGACGAGCCGGGGCACATGGCGCCCGGAGACGAGGCGGGTGGAATATGGGTAGACACAGCCTTTCCGGAAGCATTTTAGCAATAGGTATCAAAGCCTCAGGTGCACAGGAATGCCCTTGGACTCAGCAGCCCTGTTTTTTGGAATCTGATCAACGTTAAAATCAGGAAGTTCTGCCTGTCTACGCGGGAGCCATCACCCCATTGCGAAGGAGGCCGGGAGAGTAGAAGCTGGTGCGGAGGACGTGCGCGCAAGGCGGTCAGCTTGCATTAGGAACGATGCATCACTTCACGGGCAGAGGGGTGGCTCCTTTTTAAAAATATAAATAGTATTTTAGTATCTGGGTGGAAGACCTGTAATTAACTCCCAATTTAATTCAGTACTGATAATTATGTCTGTAAACCCTTCAACTAAGATGTTTAATTTACTATTTAAGAAATAAATTGTTCGAGGAAAAAAGCAAGATGGAAAACAGTATATGAATAACAATCCCAGTTTTGACCAAAGATCCTTCATTCATTCATTTATTCACTTATACGTACTCCGGAAGCGCGCTAAGCAATAGGAATACAGTGTATCAGCCACAAATGCGAGCTACACACGTAATTCGGTGTTTTCTAGTAACCACTTTATTAAAAAAAAATAAAAAATAACAAAATAGGTGAAATTAATACGAAAATTTTAATGAGGTATTTAAAAAAAATTTTTTTTTGCACTAACTCCTCGAAATCCAGTGTGTATTTTGCAACGACGGCACATTTCGATTCGGACCAGCCACGTTTCGCGTGCTCAGTCGCCGCACAGGGTCGGCGGCTCCCGTGTTGGATAGCCCAGGTCCAGAACTTGCTGAGAGGCTTTGGAAGCCACACGCGTTCACCTTTGGAGCTCAGAAATTCCAGACCCTGAGGCTCTTTCTCCATTTCCAAACCCTGCCCAGGCTGGCTACAGTTTCCATGGCAACAGCCTGAGCCTGCCGCCGCCGCACAGCTTCAAAGCTCTTGAGGGAACGGAGCAAAGCAACTAAAACAAAATAGGCTGGTTGGGGGAGGCGGGGATGGGAGCAGGGTCCAGTAGACAGCGCCCCTCCCCCAAACCAACGCCTCATGCACAGCATTTGTGCTTGAACAATGGTATCATCAGACAGTCTTTGCAAAGGAAAACAAAATTGGCTTCTCCAGGGTCTCAGCACGCAATCTCCCTCCAGCTCCAGGGATACGAGCGTTATCTCCTCTGCCGTTGGTACATGCATGCATTCATTCACGTGATAAAAATGGATCAAGTCCTTCCAATTTGCCCGACCGGGTGCTAGGAGCTGGAATTGCAAACACAAACCAAGAGGCAGATCCTCTGCCCTGAGAGTGTAAGAGAGACATTGTTTCATTCAAAAACTTGCATTTCATTCACTATTTCTTGTAAAGTATTCACAGCGTCGCTGTCACATGCTAGAGATTGGAGATTCACTGAAACTAGAAATAGAAGTCTTTGAGCTCTTGAAATTTGTATTCTAGCAGAGGAGGTGGACTGAAAACAAATATATAAAATGATGTTGGGGTGATGAGTCTTAAGATGAAAACTAAATCCGGGTCTTGGGGTAGAGAATGAAAGGAGGGGTGATATTTTAGGCAAAGAGATTGGGGAAGATCTCTCTAGGGTGGCAGAACTGAGGGGAGATATGAACGAAGGGAGGGAGCAAGCCATGAGGGAAGAGCCTTCTGGGTAGAGGACACAGCCAGTGCAAAGGCCCTGAGGCAGAAGCTTACAATATTCAAGGGCGAGCCACCCAGAATGAAGTGAGCTAAAGAGAGAGAGATGGGAGCTGAGGTTGGAAAGGATGCAAGGCCAGAGGCTGCAGGGTGCTGACTCTGGATTTTATTAATTAGGTGGAAAAATTATTAAGATTGTCGATGTGATTCATATTAATTGCACACCTACTGTGTGCTGGCTCTGGGTTGGTGACACTCACATTGCACCTTTCTTGGGAGAGCACCTCACTCCTTAGGGTGATTTTGAGGCTTAAATGAACTAACGAGGGGATGCAAAATGATTAGCGCACAGTAAGCACTCAAGAAATGCTAGTCTGTCTTGCTGGCTTTTTGCACCTGGGGAAACAGGAGGAATTTATTTGCTTTTTCGTATATGAATAACAATAATAAAACCTACATTTGTGTGTGTGTGTGTGTGTGTGGGAGATCAGCCCTGAGCTAACATCCGTACTAATCCTCCTCTTTTTGCTGAGGAAAACCGGCTCTGAGCTAACATCTATTGCCAATCCTCCTCCTTTTTTTTTCCTTCCCCAAAGCCCCAGTAGATAGTTGTATGTCATAGTTGCACATCCTTCTAGTTGCTGTATGTGGGACACGGCCTCGGCATGGCCAGACAAGCGGTGCATCGGTGCGCGCCGGGGATCCGAAACCGGGCCGCCAGTAGCGAAGCGCACGCACTTAACCGCTAAGCCACCTGGCCGGCCCAAAACCTACATTTTTAAGTGTGGCAGAAGAGAGGTTCTGTAAGCCGGACAAAAATCACAAGCAACCATAAAATTATTCTGGTGAGGGTACAGCCATCACCATCACCAAACATGCCTCAACCAGCCACTGTTGTCCCCGGGAATTAAATGGCCCAGCCCTGGCCACATGCCGGAAGGAATTCTCCATCTCCCACCAACAGATCTATCTCAATATAGCAGGGGAATCCCTTTCCTGCCAAGAGCAAAAACACAGAGAAATCTGAATATATGTGCTTATACATTTATAGGTAAAAACAATATAACAAAAGTGGAATTCTCCATTAGTGTTAACTTTAAAGTATTGCTGGGTTTGGTCAAATGCAAATATCGGCGGCTAGGTTAACATGCTGCCTCATAACTAGAAATGAGCACACACAAGTATTTGTGGCATGCCAGGCACTGTGACAAACTCAGACTAACACCACAGAAAACTTCCTACCGAGAAGGCCCAGGGGTCTCACCTACACTCAGATGCCTGGTATTAAATATTCGTGATGTTTAAAAAGAAAAAAAAAGAAGTGGGAGCCAGCTTGGTGGCGTAGTGGTGAGGTTCGTGTGCTCTGCTTCAGCAGCCTGGAGTTTGCTGGTTCAGATCCCGGACGCAGACCTGCGCACAGTTCATCAGGCTGTGCTGAGGCGGCGACCCACATACAAAAAAAAAAATAGAGGAAAATGGGCACGGATGTTAGCTCAGGGCCAATCTTCCTCAGCAAAAAGAGGAAAACTGGCAACAGATGTTAGCTCAGGACTGATGTTCCTCACCGAAAAAAAAAAAAAAAAAAAAGGCCATCTCCAGAATAGAGGCCACGTTAAGTTGCTCCTGAGAAAAGCAGCTCTTCCTGACTTGGATGGGAACATATAACTGCTGGACTCCCGTCCAGCATTTGGGTCACGAATTAGGGGGAAAATTCCAGAGCGAGTTGTTTGACTTGGCGCCTGGGCCCAGAGTTCACATTCAAATGGCTTCTTCTCAGGATTATGGGCTTCCTGTTCCATCGGAACCCTCTTTTCCCTTCAGGTCTGGCCCACCCCCTTTAGCTCCAGAGCTCCGCTGGAGTGGAGGGGAGGGGTGGGAAGGCAGTGTTTAGGACAGGGGAGAGGGGCTGTGGCCCCTTTCTCTCAGATCAGCACAAGAAAACATGGCTAAATGCTTTTATAATCCTGGGATGGAGGAGACCTCACCAAATGGAGCATAAAAGCCAACAGACATAAGAAAAAGCTTCAGTCTGACCACACAAAATGGAAATCCCGCTGTTATGGGTCGAATTGTATCCCCCCAAATTCATATGTTGCCGTCCTGACCCCCAGTACCTCAGAATGTGACCCTATTTGGAGATAGGGTCTTTACAGAGGCAATTCAGTCAAAATGAGGTCATTAGGGTGGGTCCTAATTCAATATGACTGGTGTCCTTAGAAGAAGAGGGGATTTTGGACACACACAGGTACAGAAAGAAGACCATGAAAAGACATGAAGAGAAGACGGCTGTCTAGAAGCCTAGGACAGAGGCTTCAGAAGGAACCAACTCTGCCGACACCTTGATCTCGGCCTTCGAGCCTGCAAACTGTGGGGCAATAACGTCTGTTGTTTAAGCCCCTCAGTCTGTGGTACTTTGTTACGGCAGCCCTAGCAAACTGATAAGCCCGCCATGAGAAGTATTTAAATGACTAACTAGATAAAACTTTTTCCAACACACATGACAATCAAACCACCATCACTAATCACTAGTATGTAAATTTCACACATAGATCAATGAGAAATAGTTTCACACTGTGTTCATCCTCTAGAGCACTGTAACAAATTACCACAGACTTAAAACTCTGCTTAAAATAACAGAAGTTGATTGTCGCACAGTTCTGGAGACCGGAAGTCCAAACTTGAGGGGTGGGCAGGACCACCTCCCTCTGAAGGCTCTGGGGGAGCATCTTTCCTGCCTCTTCTGACTTCTGGGGCTCCTGGCATTCCCTGTCTTATAGAAACATCATTCCAATCTCTGCCTCCATCTTCGGCTCATCTTCTCCTCTGTGTCTCTGTGTGTCAATGTCTTCCTCTCTTTTCTCTCATAAGGACACCAGTCTTTGGATTTAGGGCCAACCCTAAATCCAGGATTATTTCACTTCGAGACACTTAACTAATTACATCTGCAAAGACTCTATTTCCAAATAAGGTCACATTCTGAGGTGCTGAGTGGACATGAATTGTGGGGTGGGGGACACATTCAACCCACTACAAACACCAAAATAGAAAAAAGGGGGGGCACACAATGTCCATTCACAGTATGTTGATTTCCAATGAAGGTCAAGCTTCAAGCTTCCTCTCTTGCACTTTCTAAAAGTCTAGCAATTGTTTCTGTAAAGTTTGCAAAAGTGAGATATTTTAAATGCAATTGGTTGAAATCACCATGTATTTCTACTTTGACTTCCCCTCCTTAAGGAAAAAAAGACCTCATGTCATATGGCATTGAGGAGACCATGGGCATTTTTGAGACCTAGCTAAGGGCGAGTTGAGTTGGGGGTAGATTTAGTGGCATATATGCATGTGTAGGGTTGCGAGATTCAGCAAATAAAAATGCAGGATACCCACTTAATTTTGATTTCAGATAAACAATGAATAACTTTAGTACAAGTGTGTTCCATACAATAATTGAGACATGTGGTATAGGATAGACTTATACTAAAAAAGTATTCATTGTTTATCTGAAATTCAAATTTTATCTGGCAACCCTATTATTGTGCTATTAGTTATTATAAGGTTATATATATATATAGCTATAGATAAGGTTATATCTCTATAACTATATATATTTATATATCATAAATAGTTATATATAGTCATAGTTAAATAACTATACAGTTATTAGTAACCATCCTGATGTAAGAATAGCTCCAGAAAGACTACACATGCTAGCCCTACGTCTGTGCACAGAGATGCTGATCACACTATGAACATGTCTTGCAGTGCAGGGCACCAGAAATATGAGAACTGGGAAGAAATCAGATTTGAAATACACAAAGCAGAAGCTGGTGTGTGGAAAATTCTTCTAAACATGAGACGTGTAAAATCTGTAGGGGGAAGATTCAGTTATCACTAGTCAAGACATAAGGTCTTCTCTGTCAGCAATTAACTCATTACAATTGTAACATCTTGGGAAAGTGTGATACAGATATCAGCAGAATCCCTGTTTTACTTGGGTCAAACCTGATGGACAAACAGCAAGGAAGACAGCTTGTGAAGATGTGTAGATGTGTGTCTGATACATCTGGTCCTGAGGAAGTCTAGTGTTTCCAGGCAAAATGTCACATAAAATTCCCTCCGATGCAGAGAAGTGAACTGCAGAAGCAAAAACATCGATGGCATGATTCCTGTGCATATTCATCATTCTGTCAATTCCGCCGTTATGAGAGTGGAACAGTAATCTGATTGCACAATTTTTCAGCACCACCCGATACAGTGTAACGGCAATTTTAAAAAGCATTGGAATTGCTCTTGTGTATGATTTAATTTTGGATCAAATTTGTCTATATATATTTTTCTCAGAATTATCAGCACATCAGAATTCAGATATGCCAAAAAAGGAAATATGCTGGTGGAAGCCAAATTTCAGTCTGAAAGAAAGGAGACTGGCAGGGACTTCCAAATATGAAGATAACCAAAAACGCTGTTAGACAAAATCACGATGATAAGGAAAATGATCGTGACAGCCAAAAAGATCTAGATAATAAAAACGAATGCAGAAAACATTTTTTTTTTCTCATTACGAAACCCAGGACTCTTCCAAAGAGGAAATTAAAAACAGAAGGAAAATGGAAATATTAGCAAATGAAAAACACAGTTTGCGGGTCACCGAAGAATATGTGAGGAGGTCACACTAGCTTCATTTCGAGGAAATTTGTTGATTTTGATAAGGAATGTGAGCTTTCACTGTGACCTGCTGTGTTGAGCAATATTCCATTCAACGCTACTGAAAAACTGGTTTTAGGGCTTTCTTCCCCAAAAGTGTGACCTTGATAATATTTACAAAGAATCCACTGAATATGCAGTGACAATAAATATTCTGTTATGAAATCCAGGCTAGTCTCTTTGAATGCTGAAGTTTGCCTGTCATTGTTTGTTTGTAAACGGTTTTCAACCACGACAGTATTACTTGCATCAGGCTGGTTTTCAAACTGGGCGAATATATTGAGAGCCCTCCAATGCGATGAAGGTTTTACCCAGAGCACCGAAGGCTGTGCTCTCTGCAGATGATACACTATTCTGATAAAAATGCACTAGACCAGACAAGAAGGAATATTTACTCTTCAAATAACAAAAATTTCATGGGAGTTATTATTCTCATCATGTGCACTTAGGGAAAAAAAGCCAAAGTGGGAACATAAATATGCCTTGTTTAAACAAAACTGTATCTAAAGAATTAACTAAAATAATGGGGAAAATGTTTACAAAACGAAGTGGCAAATCAAACACTCTAAGCCAGATGCCAAATACAATCCAGTTGTAAGATTCTGCACTGAATGTGACTGATCCGATGGCGACCTACTTGGGTTCGTTATAATGGGAAAACCTATGTGAGATTTTGGGGGAAGCTTTTCTCCCTGTTGAAACCATCTATTTGAGACGTTATTCAACAAACTAAAACAAACTCTGAGCCACGGTAATGCACTGTGAACAACATTCTTGCCCAGTCTAGGAGTTGCAGCTGTTCTGAAATTGGAAAGTAAAAAGCAACAACTCTCTTTACAAACACTGATAAATCCGCAGGAGTGCACCCCGTGCCACCCATTCCCTTAACCTTTACGGCAGAGAAAGAGCTGCCTCGACAGGGTCTGAGGCTGTTGACTCTCTCCGTGTGTTGCAACAGTTATACATTTTCTCTTCAGGCTCATCTCATTTTATAAAAATGTTTAATTGTGGTAAAATACACATAACATAAAATTGACCATCTTAACCATTTTTTAGTGTACAATCCAGTAGTGCTAAGTATGTTCACATTGTTGTGCAGCCAACCCCCAGAACCTTCTCATCTTGCAAAACTAAAACTCTGTCCCCATTATACAATAAGTCCGCCTTCTCTCTTCCCTCCACCCCCTGGCAACCACCCTTCTACTTTCTGTCTCTATGAATTTGACTACTCTAGAGACCTCATCTAAGTGGATTATACAGTATTTGTTCTTTTGTTCAACCATCCTGGAGCAAAGGCTGCATTATCTTCCTAGTATCTCCGAGAAACATTGTTACAAAATTATTTCATAAGAAAAGCTAATGAATGAGTATGAGTCAAAAAAAAAAAAAATGCCATGCAAGAGAAAAGGTATTACAGAAGTATGTCAAGCAGTTGATTAATAAAACATTTTATATCATTTTTTGACTTTGTGATACTTTATGGCATTTGAGAAATTTAGTGGTATTTTGAGTGAGCCGTGATTTCTGCACTCACTCTCAATAGATTTTCACTTTTCTATCAAGTTTTCGTACTTGTCATTTGTATTCTTTTCCCAAAAGAGGGCCCCCCAGATTTAAAGCTTCAGGCCTCACTAAACCTGGATCTAATCCTGGTCAAATGTTAAATAACACCTCTCTGGTGTTCCAAATCCCAGACTTTGAAACCAAAATGAGATATCATTTTCCCCCATCAGGCAGACAAAGATGCAGGAATTGATCCACCCAAGGTCGACCAGAGTGTGAAGCAGTGGGCATCTTCACAGGCTGGCTGTGGGAGAGCGGGTCGGCTCATGCTTTCTGGCAAACACTTTGACAATAATGATAAACGTTTAAAATGCACACATCCGGGCCGGCCCTGTGGCTTAGCGGTTAAGTGCTCGCGCTCCGCTGCTGGCGGCCTGGGTTCGGATCCCGGGCGCGCACCGATGCACTGCTTCTCCGGCCGTGCTGAGGCCGTGTCCCACATACAGCAACTAGAAGGATGTGCAGCTATGACATACAACTATCTACTGGGGCTTTGGGGGAAAAATAAATAAATAAATAAAATTATAAAATGCACACATCCTTTGATCCAATAATCCCACTTCTGGGAATCACCCCTGCCCATCTGGGCCCCCACAAAGCCCCTCACCGGCAGGGGGGTTATGACAGCATTGGCTGTGAATGCACGAAACAAGTGCACAGAATATGTCCCCAAGGATGTCTGGAGTACACTGTTTAAAAACAAATATATATATATTTTAAGAATATTTAATATCATGAGGGCATGTTATATGAAAAAGGATAAAAACTCACATATTGCCACAACCCCAATCTTGGGCAAAACTAATTCACTCGTTCATCATTTATACATTCATTATTTATCTAGAAACTGTATTATTTACCATCTACCAGACACTCCGAAAGCTCCTCGGGACACGATGGAGACCAAAAATAGAAAAAGTCTCTGCCCTGATGGCTTCTGTTTCATGGGAGAAAGACAGAACAAACTACCCATCGGGAGAGCGCTTTGGTAGTATATGGATAGGTTGAAACTATGAATTCCCTAGCAGCCACTAATTCCATTCCCTGACAAATACCCTGGAGAAACTCTCCATAGGAAAACAAGGAGACAATACCAAAATGGACATTGCAACAGTTATTTATCTGACAAATACTTGTCCTGTGCCAACTTCTCCTTCTTCTTACGAGTGTTGCTTGTAAGAACAAAAACCTGGAGGAGGGGCGTGGAATATAAACGCTCACCAACAAGAGAAAGGATACATAAAAGAGAGTGTATTCACAGCATAGTATACTATGTAGCCATTTACATGCATGAGTCAAAGCTCCAAGTTTCAAAATGAATATATCTCAAGCATAGTGGAAGGACATCACAAAATGATGCCGCGGATTTGACACCTCCAAGCTGTCAATCACATCTCCCAGCAGTATTTTCTTGTTTGCAGTTATTTGAAATGATCTTCTATCTTTGCGTGTTTACAGCTCTTAGTGTTTTGAGTTCTACCAGCCATAATTCAATTAACAAGGGCAGCTAAATGAGCTGGAATCAGAGGCCCACTCCCCGGATTTCTGCCCCTCAGTGAGGAGCTTGTTCTACTGAAGAAACACAGAGATGACAACTACATGCTAGGTTTTTTTTAACCCACACATGTTTATCTCTAGAGCCTGGAAAATTCCAGTTTCTGAAGCTTTCTGCCAGTTCCACTGCTCCCCCACCCCCACCCCGCCCCCACGCCAGCCAGCAGTTTCCATGGCAACAGATAAGCTTGCCCAGTACTGCAGGTACCGAGCAGAGCTCGGGGACAAAGCAGAGTTCCTGATAATAATATTGCCTGGTGGGGGATGGGGAGGACTTCAGGAGGACTGACGCCCACCATCCCCTCGACGGTGGTTCCTCCTCGACTCCCTTTTCAGAAGCGATGTCGTTTGACACCAAGTTTCCGAATTCCAGGGCAGCTTCTTGTCCGTTGAAAATCCCACCCACATGAGAAAAGCACGATTTGGAGAATTTAATTCTTCTGGGGCAAAGGTGGAAGATGAAGGACAAGGATGAAGGAATAAATGGGGAGGATGAGTGAAATGTGGACGAACCATCATCTAGCTATACAGTGGTTCGCAAAGTGGGGCCCCTTCGACCAGCAGCATCAGCATCATCTGGGAACTTGTTAGAAATCCAAATTTCCCAGCCTGTCCCAGACTTGAATGTCTGTCTGATGCTTGTCAAGCTTGAGAACCACTGGTCTGTACCACTGATTAACACCTGTCGGCTGGATAGTGTTTTCCCCGTTAGTTCCCATCAGATAGGAAAGACCTTAATTTTCTCCACATTAAGTCCTGGAATATTCTTTCTCAACAATGTCCCTGGCATGCTCACATTTGCCTACTGATGTCTCCGATTTCTCTTGACATCCCAAACCTCCTCCTAAATTCCTCACACACTCAAATGCCAGGGACCAGGAGGAAGGAGGGGGGGGTGAGGCATGGCTGCTTAGTGGGTATTTCCTTTCGGGGTGATGAAAATATTTTGGAACTAAGTAGAGGTGGTGGTTGCACAACATTGTGAATGCACTAAATGCCACTGAATTGATCTCTATAAAATAGCTAATTTTATAGTATGTGAATTTCACCTCCATAAAATTTTTTTAAAAAACACTTCAAGCTCAACAGGCTTCCAACTTAGTCACATCGTTTACAGGAAACCCCGTCGATCATAAAGGCAGGTCACGATTCTCTTTAGACAAACGCCGTCCAATAGAAATATAATTCAAGCCATATGTATAAGTTAAAATTTTGTAGTGACCATGTTTTTAAAAGAAAAAAAGAAACAGTTAAAATGAATTCTAGTAATATATTTTGTTTCACTCACCACACCTGAGAACTATCCCTCGTTTCTCCTTAAAAAGACATGAACATCAATGCTGACTTCCCCTTTCCACAGCCCTGTAGCCAATTGATCTCCAAGTCTTGTTAATTCTGCCTCAGAGATAGGTTTTTCATCAGCCCACCCTGTTTATCTCTCTCTCAAGTTACTGCAAAAACAACCCTAACTCTTCTTCCTTCTCAAAGGAAAATATAGCCAAGCCACCCCCTGCTGACCCTGTCAGATGGTTCCTGTTGCTCTTAGGATAAATTCCACCCTCCTCATGACAGCCTACAAGCCATGGTGACCCCAGGTTTTCTCTTTAGAGGAATTTGGGGGTGCCAGCTATGTTGGAAGCAGGATCTGTAGAATTTACCTCAAAGCTGGGTCCACACAGAGTTCTGAACCATTAGACTCTAGACGTGGGGTGGGCAAACTTTTCCTGTAGAGTCTTATAGTAAATATTTTAGGCTTTGTGGGCCACACAGTCTCTGACTCAACTCCTCAACACTGCCACTGGAGCATGAAAGCAGCCAGAGACACTATGTAATGAATGAGCGTGGCTGTGTTCCAATAGAACTTTATTTATAGACACATCTCTCCATTTCCTTGACTGCCCCATCTCATCCACACCACCTCTCACCATCTCTCTCCTGCAGCCTGCAACCATCTCTTCCTTGGTCTCCTCCATCCACCATCCCTAGTCTTCAACCAGTTCTCCTCGCAAGCATCAGAGTAGATTTATCAAAGGAAAATCTGGTCATGTTCCACCCTTGGACCACCTCAGCAGATTCCATTGCTGTTTAGATACATACTCAATTCTTTGTGAGGATCTACAAGCAGATGGAACTCCAGAATTTCCACACAGAAGGGGCTTGGGAGGAACAGTCTGTTGGTGTTTGGAAGGCTCTGGGACTTGCCCTGCGGTGGTAAATACATCATCATTGCCTCAGCGGTACAGCGATGTTCCACAGCGGTAGCTGTTGGGGAAAATAGCTGTGAATGCATGTATGTAGGGACTTATAAAGTTAGATGCAGAGGAATAAGAGTGAAAATGTACTCACCGTTTGAGTTATTATTCCGATATTTACGTAATTTCGTTCAACCAACATGCCTAGTAGACTGTCATTATGCGCCAACATTTAAAGCCTTGATCCGGAAGGAAAACTGTGGACCAAGGGCCATGATGGGCATTTGGAACAAGCGCTCAACTCATCTCAAAAGAAGGACACAGATTTCCACCAGAGAAAACCCAGTTATGAACACGACCCAAGGATATACTCTATAAACAGATGTCTCATGTTAAACATCTTTATGGTTTAGAAATGTGCGTCCCCAGATTGCTGGCCATGTTGTGCTGTTTCTGGGAAAACCATTCCTTCCTGAGTTGAATGTCAATGTATATAGAGCTTGGACTCAAGCCAGACATTCATGGGTCATTAATCAGGGGAACTTCCATGGTGGGTGGCTGCTCTGGGGTTTTATTTGGCAGCTGGGACCAAGCTGACATCCTAAGAGCTAGTTTTCAGAGGTGGTTTGCTTTTTCTCAGAACCTCCAAGGAAACCCTCTTTTGTGTTCAGTTTTTGGTCCAGATCTTGCTTTTAGGAACTGGTTGCTGCAGGATATTGAGTATATGTCTGAGTTGAGGATGGAAGGAAGAGTTTGGAGCCGGTAGAGATCTCCTTTGCTCACTTCGCCATAAGACAACATGGGTGAATATTTTTATAATCATAGTGGTGAGGAATGTCCCATTAAATTTAACAAAGAAACCAGCGAATCTAAAAGAAAACCTTGATAAGTCTGTCTCCACAAACACTGAGAAATTAGGTGCAGGGGAAACTCCATCATGAATGAGACTTAATGGACAACTGAGTAAAAATATCACGAAATATATACTGAAAGCATATACATTTAGGCACGAAGCGTGCAGAGTACCAAGAGGTCAAAAAAGGAAAAAAAACCCCCTCAGAATAGAAATTCAGGAACTAGATGGAGAACCGAATACAAAGAGGGGAGACAAGTTTCCCACATTCCAGAAACTTCATTTTAGTGGGAGAAATAGACACAAAGAAACTTCCACTTGAGAATGCACTTTGACAATATCTAGAAAGGTTAAAGAGCACATTCCCAACCCCTCAGCAAGTCCATGCTGAGAAACATTCCCTAGAGAAACTCCCCCCATTTGGGCAAGGAGACATGAAGCAGAATGTTCATTGCGATTTCACTCATTTGATAAACCTTATTTGAGTGCCAACTGCGTGCAACATGCTATGCTAGGCCCTGGGGATGTGTGGCTTCATTGGCAATAGTGAGACCTAGAACCAACCTAAATGTCCTCAGGAGAAGACTGGCTGTGTAAAATAGGGTGAATTCATACACTGGAAGATTGTGATTCACCTCTGTGAATGGAGAAGAGCTACAGAACATAACATAATCCTAAAAATAAAAGGGAAGAGCGTTATGACCTGGCTGCAGAATAATGCCATTTACACAGGCGTGGAACATGCCAACCTACTATTTCTCATTTTTAGCAACAATACTTGTTTACGTAGGAAGAATCTCAAAACATGCATAGGAATGATAAATTCCAAATACGGATGGTGGAGGGAGGTGGGTGCATTTCCAGGAGAGTGCAAGGACCCTCAACTACATTTGTGTCTAATTTCTTTTTAAAAAATATTCTGGGGGCCGACCGGTGGCACAGTGGTTAAAGTGCACGCGCTCTGCTGTGGCGGCCCGGGGTTCGCAGGTTCAGATCCCGGGCTTGCACCAACGCACCGCTTCTCAAGCCATGCTGTGGTGGCATCCCATATAAAGTGGAGGAAGATGGGCATGGATGTTAGCCCAGGGCCAGTCTTCCTCAAGAAAAAAGGAGAGGATTGGCATCGGGTGTTAGCTCAGGGCTAGTCCTCCTCACACACACACAAAATATATATATATATATTCTGAAATAAATATGGCAAAATGTAAAGTTTTGATAAATCTGGGTGTTCTGTTTGCTATATTATTCTCTATGTTTCTTCTGTGTGTTTGAAATAATAAAATAATCAATAAAATAGTAGAAATTATGGTAAGTGTTATGAGAGAAACAAATCAATATGTGAGAAAGGTACTATCAGGAGGGTTGAGATCCTACTCTGGAGGCCAGGGAAACCTTCTCTTATGAGACGAAACCTCAAGGAGGGTGAGGAAGCTGGCAGGCATTCAAGTGTTGGGGAAAAGGCAGAAGGAACAAAAGGGGCAACGGTCTCGAGGTAGGAAAGAGCTTTGGGCATTTAAGGAAATGAAAAGAGTTATCAGTGTAGCTGGAGCTTCCCGAGTGAAGGAGAGAGCCGGAAGAGAGAGGGCCATGGCAGGCTGTGTTTTCACAAAACTGACCACAATATCTTCCATCCCACAAGCTCCACTACAGTGTGACTGTAACATTCTTTCCAACAAGAGGTGGAGTCTACATACTCTCCTCTTGGGTCTGTGTGGGCTCATAACTGCTTTGACTGACAGAGTATGAAGTAATGCTACGTGACTTCTGAGCTGGTTCATAAAAAGCAATGCATCTCCTGCCTTGATTACTGGCACTCTTATCTTGGAATCCTGAGCCACCATGTAAAAAGTTTGACAACCCTGAGGCCGCCATGTTTTAGGGAAGCCCAAGTCACCTGGAGAGGCCATGTGTAGACGTCTTGGTTGGCAGTCCTAGTGTTACAGATTGGATTCTCTAGGAAGTAGACAGAGATGGTAGATGTACCATCAACCTAGGACCCTGAGTGACTCCAATGAGGAACGTTTTCTGTTGACCCAAGATGGGCATATGGAGTGAATAAGGAGTCAATCTTTGCATTTTAAGTCACTTAAGTTTGGGGGTTGTGTGTACCACAGCATTATGACCCTATCCTGACTGATACTGGTACAGGGAAATTACTTTCTAGCAAAGGAGAGAAACAAAAGACAAGGGAACAGACCAATAAATAAAATAAGTAAAAATTGTGCTAAGTGTTGTGAAGGCCATACCCATGAGGCAGACACAGTAGATAATGTGGGGGACCTTTCTTAGCTTGGATGACCATGGAAGGCTACGGAGAGGAAGTGGTTTCAGTTAAGCCAAAACCGGAAGGATAATAGGAGCCAGTTACATTAAATATGGAAAGAAATTGGATTGAGTACTCCAGGCAGAGGAAACAACATGTGCAAAGCTATGAGTCAGAAAGCAGCTTGGGGTGTTTAGGGAACTGAAAACCACCCATGGGGCTGGAGCATTCCAAGCAAGCAGACAGTAGAGAAGAAGGGCTCTGGGACTCATGAAGAAGTTGGTTTTTATCTTCAGAGTGATGGAAAGCCACTGGAAAGTTTTAATTCAGAGGGATAACCTGATCAAAGATATGGATAAAAACTGTCCCTCTCATTATACTACAGAGCTGGGATTGTAGAGGAAACCCAAGATGGGAGGCAGGGAAAGCAGCTATGTTTGTGTTTGTCCAAGTGAGAGATGATGGTTTCTTAGACTAGGGTGGAACCACAAAGATGGAGAGAATTTGATGGATACCATTTTGTAAGTAGAATTGACCATATTTGGATTAGTTGATGGGGAGAGGAAAGGAAAAATGGTCAAACAAGAATATTCATGGATTCCTGACAGGAGAAACCAGGAGGACAGCAGAGAAATCAGACGGACTGTGATGCAGAAGTGGGATAGATCTGTAATTTTGATTGGGGGGCAGGGACTCAAGAGTTCCACTTCAAATGTGATAGTTCTAGGTGTAAGTTATCCATTGCAGCAAAACAAATTGCCTCAAAACTTAGTAGTTTAAAACAACAATTGTCATTTATTGTCTCTCACAGTTCCTGTAGGTTGGGCATTTGGGACCGGCTTGGCTGGGTGACTCTGGCTTGAGATCTTTCATGGGACTGCAGTCACCTGAAGGCTCGACTGGGGCTGTAGGATCTGCTTCCAAGGTGGCTACCTCTCATGCCTAGCAAGTTAGAGCTGGCTCTTGATGAGAGAATCCAGTTCCTCTCTACCTGGGCTTCTTCATAGAGCTGCTTGTGTATCCTCACAACATGGCAGCTGGTTTCCTCCAGAGCAAGTGATCCAAGAAACCAACACAGAGGCTGCAGTGCACTTTATGACCCAGCTTCAGAAGTCACACACTGTTGCTTCCACAGGATTTGATCTTTGCTTCCCAAAGGTCAGGGAGGAGGAGACTACAGGAGCACAGGAATACCAGAAGGCAAGGATATTCAGGGCTATCTTGGACTCTGACTACCACAGCCTCACATACTTAACAGAATTCAAGATGTCAAGTAGGCAATTGGATATAATGAGGAGCATGGGGGTGAGGTCTGAGCTAGGATATAAATAGAGCCATTAAGAATATCCGCATTGAGAGGTGATATCAAGGACAAGGAACCAACCCAGGTCCATGAGCAAGAAGGTCCAAGGAGATGGGAGGATAACGAGGAGGGGGTCACAAAAGAAAGACGTAAAGAGTTCTTTAACAATGAGGGAGTGGTGAAGTTTTTCCAGCAGAGGAAACTCAGGATGGGAAGCAGGGAAAGCAATTCTGAGAGAAGTTGAGAATCTCTGCTGAGAAGTTGAGTAAGATGACAGAGAAGTTACAGCTGGATTTGGCAATGTGGCGTGAATGGGAGGGAGCCAGTGGAGAGCTCACCCATGACTGGAGTCTCTGATGAGTGGCTACAGGGGAAATCACAGCCGGAGGGTCCCCACGGGGCAAAGCTCTGTGTTACAGACAAAAGTCACAGTGCAGTAACACTCAGACCTGGCCAGGGCCCTCGGTGGGTGAGGTTCCAGTTGGCAGCTTGGGTACCCCTTCCCCAGGGAGACGAGAGGGATGCTGGGGGTGAGGAGGGGGCCCGGGGAAGGGTGGAGATGGGTGGTGGAGCAGGACGACAGTGCTGGGGGATGCTTGTTTCCAGAATTGTTTCTCCTCCTCGGCTTTGCCTCCTCAGTGACCCAGGCCCACGGGAAAGGGAGGAGCACCAGCTGGGGCGAGGAGATTGCCTCAGGGAGCCCCACAGCTCCACACTCAGGGCCAACCACTCTTCTCTCCTCAGCTCACCTGGTGTCTGAAGCTTCTCATCCTCCTAGATGCCCGCCTCACTCCTCATGAGGATTGCAGCAGCCCCACATCCCCCCCTTCCCTGCACCCCACCCCACAGGCAGCGCCAGGCTTCTAAGGGGAAGCTGGACCAGTGGGTCCCCATTGCTTTAGGGCCGAGAACACCCTCTTTCCTGGGCCTGCAAGGCCCTACATGACAGACCCTGCAAGGTTCTCTCCCCCAGGACACACACAACTGACACACACACACACAGACACACACACACAGACACATACACACACACAGACACACACTGACAGACAAACACACTGATACACACACACAGACACACAGACATGTTACCATCCAAAAGAGGAGGGGTCGTTTGCCTGCTGCAAGACATGCCAATAGTCAAGAGGCAAGGTGGTAGGGGAGACAGGGATTTTTATTACAGCTTGCTAGCAAGGGGGAAGATGGCTGACTAATGTCTGAAAAAAAAAGTATCTTACAGAACAAAGATTACAGGCCAGTTGTACAGGGGGCTGGTCTCCGGGTGAAGGAGGCATCTGCTCTCAGGCTGGGGCCATCCATCTGATCTCTGGGTGGAGGCAGACATCTAGTCTCAGTTCCTGATAGTCTTTTATTTTACTGGATATGCATCAGATTCTGAAACAACGCCCTATACCCTGATCTTTCAGTTGTCATTGATGATGGCTATCAGCGTAGACTTTCTGCCCAGGGGTCATCACATTCCTAAGGAACTCAAAAGAACCAAGTTATCAACCCATAGCAGCTGAGAGGGGCCATAAAACCCACAGAGCATGTCTGAGTTAATCAGAGGTCATTCCAAGTTACAATAGGGTTTCCTTTCTGCAATATGGCTTCCCTTATGTCAACCTTGTGTTGAGCTGGTATCAGACACACATATCCCTGCCTCCTTCTCAGCATTCAGGCCTCACCCCAGAGGTCAGCCACTGCCCAGAGAGACTGTCCCTGGCCCCGACCCCCTCCCTCATCCACTGTGTCGTTTCCTTCACAGCTCTCATCACCATCTTAAGTCATATTCTTCATGACTCACTGCGTGTTTGTCATTGGCCTTCCCCGCTGGAGGGTCTGCTCCATGGGGCTGGGCCCTTCTCCACCTTGGTCACCTCGTATCCATGGCCCAGTGCAAAGTAGGTGCTCAGTTAGCAAATACTGCATGAATCAACGGGTGCATGCACGGATATTACCTGTGAGAATCCAATCTGCTTAATTTTCAGACCCTAGCTTTCACAGACAAGGGGCGTGCTTGTAAGTGTGTGTGTGTGTGTGTGTGTGTGTTCCTCATTTCTTCTCTGTCTTTAAAAGGTTAATACCCGAAATAATTGAAAACAGAGGTTCAAACAAAAACTTGTACATGATTCTCACGGCAGCACTGTTCACGATAACCAAAGGTGGGAAGAACCCAAACGTTCGTGAATGGATGAATGGATAATCAAAATGTGGTCTATCCACACAATGGAATACTATTCAGCCATAAAAATGATACATACTACAATGTGGGTGAACCTCAACAACACCACTTTAAGTGAAAGAAGCCAGTCAAAAAAGACCACATATTGTATGATTCCACTTGTATGAAAGGGCCAGAATAGGCAAATCTATAGAGACAGACAGTAAATTAGTGTTGGAGGGTATGGGAGGATAGGGGGTGACAGCTAAAGATACAGAATTTCTCTTCGTAATGATGAAAATGTTCTAAAAGTGGCTATGTTGATGGTTGCACAACTCTATGTATCTAGTAAGAACCATTGAATTGTTCTCCCGTGATGTTCGGCTCTATCTCCTGTTGGAAGAACTTCAAACCAATAAAAACTAAAAAAAGGTAAGAAACCTTACACAGACAAGAAGGCTGTGAAACTGGTGTTCTAATACACTGTGGTTAGCGTTACAAATCAGCAAACTATTTCTTCCAGAAAGTAAGGTGGCAACATATCCCAATTCTATGGTCATATCCGCCCATGTCAGCACAGCAACCCTTCGACCTGCAGCCCTGCATCGACCTTATGGAGTGGCCAGTGAGCCTGCAGCTCCTCCCTCCACACCCCTCCACCATCCGCGTGACCCTGGTCAGCTCCTCACCCTGCTGGCCTCAGGCCACTCCATCAGTTAAATGGGGAAACTGACCGCACCTGTTTGACAGTTCTGTGACCGTTAGATGATTCGAACCTGGAACGTGCCTGCCACAGGGCCTGGCTTGAATCAAATTACTAATTATCTCTGTAACTGTAACTGTTATTCTCACATTTGGCGGCATGTCCAAGTGTCACTTACAAGAGCTAAAAGTTAGCAGCAACCTAAGTGTCCAATATTTGGGGATCTGACTTAGTCTCCCCCTCCTGTTGATGGTCAGGCTAACCCCCCTGGACTCCTGGCCCCGCTGGACGAGGAGTGCTGGTTCCCAAAGGCCACAGACAAGTAGCACAGCAACCCTTATCCAAGGGTGTTTATTCTGAGGAGAAAAATATAACAGAAGTCCAAAGCCAGAGCAGTGCTGTCCAAAGGAAATATAATGCCAACCACATATCCAGTTTTAAAGTTTCTAATAGTTACATTAAAAACAATAAAAATAAACAGGTCAGATTAATTTCAATAATATTTTCTTTAATTAATATTTTCTTTAACCCAATGTCTCCAAAGTGGTATCATTTCAATATGTCATCGTAGGGGAGGAAGACAATTCCCCTACCCTCTGGGTCCTTCTGGCTGGTCTAAGAATTAAATTGACATGAGACGGAATAACAGGAGAAAAATCAAAGTTTAATAACATGTACACATGAGAGAAACCCAGGAAAACTGCGTAACTCAGCCAGAATGGCAAAAGCCACCACCTTAAATACCGTTTTCAGCTAAAGACAAAGGAGGATGTTGGGGGAGTGGTTTGGGGCTTCAAAGGGGAGGAAGACAATTGACATGGAGATGGAAAAGTGAATGTTTGGTAGACAGAACTTTGATAAGAATGGGCTTAGCAAGGACTCTCCCAGTCTACCCATACCCAGAGTTATCTACAGTGATGGCCTGTCCTGGGGACAGACCTTCTATCTTAAACTCTTTTAGGCAGTTAGGGGGAAGGTCAAAGTTTCTTTCAGAGTCTCCTATCCTTAACCAAAGAGACACATTTTGGGGTGGCCAATTCTGATCCCCCACATCATCCATATTAAAGATATAACTGGTATATTTTACATTGGTTTTGTCATCATAAATCTTTGAAATCTAGTGTGCACTTTGTACTTAGAGTTGAGCTTATCGATTCTGATAAGCCACATTTCTGGTGCTCAAGAACCACGGGTGACCCATGGCCGCCATATTGGGTAGCGCCCATGCAGAGCATTTTTACTGATAGCAATGCACTGGAAATACGTTAAGTGTCCAAAGTCAGAGGAACCTCTACTCTGTAGTGTAGGCGAGGGAAAAATCTCTTCCTCTATCCATCTTAGCTTTTCTAGCTGGGTCCTATAAATGAGACTGGCCAAAGACAGGTTCCCAAGAGAAAAACGAACCAGAGTTTATGAACTGTGCCTCCTGCATGTACACATGGATGAACCAAGCGATGGATGAGTAACCCAGAGGAATGGTGAGAGCTTGGGTTTAAATACCAACCAAGGGAAAGGGGTTTGGGGCTTCCGGACAGGGGAAGCAAGTCCTGGGAAAGTGACCCGGAAAAGTCAGGCAAACAAGGGTCGTTCAGTAAGATTCGTTATGCAGATTGAGGTCCACGCCTTCTCCATTAATAAGAGTTAGTAAGAGATGGGAGAGGAAGACATCTCTACGAATGTAAATTTCCTTTACAAAAGGAGAACTTGTGCCCTGACTCGAGAGTTTTTCCTGCATCTGCTGGTTCTCAGTGACTTGAGCTCAAAACAATCCACAGAGGCATATTTTGGGGTGGCAGATTCTGGCACCTCTCCATAGCCACCCAGCCGTTGTATTGATTATATCCCATACCTACATGGTAGTCCTATAATCAATATTTTTTAAGTGAAGAAATTAATCAAGAATTAAAAAATGGAAACATGTTTACGAGATATTATTAAGCAAAACTAAAATTAAAACAAGCTGAAGCAACCCAGCAAAACACTCAATTTTCTGCCTGCATAATGCAAACCAGAGTCTGCATTAAGTTTTACCATATTTCAGCTATGTAACCAGGTAAGTCACTTCACGCCTCAGGACCTTACCTTCTTCCTCTCTCAAAGATGATAAAATCTGCCTCTAGTGTTTTCTTGGGAGGGATAAATAAAAGACCGCCTGTTAGCGGTTAGCCCCGGGCCAGGCTGGTGATAATCTTTCAGTAAACCTCAGCAGTTACTGCAACTCTGTAAAGATACAAGTTAAAAACCAGAAGGAAGATTTAAAATGGAAAACTTTTACGCTGAGCTGATGGTGATTAATTTCAAAAAAAAAAAAAAAATTCTTATTATTTTTGATTGATAGAAAATTAGGTGTAAGAGATGAAAGCAAAGAGAATAAAATTGACCAGAAAATGAGGCTGTGCGTGATTCTACAGAAAGGGGGAGGAAACGCAAAACATTTTCGTGCTGTTGCATCAGGGGTGACTGTGGAGGAGTCAGGGACACGCCACAGTTTGTAGAGATCTCCATTTCATTGTTCTGTTACAAGAAGCACGCTTTATTGTGAATTTTTAAAAAAAGTTAAGAATACATGTGTTTACACATAGAGCCAACTGGCTTTGAATAAAAAAGACTGAGCTAATTCCTTCTGGTGTTTTCTCCACAAATTCGTTTGGAATTTGTTAGTACAGTTCACAGGGGGCCCCATGGCACTAACATGGGGCGTCTCAAAATTTCTTCCTGTATTCCTAATACCAAAAAGAGGTCCTGAAATATTCGAATAAAAGCTGAAAACTCACAGGGATCTACACCGTCAGAGATCCTCAACACAGAAACACAACTGCAGTTGTCAGGTGGTTTTCTATTTATCAGATTTTAAGAATAAATAATCAAATTTTACCGAGTCCAGTGTATTAGCTGTCTTTTCTGTGTTCATCCACCTGAAAAATTGGGGACCAAGACTAAACGTCTCCCTATCAAAGAATAAAATCAAATTCTGTTTAGAAAGTTCTTGACTTTTGTGACCGAAACTAGAAGAAACAAAAGAAGATGCTTTTTGTTTTGTGGAACACACGAAGGTATATAAATTAATTTGAGAACCGCTGAAGTAGCCCATGAGTAAATAAAAACAAATACAGGTTTCTGTTTTTTAAAGAAAGAAAAGATATGCTTGTCAGAACATGAAAATTACAAAGAAAAAAAATGGGAAAAAAAGTTTCCATGGGTTAGTTGTGCAAATGGCTGGAGTATTTAAGTCTGTTTAGTGCAGGCAGAGGAGGACTGCTGAGTGCTGGGCACGGAGGGCTGTGTATTCAAGAACATCATTCCTTTGCCTGACTTCAGTGGAATGTGTATATTGCTGGAACGGAAGCTTGCTTGTAGCCTGGGGCAAGATTCCATGGCAGAGCTAGTGCTGAGACAGCATCTGGCAATGAGACCTTTTTTTTTAAAATCTAAATACCCTCTTTCCATGCCCATCAGCTTCTTTCCAAACAACTTTAATTCAAATCCCGTTTCCGTTCCTTATAAGCCATGGGAATTTCTTTCCTTACTTTTTTCTTTATTTCACACATAAAGAAGAACGTATAAGAAGAATGTCTGAACGTTTTAAAGCCAATTATAAAACCAACACCAAGATACGGGACATGTAGTTTTTAGACATTACCAGCTCTAAGTCAATTCACTGAAAATCAATTCTCCAAATGACCATTTTTGCTGCATGGTAAATTCCCTAAATGGCCAAATTTACAGGATTCATCCACTTAAAAACAACAATAAAAAGCGTGTTTCTTCTAATGCTTTCTGACAGTTACAGCAATCCCATTTGGAAGAGAATTTCTGGAGGCATCTGTGAGGTTTGAATGATTCCGTTTGAGGTTTTAGTTTCGTTTTAGTTCAGATTTACGTTGGCTGCAGTTGTTTCGTCGTGGCCAAGCTAAAGTTTAGTGTGTCCCGAGGATTTTTATATCTTAAAATGAGAATTTCTGGGTATTTCAACCAAGAGTATTCTGTGAGTCTGGAATGTCAAGGATGTTATAAACGATCCAACAAGTTTCTATCATCTGATCTATTTTCGTGACTGTCTTTTGCCTTTTGAAATTCTCTTAACGTGCACATATATTACCGGGCATGATCACATAACTGTTTTCATCGTGTCTGAAACATCTGAGAGATGTACCATGCCTAAAATGAGAACTACACCCGAAGCTGATGTGTAATTGAGCTGGATCTGCAAATCAGGCTGCAAAGAAGAGAGAACCCTGCCGATGTGAAACCAAAACTACAGCAAAACCAAAATTAGTTTCACCTGAAACGAAACTGAAACATCAAAGTAAAAAAAATACCCTTGAAGTCCATTAACACCATCCCATGTAGCGTGACTTGGTGTCACGTTCATAAGTATTTAATAGAAATCAGTTTACAATGAATCCATAATTTGCCAAATTGTCCATTTGGCAAATTCACTTTCCAGCTCCTCCCCCATCACATGAATGTCCCATCTGTCACTTGTACCCTGCTCAGGGACATTGCTTTGACACTTCTCTCTCCTGAATCAAGCGTCCCGTTCCTTCCTCTGTACTGGCTCCTTCCCGCCAACCTGCAGACTGCAGTGACAGCTCCCATCTGAAAAACAGCGCTTTCTAGACCCTGAGTCCCTCCAGCTACTGCCCCACCTCTCTGCCCCTTTATAGGCAAAACACACCCAAAGCCTCTTTCCATTCCTGCCCCCGGTTTGTCCCATCCATTCTCTCCTGGACCCACTGGTGTTGGGCTTCTGTCCCCAACCCACACCGACCCACTCTTGTCAAGTTCACCAGGACCCTCCATTCTGCCAAAACCAATGTTGGCTCTCAGTCTTCATCTGATCTAATCTCCTGACAGCACGTGTGAGCTTGGACACGTCCTCCTCCCTGAAGCCTTTTCTTCGCTTGCTTTACGTGCCCTATGTCTCCAGATTTTCCTCCTGCATCAGTGAGCACCTCTGCTCCGGCTTCTTTGCCGTATCCATCCTCTTTTCATCACCTCAAGCCATCGGGGGGGCGTGGAACTCACTCTCAGCCCTTTTCTCAGCCTACACTCACTCATTGGGTGGTCTCTCCAGTCCAATCATTTTTAGTATTATGTCTATACCAGTTACTCACTGTACTGGGTTAAATATCAGCCCCTGAAACTCACGTCCACGTGGGACCTCAGAACGTGAACTTGTTTGGAAATGAGGTCTCTGCAGATGTAATTTGTTAAGATGAGGCCATACCAGATTAGGGTGGGCCCTAAATCCAATAATGGATGGCCTTATAAAAAAAGGAAAGGACACCCAGAGACACACAGAAACGAATGCCTTGTGATGACCGAGGCAGAGATCCGGAGTGATGCAGCCACAAGCCAAGGAATGCCAGGGAACCCGGGAGCCAAGGAACGGGGAGCCGAGGAATGCAAACCCCAGAGGCTAGGAGAGAGGCATGAGGCAGAGCCTCCAGAAGGAACCAACATCTTGATTTTGGACTTCTGACCTCCAGAACTATGAGAAAATTAATTTCTGTTGTTTTAAGCCATCAAGTTTGTGGTAATTTGTCACGGCAGCCCCAGGACACTAACCTGCATCTTTACCCCAACTCTCCGCTGAGCTCCAAACTCACATGACCTACTGATCATACCTGACGATGTCCAGTTGGGCATCTCATAGACACCTCAAAATTGATATAAGCAAAACAGGACTCTTGACTTCCTCCCAGCCTCGTGTTATGGACTGAATATTTGTGTCCCCCTCAAATTCCTATGTTGAAGCCCTAACCCCCGATGTGATGGTATTGGGAGGTGGGTCCTTGGGGAGGTGATTAGGTTTGGATGAGGTCGTGAAGGTGGGGCCCCCGTGATGGGATTAGTGTCCTTATAAGAAAAGGAAGAAAGCCCAGGGCTCACTCTCTCTCTCTGCCGTGTGAGGACACAGCCAGAGGTGGTCGTCTGCAAGCCAGGAGCTGAATCTGCTGGCACCCTGATATTGGACTTCCAGCCTCTAGAACTGTGAGAAATAATTGTCTGTTGTTTAAGCCCCCCAGTTAACAGCATTTTGTTGTAGCAGCCTGAGATGACTGATATACCCTGCTCGTCCCCCAATCTTTCCCGATGTAGAAAATAGCAACCCCATTCAGCCAGTTGTTGGGTCTCCTGCTCAGAAGTCATCATTGAGTTCTCTTCTTTCCCTCACACCCTGAAATGCAATCAATAGCCAATTTTGTTGACTTTTCCCTTTAAATATCCAGGTTCCAACCAGTGCTCACCTCCTCCAAAGAGGAGATGCCATCCCAGTCCAAGTGCCACCATCTCTCGCCCAGGCCACCACAGAAGCCTCACAACTGCTGTCCCCACTTCCATTCTTCCCCCTGCAAGTGATTCTCCACACTGCAGCCAGAGCCACCTCTTCAACAAGCAAGCGAGATGTCACCACGCTGAGTAAAACCATTCAAGGGCTTCTCCTTGTGCTCAGAACAAGATCCAAATACGTCAGTCTCAGAATAAAATCCAGACTCCTCACGTGTGCCTACAAGGTCCCATGTATCCATCTGCTCTGACCTCCCGCATACTGTCTGCTTCACTCCCTCCATTCCCACCACACCAAACTCCCTTCTGTTTCTTGAACATACTATGAGTCTTCACATAGAGACTTTGCACTTGCTGTTCCCTCTGCTCTTCCCCCATATGTTGCCTCAGAAGAACTGATCACACCCTTCGGGTCTCAGCTCAGTTGTCACCTACTTAGAGAACACTTCCTGACCGTGGGCATGAACAGTTCTCCTCCCCTCGCTCTACCCCTCAACCTGCTTTACTCCTCTCACTATCTAACACATGACGTTACATTGTTATATTATTATATACTATGTTATTACACATTACATTGTATCATATTATATTATTATATTACATAGATCCTATTGTATCATCTTATATACATTATTACATGTTATTCTATTACATATAACAGTATATTACATTACATCATATTACTATCTTACATATTATATATTGTATTATTATATACTATATTATTACATATTACATTATATTATATTATGTTACATATTATATCATATTACATTATATCTATTATATACTATATTATTACATATTACTTTATATTATATTACATATGTTATGTTATGTTATACTATTGATTGTCTGCCTTTTCTCACTACCTCACACTATGTGTTTTTAGGACTACTAATGGAGGACCTACACTACTAATGTGGTATGTGTTTATGTGTGTTTTTCTTGCCTGTTCCTTCCACTTGGCTGGAAGCTCCATAAGGATGAGAACTCACTTACCCACTATTTTAATCTCAATACCAGAACTGCACCTGGTATATAGTAAATGCCCCCAAATATTTTTGAATTAGTGAATTTGATTAATTTCTTCATCACTTAAATAAGTGAAATTGATTCAAATAAATGAAGTGTTTCAAACTGATTTTCTAAGAAAAACCTTCGGATAAAACAGTAAATTGGGAAGTTTTAAACATTCAAATATTTGGAGAATTGGCTTTCAGCAAATAGGCATTCAGTAAGTTCATTTGGGGAGGCACTGGTTCCCCCCAAAGAAATGTTAAATGAAAAGTTTTGGTTAGGGCACTGAGTTAAAATAGACATCAGATGCCAATGTGGCTTGTGATCCAATCCACCCTGTAGAAATTTCCAAGTGGGTGATTGAGGACAGAATTGATTCAGTGGTCAGGACCGACACTCAGGGGATGCAATCTTCCAGAAATTTAGGAAGCACCGGCCTGGAGAGTAACAGGCATGTAATAAAAATTGACTGACGGCAGAAATGAAGGAGGTTGATTGACATCGGCTCGTGGTGCCCTATGAAACGACACAGGCTGATAAAACCATGTGTGCCCTGACTGCAACCGGGCAGGGATCAGCAAGGAGAGTGCAAGATGAAAAACAGAGAGGTCAGGTAGAGAGGATCAGGAGCAGTTTTAAGTAAATAATTAGAAAAAACACATCAGGGCATGAGGCAGCCCTAGGAGCAGAAAGAAAGACGTAGAAGAACACCCGACAAGTCTTGTAACGTCAATTTGGAACATCAAAGGGAAATTAACTTTCTTTATAAAAAATATCTAATACTTTAATAATCAAAAATAAGAACAATCGGGGCCGGCCCGGTGGCGCAAGTGGTTAAGTGCGCGTGCTCTGCTGTGGCAGCCCAGGGTTCGCCGGTTCGGATCCCAGTCGCACACAGACGCACCGCTTGTCAGGCTGTGCTGTGGCGGCGTCCCATGTAAAGTGGAGGAAGATGGGCACGATGTTAGCCCAGGGCAAGTCTTGGTCAGCAAAAAGAGGAGGATTGGCAGATGTTAGCACAGGGCTGATCTTCCTCACAAAAAAAATAAATAAATAAGAACAATCAAAGAGAAAGGTTTTTTAAAAATCAACTTTTCAAGTTTTATAACGCTGCTTTGACTGGATCTCAAGACTGAGCCTAATTTATCTCATCCTCTTTCGGAATCTGTTAGCACACACCCAAGAGTTCACAGTACGAACAAGAAGAGGCTCCCCAAGACCCCCTATTTTCTCCCCTAGAGCGTCAAATGGTGATAAACTACAAACGCCAACAACAGATACTGTAACATACGACTCTCCCATAAGAATTTGCCCAAAGGGACTTTCTGATGTTCTAAGAGGAAACATAAATGGACTTATCCAGAGTTAACAGAATTTTAAGAGTCCATTATCACATCTTACCCACCTCCTGCATGTCAAGTTCCTTTTCCATGTCTATCTATCCAAAAAACAAAAGGTGACCCTCCGCCGGTAAAGGACAAAATCAAACACCATTTCGTAAGTTCTTATTCATTGTGACTGATGACAAACAACCAGGAAAAAGGTTTGCTCTTTACTCTTATGGAACAAATGAAGGTCTATAACCTAACTCAAAATCATCAAGCCTGGCACACGAAAAAATAAGGGCAAATACTGGTTTATGTCATTTTAAAAAAAGGAAAGAGAAAGAAAACAAGGTTGTCAGAACCTGAAAGTTAGAGAGAGAAACTGACCAAAAATGGGTCCAGGGAGGTAACTACAAAACAGATGGTGTGTTTAAATGTGTTTACCATCGGGAAGTGGATGTCTCCCAAACACTGACCACATGGCGCTGTGGCTCCAAGAACACCATTCCCTTGCTTAATTGCACTGCAATGTATATATTTCTTGGAATCAAATCTGGCTTTTCAGCCTAGAGGAAAATCCCATGGCAGGTTGATGAGCTGAATTTGCCTCTGGAAACGGGGCCATGTGTTAAAAATCAAACTGCTCTGTCTTGATTTGCACCAACTTTCCAATCTGCTCATCCTTAGCTCAAATCCGTGTTCCTCGCCTCAGGAGTCACGTGATATTGAGGTGGAGATGCCTCGTTGTTCTCAGAGCTGTGGTCTCCTCCTTGATGAGATGGGGAAACAGTCCATGCAAGGGCAATGAGAGATGTTTGACATAAACCACCTAATAACCTTGGCCCGGCAGTGCATTCACAATACCAAAGGCCGCCATTTGGGGACCAAGCAAACTGGGCCCCATTTCCAGCACTGCAATTTACCAGCCGTGAGGCTGGTCCCTGCAACCACCCAGCTCTGAGCCAGGCGCTGTTCTAGATGCTGGGGTACCACAGGGAGTAGAGCCAGGCACAGCCCACGTCCTCCTAGAGTCTCCACTCAAACGGAGGGATGTATAATGAACAGCTGATCACTCAAGCAAATTTAAATACCAACAGTCCCCAGAAAAGAAACACGAATGGCTCTTATGCCCAAGAAATGATGGTCAACCCCAGCCGTGGTAAAAGAAACCCAAAGTAAACCCTCAGCATACCACTTCCCGCCCCATAGTCAGGCAAAGAAAAAAACTTGGTCCTGCGAAAGTGTGGGGAGTCAGCCGCTCTCGCACGTGGTTGCGTTGGGGAGGGGCGCCTGTAATTGGTTCAAGCTGGGAAGAGCAATCTGGTGATACCTATTAAAATTACAAATTCATATAGGCTTTGACGCGATGATTCCTCTGAGTTTTTATGTTGCAGACACACTCTGGCAAAAGGACTCACGTACATGGTTTTTCACCACAGCGTTGTTTGTAATAGCAAGAGATTGGAAAGTCCCCAGTGCCCACTAATTGGGACTGGTCCAGTCAACTTTTGTAAATCCACTCAGTGGAATCTTTTCTAGTCATTAAAAAAAATGAGGCAGCACTACAGGTAGCAGCAGAGGATGTGGCGGCGGTCGTGATCACGCACTTCTCAGATCCCCCACTACGGGGAGCACCACTGTCAACCGCCCCAGTTGGTGCACTCTGAAATCCATGCCACAATGGCGCCGAGGCCATATTCCCCCCAGGCTGCGCCCAGCCAATGAGTACAGCGGGGACACTAATGCAGATCCGTTCCTGGGAGACTCAGGGCTCCTCTGGAGGTGACTTGAGCTGGAGGACTCCCCAACGGCCTTGCTGAACCTTCTTACAACTGCACTGCGGGCTGGGACATTTCCACCCAAACTTCCTTAATCCACTCTCTTCTTTACTCAGGGTAAGACATCAGAATTCAACGGCTCTCCGACTCCCCAAGCTCCTTTCTCAATATCCCTTCACTGGTCTTTGCCCTAATAAATCTCTTGTATATCTAATACTGCTTTGGCGTCTACTTCTTGGAGGACCCAAACTAACAGAGGACAGTCATCAAGATATATTATTGGGTTTAAAAATCAACATGGGGGGGTTGGCCTGGTGGCGCGTAGTGGTTAAGTGTGCGCGCTCTGCTGCTGGCGGCCTGGGTTCGGATCCCAGCACGCACCGAGGTACCACTTGTCAGGCCATGCTGTGGCCACGTCCCAAGTAAAGTGGAGGAAGATGGGCACAGATGTTAGCCCAGGGCCAGTCTTCCTCAGCAAAAAGAGGAGGATTGGCATGGATGTCAGCTCAGGGCTGATCTTCCTCACAAAAACAAAAAACAAAAAAAAATGCAGAATAGTGTCTATAATGGGGATACATGTATGTGGTGGGAGGGGGAAGGAATAAATATTTAGAAAGAGATAGATAAGCTGGTACATGCTCAGAACATCTCTGGAGAGAGAATCAAATACAGTCGATTCTCCTCATTGGTGGTAGTTATGTTCTATAAAGTCACTGTGGAGAGAAGGGAACTCTCATACATTGCTGGTGGGAGTGCAAACTGGTGCAGCCACTATGGAAAACAGTATGGAGATTCCTCAAAAAATCAAGGATAGAACTACCATATGATCCAGCTATTCCACTGTTGGGTATTTATCCAAAGAACTTGAAAACACCAATTTGTAAAGGTACATGCACCCCTGTGTTCATTGCAGTGTTATTCACAATAGCCAAGACTTGGAAGCAACCTAAGTACCCATCAAGGGACGAATGGATAAAGAAGCTGTGGTATATATACACAATGGAATACTACTCAGCCATAAGAAACAATGAAATCCAGCCATTTGTGACAACATGGATGGACATTGAGGGTATAATGCAAAGTGAAATAAGTCAGAGGGAGAAGGTCAAATACAGTATGATTTCCTTCATTAAGTAGTAGATAATAACAACAATAAACAAACACATAGGGACAGAGATTGGATTGGTGGTTACCAGAGGGGAAGGGGGGAGGGAGGAGGGTGAAAGGGATAATTCGGTACATGTGTGTGGTGATGGGTTGTAATTAGTATTTTGGTGGTGAACGTGATGTAATCTATGCAGAAATAGAAGTACAATGATGTACACCTGAAACTTCTACAATGTCATAAACCAATGTTACTGCAATAAACAAAAAATTAAAAAAATAAATAAATAAAAAAATAAAGTCACTGTGAACAGTGAATTACCCAACACCGAACCACAACATTTTCATCAACCGATTCACACATAAGCTTGTTTTAAGTCCATTTCTGTTTAAAAGCAGCTTATTTAATATATATAATTGATTCGTAAACATTGACCTCACAGCCAACAGCGCTACAACTCGTGCTGGAATGAAGCTCATCTAAAACACATATTTTCTCCATAAGGCACATCACAGCCCTCCGTGCTTGAGAGCACTAGCCGGCGCTTCTCCAACACGCTTGGAGGCCATTTTAAACAAGCAAATGACCAACAAAAATGAGAAAAAATGTGGCACTAAATAGACTACTAAAAGGATAATTTTTTACGGCATGAGAGCTGAAACAGGAAGGCAGAGCGTCGTCATCTTGTTCCACCTCAGCTGGGAACGTCCAAATTTTTCACCACTCTACATATGTCCATGAATGACAGTGAAAACTCAGTGAGTATTGATGTGGGGGTTCAAAATACATTTTTGTGAGTAGGCAAACTCACAAATATGGCATCTGCCAACAATGAAGATGGACTGTACTTGTTAATGGTGATTGTCTCTGGGGAGATGAACTAGGTAGGTGAGACACAGAGATGGGAATGGAAATTCACTCTTCAATGGACATTATTTTCTACTTTTTTGATCTTTGTAGCAAGTATGTTTACTATATATTCAAAGAAATAAATGAAAGGTTTCCAGAAATTGCAACAGTGACAAGAGTTAGTTAATTCCTGTAAGATGTCATTCTGCCATCTGTAACAAGAGGATGATAATGTCATTATCAGTGGATGGTGTTGAGGGTTCCAGGAGACCAGTCAGGAGAAAGGCTGGGCACAGTGTCTGGCCCATAATAGGCATTTGATAAAGAAGAGAGGTGTTTAAATTCCCTTCTCCCCTATCTTCCAGACCTTGACTCCTGCGGTGAAAGCATCTTCAGCTCTCCTTCTAGAGACTCTCCTGGCTTCTGTGACCCTTTTCATAACCCATTCTTTCCTAAATTCTCCTGCCACTTCATCACTGACTGTGCCAGGCACTTTTGTTGGCTACTCAATATCCATTCTACTTCCTTTTAAAAAAGTAATAACAAACTCTGATATTGGTCAGTGTGGCAATGTGCTCAGTTAAAAAAATCCATCTCCCCAGAAATCCTTTGCAGCCACATGAGTGGGGCAGGTGAGCCAGTTCTGGCCAATGAGACATGGGCAAAAATTGTTTTGGCATCTATTCTTGAATAAAAAGCAAAGCTTCATGAGGAGAAGGCATTTGGCCTTTCCCTCTTCTTTCTGCCTAGAATGTGGATGTGGTGCCTGGGAGTGCAGCAGCCATCTTGTGACCATGAGGAAGAGAGCCTTACACTATGAAAAGTGAGGAAGAAAGAGAAAGGGAGCCTGGGTCTTTGATCAAGTCACTGAGCCATAACAATCCACCCTCAGTTATGGAAGAAAAATAAAGCCCTTACTCATTTAGGTCACCGTTAAAGGTTTTTCTCATGTGCACAGTTGAGATCAGCCTGAACTGGTATTGCTTCCAGTAGAACCCAGGCATTCCACCAAGGGCATGGAGGGTCCTCATCCACCTTCCTCACTAACCTTTCCTCAGAGATAACTCAGCTAAGGCCGCAGCCCAGCCACCACCAGAGTGTTCCAACTCTAGCCCAGCTCTCTCTCCTCAAACCCAGTCCCCAGATACCCCTGACTGAGGCTCTCAGATCTCTTCCATTCAGGTCACTGCCTCCATCCCTCCACCCACAAATGGACTTCTCCTCTTGTTTCCTATTTTGGGTCCTGGTTACCGTCCACTCCGTAAAACAAAGCCAACATCATGTCCAACCTTGTTCTATCCTGAACAGCTCTGTGCTTCAAGTCCTTCATCTGTAAACTGAAATGATTAGGGAACTTGTTTCACATGGGGTGTGGTGAGGATTTCATAACATCATTAGGCTTCTAGCTGCTTTCCTGGGAAGAGAATGTGCTGACCAAGTAATGCATAGATCCAGGGGGCTTAGCAGTTAATCATGTCCTTGGATGCAGCTGCCTGGATACACATGTGCGCACATGATCTTGGCAGCCGTTGGTTGTTCTTAGTGCAAAACTGCCAGCAGGGGCTGTGGGCTGTGGTGTAGCAAGAGGAAGCTGGGGTTTAGATTTATTCTATTACATACTATTTGAATGCCTGCTACGTGCCAGGCACTGTTCTAAGTATTGGGGATAAAACAGCGAACAAGCAGTCAAAATCCCTACCTTGTGTTGCTGATAATGTAGTTGGGGAAATAGGAAATGAATGAACAAATTGATATCCAGTGTCAGGTGGTGAGAAGTGGCATGAAGCAGATGAGGCTGGATAAGGTGCTAGAGAATGTGCAGGGGCTGCTATTTAAGTGTAGGGTGGGGGTGGAGTCAGTGAAGAACTCTCTGGGGAGAAGACATTTGAGCAGAGACCTCAAAGAAGAGAGAGAGGGACAGAATTGCCAGATTTAGCAAATAAAAATACAGGACACCCAGTCAAATTTGAATTTCAGATAAACAATAAATGCATGTACTCTTTGGGATACATTTATACTAAAAAATTATTTGGTACATTGCCACTCAAGCTAAATCAGGGTCCCATGAACCATAATGAAGGACATAGAGATACACATACTGTATGAGCCAGCCATTCCATTTGCAGGTATCTACCCAAGAGAAAAGGCAACCTATGTCCACACAAAGACTTGTACACAAATCCTCATAGCAGCTTTATTTGTAATAGCCAGAAACTAGCAACAACCCATACGTCCATCAACAGCAGAATGGATAAACAAATTGTGGTGTGTGCAATGGAATACTATACAGCAACAAAAATGAATGAATGATTGATACTTGCAGCGACATTTCATTATCTCAAAATAATTAAACTGAGTTTAAAAAGCCAGACAATAAATGAGTACATACTATATGCTTTTGTGTATATAAAACTCTGAAAAAGCAAACTAAACATACTGGCACAAAGCAGACTGATGGTTTCTTGGAGAGGAGGGGTGGGGAGGCACAAGGGGAGATTGCAAAGGGGCAAAAAGAAACTTTGAGGGTGATAGATGTGTTTACTATCTTGATTTTAGTGAACGTTTTGTTGAAGGTTTTGTTATGGGAGACAATCAAATAACTCCCAACCTCCACTCATGGCCAGACCTCCTTCCTCAACTTTATTTTTTAATTTTAATTGTGGGAAAATACACATAACACAAAATTTACTGTCTTGACCATGTTTAAGTGTACAGTTCAGTGGCATTAAGTACATTGACATGGGTCTGCAACCATCACCACCATCCATCCAAGGAACTCTTTTCATCTTGCAAAACTGAAACTCCATACCCATTAAACAATAATGGCCCACCCCGCTCCTTCCAGCCCCTAGGAACCACCATTCTCCTTTTCTGTCTCTGAGAATTTGACTACTTTAGACATCTCATATAAAAGGAATCCTACGGTATTAGTTTTATGTGACTGGCTGACTTCATTAGCGTAACGTCCTCAAGGTTCATCCACGTTGTAATGTGTGTCAGACTTCCTTTCTTTTTCAGGCTGAATAATATTCCACTGTGTGGATGGGCCACGCTTTGTTTATCTATTCCCCTGACAATAGATATTTGGGTGCCTTCCACCTTTTGCCTATTGCAAATAATGCTGCCATAAACATGGGTGCACTTCGTCTCTCTTTCCCTCTTTCCATTATTTTGGGTATAGACCCAGAAGTGGAATTTTTGGATCACATGGTAATTCTATGTTTGACTTTTTGAGGAAGCACCATACTGTTTCTTTCACAACTCTCAGCCTAGTTGCCCTTGCACTCCACAAACTCCAGACAAACCTCAGCCCTCCCTCCCTTCACCCCAACCCACAGCAGCCTCTCGGATGTTTCTATCTCCATCGCCTCAATCACAGGCTCATCCTTGGTCCCTTCCTCTCCTCCTCCTCCCTCATGCAGGGGGCAGCCAAATCACCTTGCTTCTGGCTTGAAATGTCTCTCACTGCTGCCCCCTTCATCTCCTCCTGTTCAGAGCTGTGCCCTCACTCGGAGTCTGAATCTCTCTCAGATCTACCCATGTGTCCCCATCCCCATCTCCCCCTCCTCACTGCTCTCAGTTCAGGCTGAACCACAGCCCCTGACATGTGGGTAACTGTAGCAGCCAGTAGCCTCCCAAAGCCTTCCCGAACCTCCAGTGACCCCCATCACCAACCCACTCTCCTCTCTGGTACCCAAGGAGGCCCATTACACAGTGTCTGGACACAATGAGCCTTCAAAAATATGAACATGTTTAACATTTTATATATTTATATCTATAGCTAGTTATATCTACCTACCTGTCTATTTATCTATCTATAAAATATTATACATGTATGTGTATATATACCTGTTTTGTACATATAAATATATGTAACATAGGTGTATAAAACCTAAGGGAGTGTGTGTGTGTGTATATATATATTCATATATATCCATTCACTCATCGTGAAGAGAGAGATACATATATATGAAGAGAGAGAATCATAGAGAATTGCTAAAAATACTATGTTAGAGTGGTATGATTATGATAGTTTCTTAAAGGTTTTTGTAAAATTGAAAAAATAGTATGAAATCTTTGAGAAACTCCAAATTATAAGAAATGTAGAAAGTAAAAAAGGGGAAATCCTTCCCAGTTCCACAGAGCCAATCACTATTAATGTTTTCTTGTTTTTTACTTCTCAAAATTTTTTGTATAAAAGAAGTATATATGCGTGGTCACGTTGTAGGGGAGGAAGACTATCCTCTACCCTCTCTGGGTCCATCTGGCTGGGCTATGAATTAAAATGACATGAGACAGAATAACAGCAGAAAATCAAACAAAGCTTTATAATGTGTATACATCGGAGAAACCCAGGGAAAACCGGGCAACTTAGACAGGGTGGCCGAGGTGCCAGGTTAAGTAGCACCTTCAGCTAAAGACAAAGGAGGGTGTTGGGGGTAGTGGTTTGGGATTTCAAAGGGGAGGAAGGCAATTCACTTGGAGATGGAAAAGCAAATATTTGTTAGACAACTGTTTAGTGGGCCACCTATAGAGAATGTGCCCCGAGAGACAGAATTTCAATAAAATGGGCTTGTTGCTGCCTTTCTTATCATCCTTATTTTACATTCTACTACAGTTATCTCGTGGTATTACTCCTTCCTGGAAGAGGCCTTCTGTCTTAAATTCTTTTAGGCAGTTAGGGGGAAGGCCAAAGTTTCTTTCAGAGTCTTTTGTTCTTTTTCATTTTATTTATTTATTTATTTTTTCCCCCAAAGCCCCAATAGATAGTTGTATGTCATAGGTGCACATCCTTCTAGTTGCTGTATGTGGGACGTGGCCTCAACATGGCCGGAGAAGCAGTGCGTTGGTGTGCGCCCGGGATCTGAACCCCGGGCCGCCAGCAGCGGAGCGCGCGCACTTAACTGCTAAGCCATGGGGCCGGCCCCCAGAGTCTTTTGTTCTTAAAAATAATTAAGCCAACACCAAGAGCCACATTTTGGGGTGGCCAACTCTGATCTCCCATAGCGTGTGTGTGGGTGTGTGCGTGTGTGTGCCCACATACACACACAGTTTCTTTCTTATAGGAATTAAATATTCTGCACATCATATGACAACTTGCCCTTTTCTGTTTTTTGAACCAACAGTCTATCCTGCACAACTTTCATCCCACAGTGCTAACTACTATTAATATTTTATTTTTCCTTCTAGAAATTTTCTTTGTGTGTACAAAAACATAAGTAAATAGAGAGAAATAAACACATACACATATTTTTTAAGAGAATCAAGTTCGTACTCTACATGTTGTTCACCAACCTGACTTTTTTCTCTCTTTATGACCCAACAGCATGTCCAGGCACCTTTCTATGCCCAAATGCACAACTCTGCATCAAACTTTTGGGCAGCCGCTTAGGATCCCACAGGATGGATGCAACATCCTTTGTTTTACCATTCCTACATCGATGGACAGACAGGGTATCTCCAATATTTTGCAATTCCTGACTAAAATGTGCGCTTCTGTGAGTACTTCTGTAGGATTAGTTACTGGAAATACGTCTTCTGGGTCAAGGTTGTGCATCTTCAAAATATTGATTAAGTCCTACAGAATCACCCTCCAAGAGGTCATGCCCTTAAAACCCTCGCTCACCTCACCGTGTGAGAGTGCGCACTTACTCCGCCCTGGCCAGCCCTGGCCTTTATGGATATTTTAATTTTTTGACTAGTCTGAAAGTTAAGTCTGGCATCGTGTTATCTGGATTTGCATTCCCTTGTCACCCAAGAAGTTAAACCTCTATTCCCAAGTTTCCTGGCCTTTTCTCCTTCTTCTCTCATTTGCCCATTTATCATTTTGCTCCCATGTCTTCTTCATCCTAACACTCAGGTGCTGTCCCTACTGTGTCTCAATTTCCCTCCAGTCTTCTCTCCAATTTCCCACTCCACACAAACCAACCTGTAAAGGATAAACATTTATATCAGAAACATCAGAAACAGAAAGTGACAAAATGGCAGCCCTGGAGAATCAGTGTGGGCTGAAGCTGGATCTCAGACGCGAAGCTGGGGATTAAAGTCTTTCTTCCATCTGGAACCTGGCGTCCATGAAACAGTGACCGCATTGTGAGCCTTCCCAGAAAAAGCACCGTGTTGCCTGGCTACCAGGCAATGTATATATGACTTGGCAGCTGGCCTGGCTTTGTAGCTCAGAGGAAAATTCCAGGGTGGGATGCAGTCTGAGGTCCCAAAGACAAATGGGCTGAAAGGTTTAACCCTTTCTTCTCAGGGAGCTTCAGCTGAGGGGTATTCCCTCTCAGGTAACCCCGGCCAGGTGATTGGACTTCCAGGGGTTTGGTTTTCTTCTTTGCAAAATGGGCTCAGCAGGACCCCACTTGGCGGTAGGCTGTGTAGAATCCATGAGATTCATACCCCAGAGCTGGCGCTTCTGGGACCCAGCATTGGGAAGAGGGTCTTCCTATTCACACATACGCTGGCTCAGATGCTCATTGTTTTGCGGCTTTGGGATGCTTGTTTAACTCCTCTGGGCGCAGATTTTTTGTCACTAAACTGAGAGCAACAATACAAGTCCTGGTTGGGTTGCCTTGAACATTCAATTTATGGAAACAGCCTCAACAGAGTGGGACCGTCAGGCAGAAATGTTCTGCCTCTCTTCCCTCCTTCCCTTCTCTTCAGCACACTTACAACTGGTCTGCCCTCCTTCTGGTCACCTCAGAGCTTCCGTGACACCATACCCTACCAGTGCTGCTTACGACTTTGCTGTGGCTTCCCGTGCTAGCATTCAGTGAGGAATTCACCAGCCCACAGGGTCCTGCCTCCCAGCTCCCTGTCTCTCACCACACTCTGGCCTCACTGGTCTTCATTTTGTTCTTTGATCATACCAAGGTAGTTCCCACCTCCACGCCAGCTTCCCCTCAGATCAGGGCTGGCTCATTCTCATCCTGTGGGGCTCAGGTTAAATATCATCTCCTCAAAGAGACTTTCTCCCTGCTCCACCTAAAATAGCAGCGAAATACAGCCCTCCAGACCCTGCTCCCAACCCCAGACCCTCAATGTCATGGGGCTCCCTGAAGATGCACACCCCCAACACACACACATTCTGTAGATCCCAAAATAAATCCCCCTTAACCCCCGTTACTCAGAAAATTATCTCATACTCATTAAGGTGGATACCTGTTGGCTTGCCCACCCACCATCCATTCCCCTTTATTCTGGTCATGTGTTTTCTATTTTATGTGGGCAGCCAGGCCAGCCTCTCCCTCAGCCCTTGCAGTGTGAGAGAAGGTGACATCACCTCCAGATCCAGAAAGGACACATGTCCTATGTCTGGTCAATCAGCATGTCAAGGATTAACTCATGGATGGGCCTGGAGCTTTAGTGGAACTTTTGGGATAGAGGCACTGTTTCCACTGAGGTTGGAAGCTGGTGGTGCCCATGCCTGGTGCTGTCTATACTACCTTGAGGGGAGAGTTTATGGCACAATGAAGCCAGATCAGAGGAAAGTGGGTCCCAGAGGCTGAGATAAAGATCACGTCTTGAGGACATCATTTGAAATGCTAGATCCAACCGTACCTGAAGCACTTTGAAGTTTACAGTTGTTGAGCCAATACATTTCCGCTCATTGTGTTTTAGCCAATTTGGGTTTATTTTTCTGTCACTTACATGTGAAACATGTGTGACAGATAACACCTTTCTCCTAAGCCCTGGTCACCTCTCAGTTTCAAAACATGAAAGTCATCACTGCTTCTTCTCTATTCTCCATTCCCATATCCAAAGAGTTGCCACGTCTTGTGGAGTCTACCCCATAAATGTGTCTCCCATCTCTCTCATATTTTCCATACTTATGCACACATTTACCATCTCTCACGCTATCACATCTCCCAGGGGACAGAACTCTAGTCTGCCCCACCGTTAATTCTCCACACTTGCTCTCTCCATACTATTTTCCAATCTCAGGAAGGAGATCCTTTGGAAACACATGTCTAACTCTGTCCTTCTCCTGCTTAGAAACATTCCTTCAGTGACAAGAGACAGAAATACTAATTGATAAAGCAAAAACAAACAAACAGAAAAATAAAAGTTGTTTACTGAATTAGATCACTGAAAAGCCCAGGGGTAGTTGGCTTCAGGCATAGATGGATCCACGTCCTCAAAAGCTTTCATCAGAGATCCCTCTCTCTCCATGTCTAGGTTCTGATTTCTCTAGCAGAAATAATCCCCAATGCTTCCAGTAAAACTCCTAGAGCTGTCCCTCAATGGCCCAGGTTGAGTCATCTGTCCATCCTGGAGCCAATTACAGTGGCTTCTATTAACCAAGTAGAGGTCACAGGAGCAGAGGAGAGAGGCCAGCCCCACATAAGCCCCATACACTGAGAGGGTTGGAGAGGGGATTCTCCAAAAGGAAAAGGGGGTTTTGTAATAGAATGAGTACTGGTTATGTCCACTACACCCATCCAAAACATAACAGTGTCTTTGAGATCAAGTTCAGGCTCTGTGAGGCTCCCTGTGGCCTTCTCTGCAGCCACTCTTCACTTTCTGCCACCAGAACTGCCTCTACGTACTAGTGAGAATAAAACACTTCTGGTTCCCTCAACTCTCTCACCCCTAGACTTTTGCACATGCCCACCCTCAACCCAAATGCTCCTTCCTCCCATTCTCTTCTTTGCAACAAGTTCCTGCTCAGTTTTGAAGCCTCATCACACAGATTACCTCCACCAGGAAGGAGGTCCTGAGACCCCACAAACGAGATTCGGTGCCCAAGGTGGATATTCGTGGTTTGATCTATGTTTCTTTGGGGATACTAACCTTGCCCCTTATTTTGGGGGCTGCTTCTCTTCTTCCCATATTCCACCGAAGGTGGCCTATCATAGTATTCTGTGTGCCCTGACCACGGGGTGAGCGTATGGGCCAAGCCAGGGCAGTTAAGAATCTTCTCCTAAGGACTAGGGAAGCAAGACTCCTCCTCGCAGATGGATAATCTAGGAATAGCAGCATTCTGATCTCATGGGGAAGCCTTGCGTGACAGCACGCTGCCAGCATACAGACTCACGTGGTAGAAAGACAGCTGCTGGCTGCAGTCCAGCACCCTGGGGACAGCTACGCCCCTTCCCTCTCTGGGATGTTGTTACCGGAGCCAAGAATTCCCCCTCTTTGCCTGAACTAGTTTGAGTTGTTTCTGTCATTCGCAACCTTCAGACCAGCTGCGCCCCTGTCATTCTACTGAGTGGCCACGTGTGCCAATTGAAAACGCAAATTCGTGGTGGGAGAGCTTAAGGTGAACTAAATTGGGCTCCCTTCCCTTGCACCAGGAGAGTCCTAGAGGACCCCCAGAAGGAACCACCCTCCAGTGATGCACCTCCATACATACTTGACAAATTGATCTTAATGGATGAACTGCTGCTCTTTGAGGGAACTATCTGTAAAGGGACACTTCTGCCCAGTATGCCATGCTGGGTGAGAATTCTGTTCAAAATGAATGGAATTCCAGAGACACAGCTTAACATATGGTGGTTAAGGGATGGGATCTGGAGTTACACCACCTCAACTCCAATTCTGGCCCTGTAAATTACTTGCTGTGTGCCTGTAAACAAGTTACTTAACTTCTCTGTACTTTAGATTCTTCATCTGTGAAGCAGAAGTGAGGGTAAAAAAAAAGTATGACCTCATAGGATTGCTCAGAGGATGCAGTAAGAAAATCTATGCAAAATACACAAAACCGTGCCCCACATCTAGTCAGTCCCAGATGAGTGTAAACTATGAAGAGCCTCCGCTTGCTGAATGACGAATAGAAAGAAGCGAGAGAAACATTTGCTCTTCCACTAGAAATGTGTGAGTGAAGAGGGAAAACACGAATGTGGATCCGAATTAGGCTGACGTGTATTTCACCATCTGAACACACTGCGATCTTCGCTTTTCTCATAAGAGCCACCATGTCTCCAGCCCCTTATGTTGTCTTTGCCTGCCAAGCATTCACAACAACTCTTCTGGGCCAACCCTTTCTCTAACTCTTGTTTCCTATGGTTCAGGGGGTGCTGATCCCCACCCCTCAGACTCCAGGGGTGGGCACAGGACCCAGGTCTGGCCAAGGAGAGCAGCATATCCTCTTGGCTTCGGTGATTGGTTCAGGGATGGGCACATCATCCAAGTAAGGCCACAAGGGAATGAATTCCAGGCAGTGAGGATGATTGGGGGCCATCCTGGAAGCTGACTACTATGGTGTGGTCACCGAGGTGGAGGAAAGTCAGAAGAGAGCACTGTCACGGAGGTCTGGTGAAGCCAATTCAGTGTTGCATCTTGACTCAACTAAGGAGGGGATGATAAACTGTCAAGTACTTCTGAGACCTGAAACTCAACTATTGGATTTGTCAACGTAGAGGTTATTGGTGGCCTTTCAGTAGGGCAGTGTGGATGGAAGCTTGACTGGAATGGGGTTAAGAGAGAAAGAGTGACATGGAAGTAGAGAGAGGGACTGTAGGGTTAGCTCTAAGGGTGAGAAGACAAATGGTGCAGTACCAAATAGAGATAAGGGGCTGAGGTGTACTTTTTAGGATGGGATGTATTACAGCATGTCTGTGGACTGACTGGAATATTCCAGTGGAGGAGGAAATTCTGGTGATGCAAGAGAAGGGGAGGATGTGAGAATGATGCTCTTGAACAAGAGGAGAATAGGATCCAAGTGGAGAGGGTGGCCTTAGAGAGGAGCAGAGCAGTTTATACATAGCAACAGGAGAAGGAAGGCTGCCAGGGCCCAGGTGCAGGATGAAGGCAGTGTCAGAAGAATGTGGCAGCTCATTTTTGACTTAAACAGTATGTGGCACCAAGTGGAGCCCCAAATTGCCCTACCTTGAACACTGATCTTCAACTGGCGCAACTCTTCAGCATGGAGGCCATGCTGTGCTGTGGTTGAGAACCAGGACTATCCCTCCCAAACCACCTGGCTTCAAATCTTTGCTCTGTTGTGTGCCAGCTATTGCACAAATTACCTCTCCCCTTCGTGACTCAGTTTCCTTACATGAAAAAAAGGACCTCTGAAAGTATCTGACCAAAGGGTTATTGTGAGAACACACTGAGAGAACACTTAGCTCACCTACTTATCCTTGATGCACGTTACTTATTGCTAGACTGAGACAGTCTTCAATTGTTACTTATTGCTAGAACAAGACAGTATTTAACTGTTACTTATTGCTAGAATGAGACAGTATTCAATTGTTACTTATTGCTAGAATGAGTCAATATTCCACGAAATTCAGAAGAAAGTTATCAGTAAAGTGCAGGGTTTACAAAAGGAACATGTCCCTCACTTATTGTAGATTATTATTACATTATAATAATCTTATGTAAAACATATATAGTAAACTTATACATAATTATATATGAATATAATAATCTTATATAAAATTATATAATAAATACTAATAATATATAATAATCTCTGTGTGTGTGTGTGTGTGTGTGTGTGTGTGTGTGTGTAGCATTAGCCCTGAGCTAACATCTGTCGCCAATCCTCCTCTTTTTTGCTGAGGAAGACTGGTCCTGGGCTAACATCTGGGCCCATCTTCCTCTACTTTATATGGGACACCACCACAGCATGGCTTGACAAGCGCTGCGTCAGTGCATGCCCGGGATCCGAACCCTGGGCTGTCGCAGTGGAGCGCACGCACTTAACCGCTATGCCGCCGGGCCAGCTCCATAATATATAATAATCTTATGGTAGATTTTCCATCACTTATTGTAGGATCTACAACATGGTCCCCATTTCAGTTGACTCTATGAACTAATACTTTGTAGGAATAAACTGACAGAGACACGATCAACAGTGAATTGAATATTTATTGAATATCGAAGATGGAGCTACAATACGCAATCATCCTTCAGCAAAAGCTAATGAAAACCTTTCTCCTACATGTCCAGATGAATGTCCTGGAAAACAGAAGACACTGCATTATTTTCGATATATTCCTTTTACTTGACGCATTAACCTTGATCTGTTGGAAGCAAATTCCAGCATTTGCGCTCCCTTCTGCTTTAAACAGTATTTCTAATTGTCTCTAGGTTTGGGATCCTGAGGGTTTTCTTGAGCCCCAGGACAATGCCCCGTAAGATTAGGGGCTGGGGGAGAGGCATGCTATTCATTTGTGAAGTCTCCCGTGAAAGGAGACCCCAGGGCGCCTCTCTGGGAAATTGCTTCTCTCAAACAATATGCCTTTCTTCCCCCCTTGAAGGGCCTGCATGCCTCCAAGGTTCCAAGTAAGCTCATTTGAAGGCCACAGCTCTAATGACCTTCAGGCCTCCAACTGATCTGGAAGCCTCCAGGCCTCCAGCCCACTCAGTCTCTCCTGGGACACTCCCCGGCAGCCACACCAGACTGAGGGGCGCCAGGAGCCTCCTCTCCTTAATCCCTCCAGCTGGGGCTGGAGGCCCTTGCAAGAGCCGGGAAGAAAGCTTGTCACCCCGACCCCTGGTCTTCCGCCTCAGCACAGGGGGTTGTCTGAGCCCCCTGCCCAACACCCAAGTGACAGAATTTCTGTGCCAGTGAGGTCTAGGGAATGCAGCCTGGCTAGGAAGGGAAAGAAAGTGTTACTGTTTCCATATCCAGGAAGTGGGGAGGCCTTGACCCTATTAATGTTTTCATATTCAAGAAGCGGGTGAGCACAGACCTTGTAGATATTTCCACACCCAGGAATGGGGTACACAGAGACTCTGCCTCCACTTCCATCTCCTCCTAGGGGAGGAGACCCAATGAAGCTTGTCTCCAGCTTCAGTGAGGATTCCGGCTAGACCCGGGACTTGCTGCATCCTCCCCACCAGCCTCACTCAGCCTCAGCCTTCCCTAAGCCCCCAGAAGGCCTCAGCTTCCTGCATTCCAGAGGAGGGGAGCCAGGAGGGAGGCGCAGAAGGCTCGCACCCCATTCACCCTGCATATCAACGAGCAAGATGGCTCCCAGGTCCCAGCCTGGTGCAGAGCCCTCTGGGGCACCAGGAGCGACAGATTGTCCCTAGATGCCATACTACAGGACAGTGACAGGGGGGACCCATCTGGAAGCCCCTATTCTCCCTCTGTTGTGCTGATCAGAGGAATTCAGAGACCCTGCCTGGGACAGCCAGGTGCAAACTATAAATAAAGTTCTATCAGACACCAACAATGAAGCATTCACTCATTTAACAAGTGTTTTCCGTGCCTGTGTCGCAGGCACCACGCTAAATTCTGGGGAGTCAGGGGAGCTCATGATGATACCTTCTTTTGCTCCTGGAGGGGGTGAGGTAGGGAGTGGGGACTCTGGCAAATAAAGTCAAGATAATATTTCGAATGAATGGAGACAGGCAGTGATTTCTTGGATGTGACACCAAACATTCAGGCAACAGGGGCAAAAAGAGACAAGTGGGACTCCAACTTCCTTAAAAATGTTTGTGCATCAAAGGAAACCATCAACAATGTGAAAGGGTAACCTACGGAATGAGAGAAAGTACTTGCAAATGATATCGCTGATAAGTGGTTAATATCCAGCATGTGTAAAGGACTCCTAAACTCAACAAAAAGTAAATAAATAAACCCAATTAAAAAATGGGCAAAGGGGGCAGGGCTGGTGGCGTGAGTGGTTAAGTGTGCGCTCTCCGCTGCAGCGGCCCGGGGTTCGCTGGTTCGGATCCCGGGCGTGCACCCACGCACCGCTTGGCAAGCCATGCTGTGGTGGTGTCCCATATAAAGTGGAGGAAGATGGGCATGGATGTCAGCCCAGGGCCAGTCTTCCTTGGCAAAAAAAGAGGAGGATTGGCAGATGCTAGCACAGGGCTGAGCTCCTCACAAAAAAAAAAAAAAAAAAAAAAGGGCAAAGGACTTCAATAGACATTTCTCCAAAGATGATGGACAACAAGTACATGAAAAGATGTTCAACATTATAATCATCAGAGAATGCAAATCAAAACCACAATGAGATATCACTTCATCCATTAGGATGGTTATTATTGAAAAAAGAAAGAAAGGGGCCTGCCTGGTGGTGTAGTGGTTAAGTTTGCGTGCTCTGCTTCGGCGGCCCAGGGTTCGCAGGTTCAGATCCTGGGCGTGGACATATGCATCACTTATCAAGCCATGCTGTGGCAGCATCCCACATATACAGTAGAGGAGGGTGGGCATGGATGCTAGCCCAGGGCCAATCTTCCCTTGCAAAAAGAGGAGGATTGGCAACAGATGTTAGCTCAGGGCTAATCTTCCTCACCAAAAAAAAAAAAAAGAAAAAAGAAAGAAAGAAAATAACAAGTGTTGCCAAGGATGTGGAGAAATTGGAACCCTTGTGCACCACTGGTGGGATTATAAAATGATGTAGCTGCTATGGAAAACAGTAGGGAGACTCCTCAAAAAAATAAAAATAGAACTACCTTATGACCAAGCAATCCCACTCCTGGGTGTATATCCAAAAGAAATGAAAGCAGGGTCTCAAAGAGATATTTGCACATCTTTGCCACACAAAGGGCATGATCTGTTTGCCGTAAGACAAAAGCCAGTCCGTCAAGAGGCAAGACGGTGGTAGAGAAAGGACTTCTATTACATGAAAAGCCAGCTAATCGGAAGACGGTGGACTCATGTCCTAAATAACTGTCTTAAAGAGAATACAGAATCTTGAAGCAGTTGTATAGGGGTAGCGGGCTATAGAGGAGGCATCCAGAATGTTGACCATCTGGCGCTGCAGACTGGGGGTCACCACACCATCTGGCACTGTACACTGGGGGGTGCCACACCAGACCTTTCAGCTGTCATTGATGATGTATGCCAGCACAGAATCTCTCTCCAGGGGACATTGGAGGAGAGAGTCAAGAAGGTTGTCCATCTGGCTCCATAGACTGGGGGTCGCTACATTTCTAAGAAACTCAAAAGAACAAAGTTACTGTTTTATAGCAGCTGGGAGGTATAAAGCTAAGTAGGGGGTCATAAGTCAAAATGCATGCAGTTTTCTTTATGTTTCCGTTATTTATTACCTAGCCTACATGCAAGCCAGAGTATGTCCACCTGGGTTAATTATTTAGAGGTTATACGTAGTTACAATATGGCTCCCTTTCTGCAAAAATGGCTTTTTTATGTCAAGTTCGTGTTGAGCCAGTATCACATCCATGTTCATAGCACCACTATTCACAATAACTAAGAGGCGGAAGCAACTCAAGTGTCTATTAATGGACACAGGGATAAGCAAACGTGGTCTGTCCATACAATGGAATATTATTCAGCCTTGAAAGGGAAGGAAGTCTTGTCTCATGCTACAACATGGATGAACCTTAAGGACATTATGCTAAGTGAAAGAAGCCAGTCACTAAAAGACAAATATTGTATGACTCCACTTCTATGAGACACCTAGAGTATTCAAATTAATAGAAATAGAAAGTAGAATGGTGGTTACCAGGAGCTGGAGGGAGGGGAGAAATGGAGAGTTTTTTTTGTGTGTGAGGAAGATCAGCACTGAGCTAACATCTGATGCCAATCCTCCTCTTTTTACTGAGGAAGACTGGCCCTGGGCTAACATCCGTGCCCATCTTCCTCCACTTTATATGGGACGCTGCCACAGCATGGCTCTACAAGCAGTGCGTCGGTGCACACCCGGGATCCGAACCAGTGAACCCTGGGCCGCCGCAGCAGAGCGTGCGCACCTAACCGCTTGCGCCACCGGGCCAGTCCCAGGAGTTGTTTTTAAATGGTACAGCATTTCAGATTTGCAAGATGAAAAACGTCTGGAGATCTGTTTCCCAACAGTGTGAATATACACACTACTACTGAATTGGATACTTAAAAATGGTTAAGATGGTAAATTTTATGTTTTTTACTACAATTAAAAATCTTAATAAAGATAATAAAACAGGTAACCTGCCGATTCCTCTGAAATTTCTACACAGGAGAGGCTTCAGAAGGATGGGGAGGAGGGATCTTGAAGCTGGTTTGTATATCACTTTACACATAACCTAGAGAAGATGTCAGTTATCCACATAAAAGAATGGTTGTTAGTTATGGAGATGGGGCCACTGATGGAGTGACAGACATTGTTGGAGGGTGTAAGGGGCTATTCTAGCTACAGTTCTCAGAAAAGGACCCTCTAAAGAGGTGACATTTAAGCCAAAGCCTAGATGAGAAGCCAAGTGAAGGTCTGGGAAGAACATACCACGAAGAGGGAGAGTGAGTGTGAAGACCCTGGAGAGAACAACATTGGATGGAAAGGAACCCAGTGTGGCTGGAGCATTGCACGTGAAGTGGAAGGTGGGAGAAGGTTACCCTGTGTGGGGTAAGTGTTCTGTAAGAGCAAAAGGCTAAAGGAATATTGCAATCCAGAATAGCAGCTATAACCATTATTTCCACCGTTATTATCATGTTGTCAATTTCCAGAAAGGCAGACTGAAGTTATGGTAGCCATCAACAGGATGAATTGTTTAACCAGAAAATATCCCCTAGGAAGCAGGGTAAAGCAGGTCCCTTCACGCCCTGGTTCCACCACTCACCAGCTGCATGCCTCGCCTCTGTCTTAGCGAAGTTTATAGTCTAACAGGGATGAGAGACATTGCAACAGCATATGAATGAGCTGGTGGTTATCATCAGAGGAGGATATGATGCTTGAGCAGCAGAGGAAACCACCCAGTGGTGGGCTGGGAAATGCTTAACAACTGGCTCTCCAGGGAAACAAAACCATGATTTGCAGTGTTTGCCAAATTCCATGGTGTAAATACTCCCGCTGTGGCTGATTTCAAGCTAACAATGTGATGTTACCGAATGTGGAGTTGGGAAGAGATGAATACAAGTGGCTCTTGTGAGCCTGTGAAAGCCAGCACAAGCCCACCACTTCCCTTATTCTGGGAAGGGTCAGAAAAGGCTTCCTGGAGGAAGTGTCCTGAAAAGGTAGAAGAATTAGGAAGGAGGGGCAATGGGAAGGGAGGTCTTTCAGGCTAAGGGATCCACAGCTCCAAGACTGGCCCTTGAGAGTGTGGCCTCCAAGAAGTGCGTGTGACAAGTATGGAAAGCAGAGACTCTGTCTGTTTTGTTTTGTTTTGTTTATTGTGGTGAAATGCACGTAATATAAAATTTGACTTCTTAGGGCCGGCCCCGTGGCTTAGTGGTTAAGTGCGTGCGCTCCGCTGCTGGCGGCCCGGGGTTCGGATCCGGGCGTGCACCAATGCACCACTTCTCCGGCCATGCTGAGGCTGCGTCCCACATACAGCAACTAGAAGGATGTGCAACTATGACATACAACTATCTTCTGGGGCTTTGGGGGGAAAAAAAAATAAGGAGGAGGGTTGGCAATGGATGTTAGTTCAGAGCTGGTCTTCCTCAGCAAAAAGAGGAGGATTAGCATGGATGTTAGCTCAGGGCTGATCTTCCTCACAAAAAAAAAAATTTGCCTTCTTAATCACTTTTAAGTGTACAGTTCAGTAGTGTTAAGTATATTCACATTGTTGTGCAAACAGGACCACCATTCATCTCCAGAAGCCTTTTCACCTCACAAAACTGAAACTCTATACCCATTAAAAAACAATTCCCCATTCTGCCCTACCCCAGCCTCTGGCAACCCCCATTCTACTTTCTCTCTACGAATTTGACTACTCTAGGGACCTCACAGAAGTGGAATCATACAATATTTGTCTTTTTATGACTGGCTTATTTCACTTAGCATAATGTCTTCAAAGTCCATTCATATTGTAGCATGTGTCAGAATTTCCTTCCTTTTGAAGGCTGAATAATGTTTCATTGTATGGATATACCACACGTTGTTTATTCATTCATTCATCAATGGATACTCGAGTTGCTTCTGCCTCTTGGCTACTGTGAATAACGTTGCTAAGAACATGGGTGTACAAATATCTCTTTGAGAGCCTGCTTTCAATTCTCTTGGGTATACACCCAGAAGTGGAATTGCTGGATAGAGACCCAGTCTGCTTTGCACATTACTGTTGCCCCAGCATAGTGTCTGGCACTCAGGAGGGTCATGGGAGATACTGAACTGTGCCTAGAAAATGGTCTTGGGAAGAATCCTACTTTCTTGGGACCCACTATGTACCGAGCATCTGCCAAGAACTCTATATGTGTTATCTCATTTAAGGTAGAAACTATAATGATATCCATTCATAAGGGCTCAGAGAGGCTCATATCATAAGATACCCACTCCACAAGGGCTCAGAGAAGTGAAACTCCTTGAGTAGGAGGAGCTACAAGAGAGCAAGATTGGTGGGCAGAGGCTGGGTTGATTGGAACCTCCAATAAATGCCAAGGAGAGTGGTCTTCACCCTAAGGGGCATTGACTGGTGTGTAGCAGAGAGAGTGATGTGGTAAGATTTTTCTCTTAAGAAGATCCCTCTGGCTGCAAGCACAGAGTGCATCAGAAGCCAGAATGGGACGGGGAAAGACAGGTTAGGAGATCATTGCAAAATCCAGGGAGACATGGAGTGACCTGGACCAAAGGTATGCCACGGAGACAGGGAGAAGAGGAATGGTTTAAAAGACATCTAGAGGGACAGTTGGGCATGACTTAATGTGCAAGATGTGGGGCTGGTGAAGTCATGGAGTGCTCCCAGGTTCCCACCTTGTAAGCATGTGGCTGAACAAGAGCTCCCTTCCCCCAAAGTGGGACTGCGTTTGAATAGAGATGGCTAGAGTAGCCAGGCAGGGATCTCTTCGAGGGCTGGCCAGCCACATGTTTCTCCATTTGCTGAGCCTGCAGATGTGTCCTTGGATCAGATGACGGCTGTGGGGGTGGAGAGGGCTAGAGGCAGGAAGAACTGAGATAACAGAGACCAGACTCAATCTGCCACAGTTGTTCTGGCTCTGAAAGGAATACGTCATCCCGGCTGGCCTATCCTCTAGTTCACTCTTTTAAACAAGATTTTTTTATTCTTCTTAGGCTAAAAGAAATATATGCTCATTGTGGCTACTTTAGAAATTAAAGAGGGGAGAAGTCAATATGGCGGCATAAGCAGACTCTGAACTCACCTCTTCCTGCAGACACAGCCAATTTACAACTACTCGTGGAAAAATTACTCCTGAGACAGAACTGAAAACTGGATAAGAGGAACTCCTGCAACAAAGGACAATCCTAATTGAAGTGGAAGAGGCAGAAACTCCCTTCTGGAGAGAGAAAAAATGCCGCCTTCACAAGCCGCCAGCTTCACGGCAGGGAGCAGGCCAAAGGAACACAGCCCTCCCTGGAGGAGCGGGACCCTGAGCCGGGAGTGCCCCCGCTGTAGGCATTTTGTGGACCCAGCACAATCGAGACGAGTGGCATAATATCTGACTTTGCCTGCTACTAAAACATTGGGGAGTACCCCCAGAAAACTTGGCTCACAAAGAAATTAAAACCGGCTCTTAAAGTGCCCACATGCAAACTCACCCATTTCAGAAAGCATCCTAAAATCACCAGAAAGAAAGGTGCATAGTGCTTTGGTGAAAAGAGACTCACCTGATAGGCCCTGAGTGCATCTCGGTGAGAGGTGAGACCTCCCCAGGGACTGGGACATTGGCGGCGGCCATTTTTGTGGCCTGGTGTGTGCGTGCTGACGCAGACGCCATTGGAGTTCTCCCTGGGGCCTGCTAGCCCAGGTCTGCCTCACCCACTAGAGCACCGATTTAATCCAGCTCAGCCAGGGCAGGCAGCCCACCCTAGAGACTGGCCCCACCCAAAAACAAGCCCTCAGGCAACTTGTGGGCCTGCATAGATTGGTGACTGGATTCTCTGCAGCCTGGCAACTGAGCCAACTTCAGCAGGGCAGGGCGTGCACAAGGAGCAGGTGGAGAGTGTGGGGCAGTGGTGGAGTGTGTGGGGCTCCCGCCATGGAGAGACTGGGTCCACTTGGGGAGGTCGGGGAGCACACACGGGGCAGGACTGTGTTGACTGTGTGTGTGGACCTGTGGGCAGCAGGGCTTGTCAGCTGCAGAAGACTTGTGCTTCTTGAAGACCCACATAGGGGGTTTGCCCCACCTTCCAAAGTCTGAAACAATTGGGTGCTCCTGTGCCTGAGGCCAGCCCCACCCAGCTGCAATCCTCAGAGAGCTGACAAGAGACCTAAAGACTGGAGGCTTATAGCAATTGTAAGCCCCTGAGCCTAACAACCTGCCACGCTGGGGGCCTACTCACTTAAAAGAAATACTGCAACACAAATGTGGTATTAGAACTTGCAGTCAACTGTGCTGGGGCTCCCCACACCTCATAAAGAGACTGAAGGGCCCACAACAACTACAAACAGCCGAGCATTACAACAGTGGACCAGGATCATAACTCAGCCTACCTGGGCACATACAGGGAGAGCAAACAGGCCACAACAGAAGGACACACGTAGCCCACATAGGGGTCACCCCTGGAACATTGAGAACTGAGGGAAGCACACTGCAGACCTCCTAAGGCATCACTTGTATAAGGTCACCTATCCAAGAGCAGGAGACGTAGCCGACCTACCTCATACGTAGACACAAGCACAGGGAAAGAGGCAAAATGAGGAGGCAAAGGAATACATTCCAAGTAAGGAAACAGGACAAAACCCCAGAAAAGGAACTAAGTGAAACAGAAATGAGCAACCTACCTGACAGAGAGTTCAAACTAAGAGTGTTAAGGATGCTCACTGATGTGGGGAGAAGAATAGATGAACTCAGTGAGAATGTCAACAAAGAAATGGAAGATATAAAAAAGAACCAATCAGAAATGAAGAATACGATACTGGAAATGAAAAATTCGCTAGAAGGACTCAAAAGCAGAGTAGAGGATACAGGAGAACAGATCTGCGAGCTGGACGAAAGACTAGAAGAAATTACCCAAGCTGAACAGGTAAAAGAGAAAAGAATTAAAAAGAGTGAGGACAGTCTAAAGGACCTCTGGGACAACATCAAGCACACTAACATCCATGTTATAGGTGTCCCAGAAGGAGAAGAGTGAGACAAAGGGGCAGAGAATCTATTTCAAGAAATAATAGTTGAAAACTTCCCTAACCTAAGGAAGGAAACAGACATCCAGGTACAGGAAGCACAGAGAGCCCCAAACAAGATAAATCCAAAGAGGCCCACCCCAAGACACATCATAATCAAAATGTCTAGAATTAAAGATAAAGAGAGAATCCTAAAAGCTGCCAGAGAAAGACAAGTTACATACAAAGGAAACCCCATAAGGCTATCAGCTGACTTCTCAGCAGAAACCTTACAGGCTAGAAGAGAGTGGCATGATATATTTAAAGTGCTAAAAGGAAAAAACTTACATCCAAGAATACTCTACCCAGCAAGATTATCATTCAAAATGGAAGGAGACATCAAAAATTTCCCAGACAAGCAAAAATTAAAGGAGTTTGTCACCAAGAAACCAGTGCTACAAGAAATGTTAAAGGGACTGATTTAAGGGGAAAAGAGAAGATCACAAATAGGAAAAATTATCTATTTCCATGATAAGAGGGCAATGGATACAAATGCACAAAAATGAGGTTAGATATGATATCAAAAACATAAAATGAGGGAGGAGGGGAGTTAAAGAGTAGAGCTTGCAGACAGAGGTCAAACTAAAGAGACCATCAATTCTGTATAGAAGAAGAAGGAACAGAGAAGGACTACTAAGACATTGAGGAAAAAAAGTTAAAAAATGGCAGTAAGTACATAGTTATCAATAGCTACTTTAAACGTCAATGGACTAAATGCCCCAATTAAAAGGCATAGGGTGGCTGATTGGATAAAACACCAAGACCCATATATATGCTGCATACAAGAGACACAGTTCAGACCTAAAGACACTCACAAACTGAAAGTGAAGGGATGGAAAAAGACACTCCACGCAAATGGCAATGAAAAGAAAGCTGGGGTAGCAGTACTCATATCAGACAAAATAGACTTTAAAACAAAAACTGTAAAAAGAGACAAAGAAGGGCATTACATAATGATCAAGGGAACAATCCAATAAGAGGATATAACACTTGTAAATACCTATGCACCCAATGTAGGTGCACCTAAATATATAAAGCAATTATTAACAGACATAAAAAGAGCAATAGACAGTAACACAATAATAGTAGAGGACTTTAACACTCCACTTACACCAATGGATAGATCATCCAAACAGAAGATCAATAAGGAAACATTGGCCTTAAACGACACACTAGAACAGATGGACCTAGTAGATATATACAGAGCATTCCATCCAAAAACCGAAGAATACACGTTCTTTTCAAATGCACATGGAACATTCTCCAGGACTGATCACATATTAGGCCACAAAACAAGTCTCCATAAATTTAAGAAGATTGAAATAATACCAAGCATCTTTTCTGACCACAACGGTATGAAACTAGAAATCAACTATAGGAAGAAAATCAGAAAAGCCACAAATACATGGAGATTAAACAAAATGCTACTGAACAACGACTGGGTCAATGAGGAAATCAAAGAAGAAATCAAAAAATACCTGGAGACAAATGAAAATGAAAATACAACATGCCAGAATTTATGGGATACAGCAAAAGCGGTTCTAAGAGGGAAGTTTATAGCAATACAGGCCTATCTCAACAAACAAGAAAAATCTCAAATAAACAATCTAACAATGCACCTAAAGGAACTGGAAAAAGAAGAACAAACAAAGCCCAAAATCAGTAGAAGAATGGAAATAATAAAAATCAGGGCAGAAATAAATGAAATAGAGACTAAAAAAAAATAGAAAAAATTAATAAAACCAAGAGCTGGTTCTTTGAAAAGATCAACAAAATTGACAGACCTTTAGCTAGACTCATCAAGAAAAAAAGAGAGAAGGCACAAATAAGTAAAATCAGAAATGAAAGAGGAGAAATTACAATAGATACCTCAGAAATACAAAAGATTATAAGAGAATACTATGAAAAGCTATATGCCAACCAATTCGACAATCTGGAAGAAATGGATAAATTCTTAGAATCATACAACCTTCCAAAACTGGATCAAGAAGAAGTAGAGAATTTGAATAGACCAATCACCAGTAAGGAGATCGAAACAGTAATCACAAACCTCCCCAAAAATGAAAGTCCAGGACCAGACGGCTTCCATGGTGAATTCTACCAAACATTCAAAGAAGACTTAATACCTATCCTTCTCAAACTCTTCCAAAAAATTGAGGAGGGGGAGAAGCTCCCTAACTCATTCTACGAAGCTGACATTACCCTGATACCAAAACCAGACAAGGACAACACAAAAAAAAGAAAATTACAGGCCAATATCACTGATGAACATCGATGCAAAAATCCTCAACAAAATACTAGCAAATCACATACAACAATACGTTAAAAAGATTATACACCATGATCAAGTGGGATTTAGTCCAGGTATGCAGGGATGGTTCAACATTTGCAAATCAATCAACGTAATACAACACATTAATAAAATGAAGAATGAAAATCACATGATTATCTCAATAGATGCAGAGAAAGCATTTGACAAGATACAGCATCCATTTATGCTAAAAATTCTGAATAAAATGGGGATAGAAGGAAAGTACCTCAACATAATAAAGGCCATATATGACAAACCCACAGCTAATATCATCCTCAATGGTGAAAAAATGAAAGCTATCCCTCTAAGAACAGGAACCAGACAAGGATGCCCACTGTCACCACTCCTACTTAACATAGTACTGGAAGTCCTAGCCAGAGCAATCAGGCAAGAAAAAAAAAAATAAAAGGGATCCAAATTGGAAAGGAAGAAGTGAAACTGTCACTATTTGCAGATGACATGATTTTATATATAGAAAACCCTAAAGAATCCACCAGAAAACTTTTAGAAGTAATAAACGAATACGGTCAAGTTGCAGGATACAAAATCAACATACAAAAATCAGTTGCATTTCTATACACTAACAACGAAGTAGCAGAAAGAGAAATTAAGAATATAATCCCATTTACAATTGCAACAAAAAGAATAAAATACCTAGGAATAAACTTAACCAAAGAGGTGAAAAATCTGTACACCGAAAACTATAAAACATTTCTGAAAGAAATTGAAGAAGACACAAAGAAATGGAAAGATATTCTGTGTTCTTGGATTGGAAGAATTAACATAGTTAAGATGTCCATACTTCCTAAAACAATCTATAGATTTGATGCAATCCCTATCAAAGTTCCAACAACATTTTTCACTGAAATAGAACAAAGAATCCTAAAATTTATATGGAACAACGGAACACCCCGAATAGCTAAAGGAATCCTGAGAAAAAAGAACAAAAGCTGGAGGTATCACACTCCCTGATTTCAAAATATACTACAAAGCTATAGTAACCAAAACAGCATGGTACTGGCACAAAAACACACACAGATCAATGGAATAGAATCGAAAGCCCAGAAATAAACCCACACATCTATGGACAGCTAATCTTTGACAAAGAAGCCAAGAACATACAATGGAGAAAAGAAAGTCTCTTCAACAAATGGTGTTGGGAAAACTGGATAGCCATGTGCAAAAAAATGATAGTAGACCCTTACATTACACCATACACAAAAATTAACTCAAAATAGATTAAAGACTTGAATGTAAGACCTGAAACTATGAAACTTCTAGAAGAAAACACAGGCTGTATGCTCTTCGACATTGGTCTTAGCAACATATTTTCAAGCACCATGTCTGACTGGGCAAGAGAAACAATAGAAAAAATAAATGGGACTACATCAAACTAAAAAGCTTCTGCACAGCAAAGGAATCCATCAACAAAACGAAAAGACAACCTAACTATTGGGAGAAGATATTTGCAAACCATACATCTGATAAGGGGTTAATCTACAAAATATATAAAGAACTCATGCATCTCAACAACAAAAAAACTAACAACCCAATTAAAAAATGGGCAAAAGACCTGAACAGAAATGTCAAAACTACAGTGAGATATCACCTCACATCCATCAGAATGGCTATAATTAACAGGACAAGAAACAACATGTGTTGGAAAGGAGGTGGGGAGAAGAGAACTCTCATACACTGCTGGTGGGAGTGCAAACTGGTGCAGCCACTATGGAAAACAGTATGGAGATTCCTCAAACAATTAAGGATAGAACTACCATATGATCCAGCTATTCCACTGCTGGGTATTTATCCAAAGAACTTGAAAACACCCATGTGTAAAGACACATGCACCCCTGCGTTCATTGCAGTGTTATTCACAATAGCCAAGACTTGGAAGCAACCTAAGTGCCCATCAAGGGACGAATGGATAAAGAAGATGTGGTATATATACACAATGGAATACTACTCAGCCATAAGAAACGACGAAATCCAGCCATTTGTGACATGGATGGACCTTGAGGGTATTATGCAAAGTGAAATAACTCAGAGGGAGAAGGTCAAATACTATATGATTTCCTTCATTAAATAGTAGATAATAACAACAATAAACAAACACATAGAGACAGAGATTGGATTGGTGGTTACCAGAGGGGAAGGGGGGAGAGAGGAGGGCGAAAGGGATAATTTGGCACATGTGTGTGGTGATGGGTTGTAATTAGTATTTGGGTGGTGAACATGATGTAATCTATGCAGAAATAGAAGTATAATGATGTACACCTGAAATTTATACAATGTTATAAACCAGTGTTACTGCAATAAACAAAAAATTAAAAAAAAAAAAAGAGACAAGAGATAACAAGTGTTGGTGAGTATGTGAAGAAATGAGAACACTGTGCACTGTTGGTGAGAATGTAAATTGGTATAGCCACTGTGGAAAACAGTATGGAGGTTTCTCAAAAAATTAAAATAGAACAACCATATGATCAAGCAATCTCACTTCTGGATATATATCCAAAGGAAATGAAATCACGATATTGAAGAGATGTCTGCACTCCCATGTTTACTGCAGTGTTATTCACAATAGGCAAGAGGCGGAAACAACCTAAAAGTTCACTGATGGATGAATGAATAAAGAAGATGTGGTATATGTGTATAATGGAATATTATTCAGCCATGAGATAGAAGGAATTCCTGCCATTTGCAACAAAATGGATGGACCTTCACGGCATTATGCTAAGTGAAATTAGTCAGACAAAGAAAGACAAATATTATATCATGTCACTTTTAGGTGGAATCTAAAAAAGCTGAACTTGTAGAAACAGAGAGTAGATTGGTGGTTGCCAGAGGCTGGGGGTGGGGTAAATGTGGAGATGTTGGTCAAAGAGCACAAACTTCCAATTAGAAGATGAATACGTTCTGGAAATCTAATGAATATCATTGTAATTATAGTTAACAATACTGTATTATATACTTGAATGTCACTAAGAGGGTAAATCTTAAATGTTTTCACCATAAAAAAGAAACGATAATTATGTGACTTGGTGGAGATGATAGCTATCACTACGATGGTAATCATATTGCAATATATGGGTGTCTAATCAACACATTGTACACCTTAAACTTACACGATGCTATATGTCGATAAAGCTGGAAAAAAAACTGTCAAGGTCATCAAAACAAGGGAAGTGTGAGAAACTGTCACAGCCAAGAGGAGCCTACGGAGACATAGCAACTAAATGTAATGCTGCATCCTTGTTGGCATCCTGGAAGAGAAAAAGGGCATTAGGTAAAAACTAAGGAAACCTTAATAAAGTATGGACTTTAGTCAATAAGAATGTATCAGTACTAGCTCATTAACTGTGACAAAGATACTAATATTAAGATGTTAATAATAGGGGAAACTGGGTGTGGAGCATATGGGAGCTCTCCATATCAACTTCACAAGTTTTCTGTAAATCTAAAAGTATTCTAAAATAAAAATTTTATTTTAAAAAAGTAAAAAAAAAGAAATTAAAGAAAAAATATTAAAGGGAAAAAAATTAAAATCACCTACAAGCAGACCAACCAGAGATGAATTCTGGAAACATTATGGGGTGTTTTCATCCATTTTTTTCAATAAAAATATATTCAAGAAAACCACTTTTAATGAAATTGTGAGTGTACTATTCTTTCACTCATTCATTCAACAATTTTTAACTGAGTGCCTACTATGTGCAAAGCATTGCTTTAGGTGCCAGGGACACAGCGGCAAACAAAACAGACAAAATGCCTTGCCTTTATGGAGTTTACATTCTGCATTATATGCATTTCCCTTTTTTCATTTAACATTATCTCATCATTACTGCCTCTACTCCCATTAAACATTTTTTAGAGACATGGCTTGTAACGACAGCTTAAATTTTCAAAGTATGGATAAACCAAAAAGTATTTGCCATTCAGAAATTATTGGACTTGCAGCTCATTTCCATTTTTTCATAAATGTGAAAAGAGCTGGAAAATCCTTGAACACACATTGTTTTGTGCCTTACTGCTTCTTTCCTTGTGGAGAATTCCAAGGAGTAGAAATATTTGGTCAACAGGAACAAATAGTTGAAGATTATTGACAGAAGTTAAAAAATTCTTCTCTATAATCAGACAATATAGGGGTAACTACTCTTAAGGTTTAGAGATATTTATTCCATTCTTTTTTTTCTATGCATATCTATCTATCTTTCTTTCTATCTATCTATCTATCTATCTATCTATCTATCTATCTATCTATCTATCTACCTACCTACCTACCTACCTACCTACCTATCCATCCATCCATCCACCCATTCTGTCTACCTACCTATCTAGACTTTGTCATCACCAGAAACTGCAATGTGTCTAAAATCTTGGTATCAAATAGTCTTTGTTCTCATCACTATCCCCTGTCCTTTCAGATCCTTCCCTCTCCCCTCAACCACACACACAATTCACACATATAATTCTGTGACCTTACTGGCACATTCAGTCTATTACCCTGACTTCATGCCCCTCTTTGATCAATTTAGAGTCCATGGTACATTCTGACAATAACTCTGTATTAGTGTCCTATTGCTGAGTAACAAAGTATCACAAACTTTGTGGCTTAAAGCAATGCCCATTTATCATCTCACAATTCTATAGGTCAGAAGTCCAGGCAGGTTCAACCACATTCTTTGCTTAGGGTGTCACAAGGCTGAAATCAAGGTGTGGGCTTTGGGAAAGAATCTACTTCCAAGAATCCACTTCCATACCCCTCTTTCATCATCACTGATTGTAGTAGCCAGCCTCCAAAATGGTGCTCAATGATCTTTACCTCCTTGTGAAGTGCTCTCCCACACTGCGCAGGGATGACCTGTGTAACCAATAGCACATTGCAGAAATGACAGTGTGTGACTGCTGAAGCCAAGTCATAAAAGACATTGCAACTTCTGGCTAGTTCTTTCTTGGATCAGACACTCTGGAGGAAGCTGGCCACCATGTTGTAAGGACACTCAAGCAGTCCTATGGAGCTGTCATGTGGGGGAAGAACTGAGGCTTCCTGACAACAGCCAACACCCACTGCTAGGCACTTGAGTGAGCCATCCTGGATGTAGATCTTCCCACTCTAGTAAAGCCTTCAGATGACTGAACCCTACATCTTTTTTTCAATTTTTAAAAATTGTGGTAAAATACTCATAACATAAAATTAACCATCTTAACCATTTTAAGTGTACAGTTCAGTAGTATTAAATACACTCAAAATGTTGTGCAACCATCACCATCGCTCATCTCCAGAACTCTTTTCATCTTGCAAAATTGAAACTCTGTCCTCGTTAAACAATAACTCCCCATTCTCTCACCCTCCCCCAGTCCCTGGCACCCACCATTCTACTTTCTGTCTTTATAAATTTGACTGCTCTAGAGACCTCATCTAAGTGGATTCATACAGTATTTGTCTTTTTGAGACTGGTTGTGCAAGGGTTCCAATTTCTCCACATCTTTGTCAACTCTTGTTATTGTCTCTTTTTGTTTGTTTGTTTTGATTTGATTTGATGATGCTGTAAGGTGGTTGGGGCAGTAGATGGTTGATGATGGTGAGTGGAAGGGTTTTAAGCTGGGAGAGACACAATCTGTGTGTTCACTTCTGTCTGATGGCTGATTGGAGAATAGCCGTGAGGGGCTAAGAGAGGATGCTGCCATAGGAATCTACTGTGGCCTTCGCTGGAGAGAAGATGGCAGCTGGTTCTAAATTAGGATGGTGGTGATGGAGAGAAGTTAGGGGACTTGAGAGCGATTTTGATGGGAGGGATAGAAAAAAGGTGGCAGTTAGGAGAGAAGTTTATGTCTGGAAACCTCACTAGAACATTAACACAAGACCCAGTGTCCAGATGAAAATTTCAGGTCAACAACCTTCCATGAAATTTCCCCTGATTCATGAGCTGAACGCCAGCTGGATTCCAAGCTATGTATACATCAATGTCTAATAATTAACTTTCATAGACAGGCACAGTGTGCCCAGTATTCTGGAGAATGCCCATTTCTATAATGTAAAAAGGTGCAAGGACAAGCCATCTGTTTTGCAAATAATCCCTGGTTCCTAGTTTTAATGTTTTCCCTTAAATTTAGAGTACTGATTGTCTTATACTCACATTTTCTAATGCGCTGAGTGTATTTCATATCACCTAGCACAAAGTAGGTCTATAAAGGATGCTTCCTGAGCTGAAGAAAAACCAAGTTTAACTACAAAGCAATGAACAGAATTTCACTATTATTATTTTATCACTTCACTCTATGGCAGCGGCTCTCAACGGAGGGGGGCGCAATTTGGCAATGTCTGGAGACAATTTTGGTGGCACAACTTGGGGTAGGTAGTGCTCCTGGCATCTAGTGGGTGGAGACCAGGGATGCTGTTCAACATCCTACAACCACAGGACAACCCCCACGGCAAAGAATGATCTGGTCCCAAATGTCAGTGGTGCTGAGGTTGAGAAACCCAGCTCTGTGGATACCTAAACACACACACACACACACACACACACACACGCACACACACAGCAATACTCACAGCCATCATCTGTTTTTGCAATGAGTTATATTGCATCATAGTTAGAAAAACTGTAGAGACACAGCTTCAAGGAAAGTCCAATAGCCTCTCCCCACCCCATGCCATGTAATGAAATTGTTTCCCTAAGCCCTCTGTGGTGGAAATTCTAGAGCTCCTGCTGCTTCTAAGCCTAATGGCTTTTGATAAAGGAGCTTAGATTTTTTTCTAATAGCAATGGGAAGGCATTGGTTGGTTTGAAGCAAGGGAGTGGTAAAACCTTATTTGTGTGGGGGATCGATTGGAGGGTGGCAGGAATGGAAGCAGGGATACAACCAGCAGACCAATGGAGTAATCCAGGAGAAAGATGAGAGTGGGACAGACCTGGGGGGCCAGCAAAGGAGGTAAAGAGAACTGGTATGAAGAAGGAGGTGCTTTTGAGGCATAATCAACAGCACTTTGTGGCTTGTGGTCTATGGAGAGAGGACAGGAGAGGATTGTGTTGACATCCATGCTTCTGCCTTCCAACTTTGATAGACATTTCCCTTCCCCAAGAGATATGTAGGTGCGACTTTGATGCCCAGAGAATTTAGAGGTTAATGACCAGCCCAGGTTTTACTCCCTGAGAACAAGAAATCAATTCCTTACAGTGATTCCCCAAGTTGATATTGTCCCAGAAGGGGGGGCCAGGCAAGCAAAGCTTGGGCACTCCAGAATATAGAGAATTTATGTGAAATGAATTTGGCTCATATGGAGAACTCACTGGCATGTGTCCAAAAACCAGGGATCATAAGGACTTTGTATTTCCCGTTGGAGGAAAGAAACAGGTTCCCCGGAAAGCACAGAGAGCTTAGAAGTGCATAAGTAATCTGTAACCTTTTACATAGTTGTGCATTTACTCTGTCAAAACATGAGACTGCTACCCTGTTATGGGCTGGATTACAACTACCCAAAATTCATATATTGAACTCCTCAGCCCCAGTTCCTCAGAATGTGACTGTTTTTGGAGACAGGGCCTTTAAAGAGGTAGATAAGGTAAAATGAGGTCATTAGGGTGGGCCCTAATACAATGACTGGTGTCCTCATAAGAAGAAGAAATTTGGACACACACAGGTACAGAGGAAAGACCATGTGAGGACACAGGGAGAAGGCGGCCGTCTACAAGCCGAGGCGAGAAGCTTCAGAAGGAACCAACACCTTGATCTCAGACTTCTAGTTTCCAGAATTGTGAGACAATAAATTTCTGTGGTTTAAGCTGCCCAGTCTGTGGTACTTCATTACGGCAGCCCTTGTAGACTAATACAACTCAATATCTGAGATAAAAGGACAGTGCTGAATTTATTTTTTACTGTAAGAAGGGAGAGCTATGCTAGTCAGGGAGTCTCTCTGTGCAGAATGGATTGATTTTATACAGGGTTTGTAGTTCGGGGGTTGGCAGGCCTTCAGAGACATAAACAGGTCGACATCATCTGTAGAACTGTGTTCTCTCAAGTGAGGCCTTTGTGGATTGGCTGGCACTCAGAGGCGTGTTTATCAGAGTGAGTCCATCCCTGATGGGCTCTTTCACCAGCTGAGTTTCCAAAGCAAAGTGCTGACACTGATTGTTTGGCTTGCAAAAGCGCGTTCACTGAGGCGAGCTGTCATTGATCTGTTGAACGGGTTTAAAACTGACTCTGATGGCTGCTTGTTTCCCTGGCTGTGGACCAATCCGTCTTTTCCTAAGCTTGTGGGAACTTATTCTCAACTCATGTTATGATTGCAGCCTTTTTTCGGCTCCATGAAAAAAGGAATGTGATCTGAATTGCCCATCTAAATGCATCCCAGTACCTAGAAGATGATGGGCATAGAGTAGCCACTCAATCAATGTTGGAAATTATTGTCATTCCTTGCTCATTGTGCATTCCTGGGAGTAGTCATCTAGGCTCCTTGAATGAGAATGGCTGGTCAAAGGATGTGCACATCTTCAGCTTTGATACCTAAATGCAGAAGAGGAGGAGCTGGAATGAGAAGGTGGGGTCAGGAAACCAGCTGCCTGAAGGGTCAAAGAAGGCACTAGAAGAAAAGGTTTTAAGGAGGAAGAGGCCAACTGTGTTTATTGCCATGGTGAAGCCATGTAACCTGAGGACAGAGAAGTGACCATTGGATCTGAGAACATGGATTTTGAGCAGAGCAGTATCAGGCGTGTGGAGTCGACGGAAGCCTGTTTAGAAGGAACTGGTGACAGAATGTGTTCTAAAATATAGTGTATTAATAGAAAATTTGAGGTGTAGCAAGGCCAACAGATCAGAAGATGACTGTCATTAAAAACATAGTTGGTTACTCACAATTCCCAAGAGGAGGGAGCACACCAGGCCATGCAGGGCCACATGGGGAAGCACCAGGGTTGGTCAGGAGGGAGAAGGAGCTAGGGGAAAACATGGGCAAGGTCCTTGATTGTGGTTTCTGCAAGAAGGAATAGGCAAGGCAGAGTAAGTAGGCTTAGGATTGTCTAGTTTGAATGATTTCATGGGCTCTGGAGCATAGGAGCTGTCTCTGGTCATCTGGTACCTGGCTTTGAGGGATGAGGGCAGAGGAATGATGGCCCAGAGTGTGAAAGGCTAATAAGGGAGTGGTTAGGGATGTGTGGACTCTGGATGGATCGGTTTGTATTTGAAGAGCATGCCCCAAGGAAGAGGACTCCTCCCGAGGAGGAGGGGGTCTGCAATGAGGGATGCAGGAGGCCAAGGCAAGGTGATGCAGACACGTTATAGGGTTGTCCCCAAAAATGTGTGTCCAGCATATACATGCAGGGCAGAGTTAAAGTATGAAGTTTACAGAAGCTAGAAACGTGGTTAATACAAAATGGAAGATGAAAAACAGGCATGGGATCCACAAAGAACGGAAAGGAAAGATGTTAACGGCTAAAGTGTGGAGAGCTGGGAGGTGAGTACGAAGATGGAGTGGCAGTCTGGGACCAAGAGCCAGGTCATAAATATTCATGTGGCCCGGGTGGAGGGACTTGGAATTTGTGATAAGGGCAATGGGAAGCCGCTATGGCTGCTGTGTGGAATGGGTGGAAAGTGACTGGATAGAGGAGGGAGGAGATTTAGGAGATGGTGGCAGGTGCCCAGAGAGCCATGGTAGCAACACAGACGTGGTCAAGGGACATGCACAACTGGACACAGATGAGACATTTTAAGATGGTGAGAGAGGACCAACCTTTGAACAGGTATAGAAATTTGGAGATAAGCGGGAGGGAACTCTGGCTGAAGCTTGTGCTCCCTTCAGAAAGTGAGCTTCAGAAAGTTCACACAGGCCTGGTGTCCACAGGGTCCCGGCCAATGCCCCACCTCAGAATGTTCCCTTGATTCCTGAGCCAAATGCCAGGTGGGGCCCAAGCAATGTATGCACTGCAGTTGATGGTGTGTGTGGGTGTGGATGGGAGGGAGTGAAAGCTTTTCTTAGAAGGGGCACACCGCATCCCATGCTCGTCCACATTTCTAAACCAGAAAAAGATGTCGCTGATAATAGTCCATCTCACCAATTACCTGGTTTTCACCAGTTTTATTCCCATTTTCAGAGGCTGATAATCTTCTCCCCTCATGTTCTGATAAAACAGTTGTGTCCTGATTCCCTTTCACAGTGACTGGCACAGAGAAAGGGCCTGATTATTGCCCATTGAACTAAATTCTAAAATATATCCTGAACGTAACCATAAGAAAATGGGAATATTTTCACTGGTATTATTTGTCATCTCGCTGTGTCTGTATCAAGGTATACACACACACACACACACACACACACACACATCAAAACATAAGTACATATTGATGAACATTCCCTGTTTTTTGGAATTGTAATATGTAGTCATTCACAAGGTGATGTGAATGTAGCTTCCAGACACACTCAGGCATGCCCCATGCTCACCCATTTTTTAAACCAATTGCCACTCCATGGACCTTCCAAACAACTTGGAGTCTCCACTCCATACAAGCCTTGGTAAGGGGTTGGGTCTTCTGCTAAAGAACTGCAGGAATCTTTTGGAGGATTTTGCATAGAGGAATGACACGGTCAGATTTTCATCTTTAAAAGGCCATGGAGAATGGATTTGAGGGGGAAAAACTCAAGGGAGATAGGACATGATTGCAGGGATCCAAGCTTAGGGAGTGAGCTTCATCATCTTGGAAACAATGAGATCAGGTCTGAGGAAAGAGCTATTTCTGGAGGCAGAATTGGCAAGGCTGGCAATTTTCAGGATATGTCAGGTGTGGAGAGGAGACCGACAAGGACAATACCCAGGTCTCTGCGCTGGCCCCTGAGAGGAACTGCGGTTCAGGACATGTGGATGGCAAGTCCTCTGCAAGACCAGGATCATGTTTAAATGTACATTTCTGGGCAGAGGAGTTCTAGAAGAAGGTAGAGCCAAGTGTGTCCACCCTCTGGGTGGAAAGAGATTAATTCTTGAAAGCAGATCTGGCTACATAGTTTTTGGGACCTGGTGCAAAACGAAAATTGTTCAAAAAACAGCAAAAAATGTGCACTGAAGGTGCTAAAATATGGTGCTTCTTCCTTCCTTCTGTGGTCTCTCTCATGACCTATTCTGGTGTTTTTTCTTTGTGATGACAGCTGTGCTCCCCTTGGCACAGGGATAGTTGTGGGGTGAGTGCAGAGCCTTCCGGGCAATTGGGAGCCCTCTCCATGATTCAGACACGTGTACGGAGCCCACTAGCTGCTAGACTCCTCCTCCTGTATAGCCAGAGTGCCCTGGTCAGGGCAGGGAAGTGACCCAGGTGTTTCCCCTTCCCATCCCAACACTGGACAGATGAGTGAATTCCAAAGGTCTGAATCAGGGAGAGGGTTGAGAGTCCCGGGGTGGGTGAGAGTCTGGCCCTTGTCACATTGCCCACTCAATGCACCCTGCCTCCACCTCCACATCGCCTCCTCTTCTGTCTATCTAATCTCTCTCTGCCTCCCTCTTATAAAGACACTTGTCATTGGATTTAGGGCCCACTCAGGTAATCCAGGATGACCTCATGTCAAGATTCTTAACTTAATCACACCAGCAAAGATCTTTTGCCCAAATAAGGTCACATTCACAGGTTCTATAGATTTAGAAGAGGATGTATCTTTTTGGGGGCCACCACTGGACCCACTACAGGGGCCTTGCTTGAAAGAGAAAAAGGCCAACCCAGTCAGACAGTGTTGGGAGTACTTAGGGGCCATCTCCTCCCCTCTTCCTCTGTGCTCCCCTCTCAAGGAAGAACTGGGTCCTCGAGAAGGAAGAGCTAGGGGAGGAGAAAGGAGACATATGAGAACAGACATTGACCACAGCATCCAGACTCACCTATCTGGCTTCATCCTTCTCAAGGCGTCCATCTTTACCACCAGAAGGAGGGCACAGGAAGTCTGAGGTGGCTCTGCCTTTTTCCTGGAATACAGGAAAAAACAGGCCCAGATGAGCCCTCAAACTCACAGCAGGCTCCTGGTCCTGTCTGCAGTTTAGAAAGTTCACCCTTGCCCAGGTTGGGGAATGAATGGAAGGAAGGAAAAGTTGGTGCAGGGAGACCAGCAAAGAGGCTGGTACCCTTGCTGCTGTTGTGGGTTGAATTGTACCCACCCCCTCACCCCCCCCATTCATATATTGAAATCCTAACTGCCAGCACCTCAGAATGTGATCTTATTTGAAAACAGGGTCCTTGCAGATGTAATTAGTTAAGATGAGTCATACTGCAGAAGGGTGGGCCCTAATCCATGACTGGTGTCCTTATAAAAAGGAGAAATTTGGACACAGAGACATATGCAACAGACCGAGGTGATACATCTACAAGCCTGTATTGATTGGTGTTCTACAACGAATGCCAAAGATTGCCAGCAAACAACCAGAAGTTAGGAGAGAGACGTGAAACAGATTCTCCTTCACAGCCCTCAGGAGAAATCCATTTTGCCAACACCTTGGTCTCAGACATCCAGCTTCCAGATGAGAGAGAAATTATTCTCTCCTGTGAGAGAATAAATTTTTGTTGTTGAAGCCACTCAGTTTGTGATACTTCGTTATGGCAGCCCTAGGAAACTAATATACTTCCCTACGTAAGAGAATTGAGGCGTTGACCAGGGAGGTAGGACTGAGTCAAAGAGAAGAGGGAATCAAGAGGGATTCAGGAAGGAGGAAGATAAGCTAAAGGTATATTTTGGAGATAGGACTGATGGATTTGATGCTGGAGCTGAGGAAAAGAGAAGAATCAAAGATACCATCCAAATTCCTGGTCTATATAGTTGGTGGCACCGTGTTGTGTGTTCAAGAAAATGGGAAAAAGTGTATTTGGGGATTGGAGGTGGAGAATGGGCTTGAGGAGGTCAGTTTTGAATTTTCTTGAATTTGAGATGGCAGATCCACCTAGGCGGAATGTCCAGGTCATAAGTGGATATACCATTTAGGAGCCCAGAAGAGAGTTTGTGGTTGAGGATAGAGATGTGAAAGGCAGATGGTCCCCGAAGCCATGTGGGTAGCTAAGATTTCCCAGGGACCTAGCGTAGATGGAGAAGAACCAGTCCAGGACGGAGCCCTGATGGACTCAACCTTAAGGTTTTTACCATCTACTTGAAAGGACGAATCTCAATGCACAAGACATTATAAAACCAACAGAGGTTATCTAACATCCTGAGACAGACGTTCGGCCTTGAATCATTCATTTGTTCATTATTTTCTCCTCTTTTCCTGCCCAGTAATAGTCAGTTCTCAAGGTCATGAATTTCCCAGGCTGGTGAGTAGATATCCAGGGAGGGGGCACATCGAGAAGGCAGAAATTGATCCAGCAAGATATGAGACTGTGTGTGCTCAAACCACAGTGTTCGTAACATTGTGACCACAATATCTGTCTATCCGTCCATTCCTTTCTCCAGCCAGGAAAGACTAGACACTTCATAAAAGGAGTGGTGAACCTGGTAAGGCCAGAGCAATTTGCAACAATGCAATTAATTGATTGTTTATTTGTCTATTAACTATTTCCCAAGAGGCCAAGTGTTGGCAAACTATGGCCCATGGGTCAAATCCAGCCTACTGCCTGTTTTTGTATGGCCCATGAGCTAAGAATGGTTTTAATATTTTTAAACGATTGAAAACAAATCAAAAGAAGAAGAATATTTTGTGACATGCGAAAATCACATGAAATTCAAATTTCAGTGTCCCTCATAAAATGGAATACAGCCACGTTCATTCATGTACATATTGTCTGTGGTGGATTTTGCATAAGATGGCAGAGTTGCATAGCTACAACAGAGACTGTATGGCCCACAAAGCCTAAAATATTTACTATCTGGTTTTTCACTAAAAGTTTGCTGACCACTGCACTAGATCATAAGTTTCAAAAAAAAAAAAGACATCAAGTTAGTCCAATATAATATCTCTAGCACTTAGCAGCATGCCTGGCATTTTATATATGGTCAGAAATATTTCTTATGTAAATGAATGTGCAGATGAGGCTTGCCCCACCTTCTACCAGCCTTTTATATGGAGGATGTCATAGAAGTTCAGAGGACCTGTGCTGTCACTGGTTCTTGCCTTCTCTGTTACCATGGTTGAACGTGAAGTCCTTAATGGCTGGGATCATATCTCATGCATCTTCTCTTCTGTAGAATCTTATCCAGGGAAGATGTCTGCTATAGACCGAATGTTTGTGTCCCCCCCAAATTCATATTTTGAAATCCTAACCCCCAAGGTGATGGTATTAGGAGAAGGGGCCTTTGGGAGGCAATTAGGTCATGAGGGTTGGAACCCTCAGGAATGGGATTAGTGCCCTTATAAAAGAGGCCCCAGAGCGATCCCTCGCCCTTTCACCCATGTGAAGAAACAGTTAAAAGATGACTGCCTATGAACCAGGAAGTGGGCCCTCCCTAGACACCAAATCTACCAGCACCATGATCTTGAACTTCCCAGCCTCCAAACTTGAGAAATAGACGTTGGTTGTTTGTAAGCCATCTAGTTTACAGTATTTTTTTTATAGCAGCCCAACAGACTAAGACAATGTCAATCAAAGTTTGAATAGGTTGGTTCAAGCATTCTGAATACCGGGAATTCTGTTCTGCAGTGAATCCTGGATAGCTCACAAAACTTCGCTATTGCCTGAAGGAAATATTCCTCCGCATTGTGTATCTCCATTTGTTTTCATTCCATGCTCTCCAAGAAACCTCTCGCTTTACCTTTGTTTTGAAGTGGTCAACAAAACCACAGTCTTCCAGTCCCTACAAAGAATTTCTTCTCACTGTTCCCTTTGTAAATCACTAACAACACTGGCCAACATTCCTTGAGAGCTTGCTTTGTGCTAAGCACGTTACGTACATCATCTAATACAAGCATCAGAAGAGACAGTGGGGGGCTCTAACTCTCTTGCTTTATTCCGTGATAGGCAGACAACATGGCTGTAGGCCCTGCACACTTCCCACCAGTTTAGCATCCCAGTCAAAAACAGAATGTCACTCCTCATAGATCCCAGGGGAAGTCCCAGGTAAGTTTCTGAATGGCCCAGGGGGAGTCATGTGCTCATCCCTAAACCAATCACTGTGGGCACAGCAATGGAATAGAGTAACTGATCAGGCCTGGGTCAGATACTAAGCAGTTCCCCACAGAAAAGAGTGCTTCCATGGCAAGAAGCAGGGAGAAGGAGTACTGGGCAAAAAAACTATAGAGGTCTGCAATAATATAAATTGGGTTTATAAATATTGATGAGATGAACTCTACCTCTGGCATTTTCAATTACTTAGGCCAATAAATTCTTAGTTTAATAATTTTTATTTAAGTCAATTTGAATTGAATATCCTATTTGTTGTAACTGAAAGGACACTAACGGATTCATTTACATATTTTCCCCCTCTTTCCCCCAGAAGGTAAGCTTCTTGAGAACAGATACCAAGTCTGTTTTGTTCACCACTATAGGCCCTTTGCCTAAAAGAGAGCCTGGCACCATAGGAGCTACTCAGTAAACATCTGCTGTGTTTGTGATTATCTGGTTAACATCTGACCTCAATCCCACCAGGGTCATTTCCATGCAGCACAGTGTTTTTTGTTTTTTGTTTTTTCAAACTCACCTCTGTATCCCAGACTCTAATATATGCCTCATACATGATGAGTCCTCAGAGTATACTGAAGAATAAACAAATAAATAAATGTTTCTCCTGCTGGACTCTAAAGAACAGAAGGTAGAGGCCATGAATGTTTTGATAGCAATTATATCTTCAGGATATAGCACTGTCTGATACATAAAAGGCCACCTCCCCTCCAACCATTATTTGTTGAAGGATAGACTAAATGAAATAATAAATGGTAAAGATGCATAATATTAATGCCACTGGTGCTTGCAGCAGCTTCTGAACTGAAAACCTATGACTTCGCAGAGTCTGCAGAGGTTCACATAGCCTCTGTGTGAAGCCTTTGTTCTTCCGCAGAGACCACATCCAAGGACAGATTTTAACACCTACAGAAGTCTTGCATAAACCACTGATAGAGGAGGCTTTAGGGCTTCAGGCAGTTCTCCCCATCCCCCAGCCAGGCTAGGTTGAGGACAATGGTTCTGGTTTGTCAGGAGCTCTTAGCTCCTGTTAGTTATAGAGGCAGGTTATGTCTGTTACCACGGAAACTGCAGCTGGAGTGGGGAAGAGGAGCAAGGATGAGGAATAGTGGGCAGAGGCTGGAATTTTCCAGCTCAGGAGGCAGACTGTGTGTGGAATCAAAAGACCAGAGCAGCACACAGTCAGTTCTCAATAAATATTCTTGGAGTGACTGAATGAAAATGTGGGAACTTGGACAAGTGACTCCTATCTCTGAGCCTCTTTCCTCATTTGTAAAATAAAAATAATAATTATCCTACTGCATAGGAGGTCTCCATTAAGATAATGTAAATGCAATCCTTAGCACAGGGCCAGGCACTTTATAAATCAAAATTTCTCAAGTGTGGTCTTCAGATCTGCTTCATAATTGTTTGGAGGTACTTATTTATAAATTCCAGATACCATATTTTTTCCCCTTCTCTAAGAGGAGTGAAATCATCTTCCCTCCCCACCTTTTTGCCTTCTCACTAGGGTGCCAGATAAAACATAGGAAACCCTGTATGCCCAAATGGGACAACATAACGCTAAAAAATTATTTATCTGAAATTCAAATTTATCTGAGTTATCTTGTATTTTTATTTGCTAAATCTGGCAACCTTGCTTCTCACACTAGGCTACGTTGTGACAAATGAAAAGCTGGTCTTATCAGCTGCTCTAGCAGATGATTCACTTAACAGCAATTCTAACTCCGGACACAGCATCCCCTTTTAAAGACTTCAGTCGGTCATTTGAGACATACTCATTGAGCATCCATTTTGCGCCAGGCATCTTTAAGGCGCAGTGGATCCTTGCACTGACAAGTGCCTGCCGTCTCAGACCTTTCATTCTAGTCACAGAATCATATAATATATCTTTTCCCCAGAACACACTGAAATCTATTCAAAATATGATCGAATAGAATTCTGAAACTGAAATTTACTCTTAAAGGATTAGTTCATGGCCTAGGTCATGATATAAAAGTAATGCATCCGAATACACGTTTCACCAAGCTCTATAACGGACAGGGACATAGAGCTAAAGGATGTGCTACGTGGGGCCCGTGGTTTCACCCAGTCACGTAGCGGCTGAGAGCTCGCTGATGGCAGGACTCGCCTCATTTTACCGACGGTTTCCCAGACGCCCTTGCGCAGGGGCCCTCACGGCGCGCGTGCGCACTAAGAACGTACTCGCTGACCCGGACATGCCTTGGCTGGGCACCACCCCTGTCCTCCTCCGTGAGCAGGGCACTACTTAGAGACTTGTGGCTCTAAGACCGTCGTCAGTGGAGGCTGTGGTCCTGCTGACTATTCTCTACTGAGGGACGTGGCGACTAGTCCACAGCCCTGGGCTAATACCGAGAACTCCAACGCCCGGCTTGGGCCTAGACCGCAAGGCCGGGCCGGGGGCGCACGCGCAGAAGGCCTCGGGCCCCCGCGTCATCTTGGGTCGTTGCGGGAGGCGCTCCGCCCTCAGTCTCGGCGTCTCCTTTCTGCCTGTGAGGTTGGTGGGCTCCCGGCTCGAGGCCCCTTCGGGACGTGGGGCTTCCCCTCCCTGGCGGCAACTCTCCGGGCGTTCTCCGGACAGACAGCAGTCCTGCCGTCCCCGTTAGGCCTGGCGCTGGACCCAGCCCGTCGGAAGGCAGGCGTTCCCCGCTGACCGCGCAACCTCGCTCCCCTCACCGTGTCTGTTGCGGGGCTGCTGCCAGGCCCGGCCCACCAGAGACCCCGGCGTCGCCGCCGGGCTGTGAGAAGGCGTGAAGCTTTCCAGAGCAGCTGCTGAAGACCGCGCCGCCCCACGCCCGTTCCGCGCGGGCATTTTCTCAGAACTCGGGGTTTCTGTGGACTGGCGCCGACTGGAGTGGGAGAAGGCCTGTGAGAGGCGAGGCACCGAGTCTAGGAAATGGCCGCTCTCTTGCTGGACTATCCAGCCTCTTTTGAGGTATAAATTTACATACGTTGAAACTTACGCATCGTAAGTGTACAACTCGATGTGTTTTAGCACGTTTATGAGTTGTGCCAGCCGCATCACAGTCCAGCTGTAGAACGTTTCCACCATTCCCTCCCCCGCTGAAATCCCCTCCAGCCGGTTTGCAGTCGGTCTGGCTGCAGCCCCGAGCAACCACTAATCAACCACTAAGCAACCACGTGATGTCTCCTTAGAGTTCCCTTTTCTGGACGTTTCATGGAAATGGAATCGGACGATATGTGATCTTTTGCGCCTGGCTTTTTATACGCAGCATAAGTTTTTGAGGTTCATCCGCGTTGTGGCATTTGTCAGGAGTTCGGAAGATAGCTTTGGTTCACAACTGCTCTGCTGGGCGTTCCGAGGAATTGTGAAGACCGTTGACTACATTCGGGCAACTGTAGGAATGCCGCTGCCCGTTTACCCTTCTCCTGAAGTTTGGCTCCGTTTTGCCAATTTCTGTTTTCCCTGGGTTGAGCATGTTTTATCAGGATTTTCAGATTTGTTTCCATAGAATCGTAGGGAGTCTGTTAAGGAAGGATGCTGACTTGGTTACTGCCTGGTGTGGTTTCAGATTCAGGCCCTGTCACTTGCTAGCTGTGAGACTTCGGACAACCGTTCAGCCTCTCTGTGTCTCAGTGTGCGATTATCCAATTGTTCCTAGGTTAGATGAATTATTGCATGGAAAGTCTTAGGATAGTGCCTGGCACACGGTCCGGCTAAAAATGTTAGCTGTCATCATCTTGCAGGGATTCTTTTGGGGGAGAGAGGGTGATGGGTCAAAAGATGGATGCTACTGCAACCCACTGGCCTAGGGTGTAAAATTTGTTGAGAAGCCTGTATTTTATGACTCAGATCAATTTGTGGCACGTAATCATTTGCTCCCTGGGAGGTTTATATCCCCCCAAAGGTTGATAGTTTTGGTACTTTCTATTTTCTCAGGAGATTATGCATTTCCATAATATTTGCAGACTTATTAGGTTAAAATTAAATGCTGTGGTGTTAAAGGTTAGAGGCCTGAGCTCTTACCAACTTTGGTGCCTTGGGCAATGTGCTGAACCTCCAAAGGCCCCAGTTACATCCGCAGAATTGGATAATAATGGCACCCTACCTTCCCTGGTTGTCTGGAGGATTAAATGGAAATCTTTTACTTAGCACAGCACCTGGCAACATAGGGAAAGTTTCATAATTGTCAGCTGTTGTTATTTTTATTATGCAGAGTTCTTTCCAGTTAAAACAGCTTAGGGACTGTAAACCTCTGTGAACCAGTGAATTAAAAGGAACTGGGAAGCCCTCCACAGTTTTCTAGGTCTTGGAACACATTGTGGAACAAAGAAATTATTTGTTCCTTGAAAGTTGCAAGGAAACTTCGTTTCTACTCCAGTCACGCTTTAAAGCCATGCTTTTTCTTCCTTTTGAGGGGTACTTTTTATATACTCTCCCTCAATTTCACTAAGTTTTAAGTTTAATACTAAAGAATATGGGAGTGAGTAAACCTTTTATGTAAAGGGCCAAATACTAATCTGAAATAGTAACTATTTCAGGATTTGTGGGATATATGGTGTCTGTCAAAATTAATCAAATCAGCAGTTGTGTGAAAGCAGCCATAGTATGTAAACTTGGGTGTGGCTGTGTTCAGTAAGACTTTATGGACATCGAAATTTGGATTTCATATAATTTTCATTCATCACAAAATATTCTTTTGATTTTTTTTTTTAACCATTTAACTACTTTTTAATTCAACCATTTTGTATGTGGACTGTACAAAAGCAGACGGCAGGCTGGATTTGGCCTGCAGGCTGTAGTTTGCTGACCCCTGCCATATTATTTCCTGACATAGTGACTAGTGGTGTGATCTGGAGTCAGAAAGACGTGGTTTTGATCTGTATTAATTGGATGTATTTGGGCAAGTTACCCAGCGCTCTCTCCTGTTCTTCATCTTGCAAACAGGCATTATACTAACATACCTACCTCCTTGGGTTGTTTGGTTAAGATAATGTGTGTGTGAAAGGTCTTGCACAGTGTTGGAAGTCACATAATTTTGAGAGTCAAATAGAATAAATGCTAGAGGGTGGAGCTAGATGACCTGAGTTTAAATCTTGGCCACTTATTAGCCACGTGACTTTGAGCTGGTCACCCAACATCTCTATGCCTCCCTTTCCTCATCTCTAAAATAGGGATATAGTAGTACCTACTTCAAACAGTTGTCTTGAGATTAAATAAGCTAACACTTTATAAAGTGCTTTAAAAAAAGTCCTGGCAAATATAAATTCTCAGTTAATATTAGCTGTTATTATTTCACAAAAAATAATATACTTGGGGTTGAAAAGCCTTGTGCTGTGTTGTTATAATGAAAGACTTTTGTCTCTCTTCACTGAAGTGGTACAATTTATAAAGCATAGGAATTATTTGTTCCTTGGACGTGTGAAAAACGTTGCCCTTAAATAGCAAGGGCTTAGAGCACTTTTTGAAGAAAGCACTCTCTTGACATTTGCCAAGTTTTTATTATCTGCCTTGCTTTCAAGAATGATCCATTTCATTATGGCTTTCAAATTTAATAGCCTAGAAATGTACCCAGTGGTGGTTGAGAGCTCGGGTGTCTGACAGATTTGGATTTGATTCTTGACTCTGCCACCTACTAGCTTGTAATCTGGGACAAGATAGTAACCCCTCAAGGCTTGCCTCTCATCTGTAAAGCTTGGATAATAATAGTATCTACCTCATAGAGTTGTTACGAGGATTAAACATAATAGTGCACATAAAGTGCTTGGTGCCAGGTCTTGCCTATTGTCAAAGTTCAGTAAATGACAGCTATTACTTTTATTATTCTCCAGGGCACTCTTAAAGTAAGACCCATTTGAGATTGAAAACCATTTGCTAGGTTCTTAAATGGGCAGCCTTCCCTCTTATTTTAGGTTTGGAATGCTTAACAGTATTATAAGAATTATTTGTTCTTAGGAGATTGCCCTCGTGTACTCATTAGTCATAAGTTTTTCTGAAAGGGGGCCATCTTTTGAAGATTTTCACTGTATTTGCATACGATTATGTTGGGAAGTAGTGAGCAGTGTAGACAGAAAGGCCTAGGTTTGAATCCTGCCTCTCTCAACTAATTAGATTATGACCTTGAGTAGATGATGTCTTCTCTGAGCTGCAGATTTCTCATCTATAAAACAAGTATATTAGTTCTAATTTTCATTAAGATTATTGGGAAAATTCACCCAGATAAATATTTTTTAATAACAACTTTATCCAGATAGAATTCAAATAACATACAGTTCACCCATGTAAAGTGTACAATTCAGTGGTGTTTAGTATATTCACAGAGTTGTGTGACCATCACCACAATCAATTTAGAACATTTTCATTACCCTAGAAAGAAACCCTCACTCTCCATTGCCCTCTCCCAGCCCTAGACAACCATTCGCTTACTTTCTGTCTCTACACATTTGCCTATTCTGGACATTTCATATAAGTGGAATCATATAATATGTGGGCTTTTATGACTGGCTCCTTTCACTTAGCATATGTTTTCAAAGTTCATCTATGCTGTAGCATGGATTAGTACTTCATTCTTTTTTATTGCCAAATATTCTGTTGTATGGATATGCCACATTTTATTTATCCATTCATCAGCTAATGGGCATTTGAGTTTCTACTTTTTTGCTATTATGATAACGCTGCTGTATTATGTATATGAACATTCATGTATGAGTTTTTATGTGAACATATGTTTTCATTCATTTAGAAATGGAATTGCTAGGTCCTGGGGTACCTCTCTGACCTTTTAAGGAACTGCCAGACTCTTTTCCAAGTGGCACCCAGATCGTTTGTAAAGCACTTAACCCAGTGCCTCACACAGAACAGGTGTCTCATACAAGGTAGCTATTCTGGTAGCACATTTTCATGGTAAGAAATATATTCTTGAAAGCTAGTATTCTAATTTAGTTAAATGAATTGGCAAGCCTTCTGTCTTTTTTAATGCCCTGGAACAATTTGTGCAGCCTAAGAATAATTTGTTGCTTGGGCATTTGAAGCACACTTCCAGTCAAACTGAGATTTCAAGGAAATTCTGCTCCCCTAGAAAATGATGCATTTCTAAAGTTTTCCATTTTGTTAGCATGGAATTATATAGCACAGTGGTTGAAGAGTCTGACCTCTGGAGTCATTTACTAGGTACGCAAGCTAACCCTAACCCTAACCCTTGTATGTCCAACAGATGATGAGGACACCTTTCTCAGAGGTATTGTAAGGATGAGCTGCAAATATATGTAATGCTTGATGCAGTGTCTAGCACACAGGAAGTGCTCAATAAACATTCATTTTTACTCTCATGGAGCTTGTGGGGTTGAAAATCCCTGTGCTAGGTTATTAAAATATACTGGAGACTCTAACATAGGAACTCTGTGTAAGAAGATGTTTGCTAATTTTATTTTCCTATTCCTCTGGTAGTCAGTTTTGGAAATTTGTATTTTCCTTGAAAATGTTCCTTTTCGTTAAAATTTTCATATGTATTCATCTAAATCTTATTTAATATTAACACGTTTGCTTTAACTTTTAATAGGTAACATATTTGTGTGGTTAAAAATTCAAAACAGAGAAGTGAAAATATCCTTCCCACATCTCATCTCCCAGCCACCAAGTTTCCTTCCCTATAGATAACCAGTGTCACTGGTTTTGTGAATAAGCTTTCCAAAGTTATTCCATGCACGTAGAAGCAAATGTGTATATATGTATGTTTCCCTTTTCATTTAACAAATGAAGCATACTGTGTTCAGTGTTCAGCACCTTGGCTTTTCACTTGACAGTGTGTCTTGGGGATCATGAGATATTTCTCATTCTTTTTTATGGCTATAAAATTTTCTATTATATGTAATAGATGGAATTTGTAAAATCTGTATTTCTTATCTCCAGCTGTTTTTCTGCTTTCTCATTCATGTTTTACTTCTATCTCAGTGATCGTCTTTTTCCTGTTTTCTTTAGATTTATCTTGTGGTAGGCCTTTGGCAAAACCAACCAGACAAGAATGCATAATCTTTCTTGGCCTGACGATCTGCATTGTGGAAGCCAAATCACCTCCATATTGTTCTAGTCACGTCCTGAGGTGTCAACATGTGAGTATATGTGGAAATCATGCCATTTTTCAGGAGACTTGGGGGAGATTTGAGCACTGGTCACCCCTAAGAGGAATTCTTGTAGCGTGCTAGAGGTTGTGATTGTGAGGGATCTCTAGTCCTTAAATAGCCTACAGAGCCCTGCAAGGTCTGACTTCTCTCTCCAGGCTTTGTCGTATGCTAGTCTGTATTCCAGCTCCACAGCTCTCCGTATTCCTTTCTGCCGCCTAACCTTTATACACACTGCTAATAAGGCATAGAATGTCCTTCTTCAGCCCCTGGCCCAGGTCAGACTCTCTCACTGTATATGTGTATGGTCCAGGGTATCTTCATCACATTTACTGCTTGTCACTCAGAGTACTTGTGTGGTTATTTGTTTGGCTTCATCCTCGGACTATACGCCCCATGAAGGCAGAGACTGCATCTCCTTTCTTTTTCATTGTATCCCTAGTGTGTGGATCTAGTTAATCCTCAATACCTATTTATTGAATGATTGAATAAATGAGCATCTACCATTTTGCCAGTTCAGGATTAGAGCTTTCTGGCTGGTAAACTTTTGCAGTTTGAGAAAGATGTATGGGAATAACCCTGCATTTTCTAAATGAGTATTTTGATTAGCATGTGATAACTTCTGGATGTTTTTGCTTCCTGTGAGAGAAGGTGCCCAGTGCCCTCTTGGGCAGGGACATGTGAGCAGAACATTGGGTAGGTGAGCCTTCCTGGCATACAGGAACTCTTATAGTTCTGAACCTTAACACGGTCTGCCAGACTTGACATATTTTCCTTTTATAACATCTGATTTGTGATAGGGTTGTCCTTTGCCTGTCTTTAATCTTATATGTAATTAATTGCTTTGGGAAGCTGTTCTTTTAGTATTTGAATTTTGGAGAAGTTTTTGTGAAAGTGTTGGTTGCCTTTAATATGAGTGTTTGATTTTCTGTTTTCCTGAAGTTCCTTGAGATGGTTAAAAAATTAAAGGTAAGTTTACCCTTAAGAAAAATTGGTTAGATTTGCATTATTGAGGAACTATATACAAATTTGTATACTAAGATATTTACCTATCCAGCACTGAATGTATACACAAGAGTCCTAAACACTGAAGAACTGGTTTCTTTTTTTTTTTTTTTTTGTAAAGTAAGTGTTTATTTTAACCTGACTGTTCATGCAACAAACCAGCTCTGTGCGGAGGCCTTCTAGAGTGAGAGCTCTAGCAGAGACCTCTGCGGAATCCCTCCCCAGCGTCTCCACTTGCCTGAGTATAAGCATTTCAGATGTGGCCTATCCACAAGAGAGCTCGTGGTGTTATGTTCTTCCCCTGCGCAAACCTGTGACTCGAAGACTCACCAGATAACACTTCCATCTACCCAGTTGCCCAAACCAGAAATGGAGGCATCATTTCTGATACTTATTCTTTATCACAGATAGACAAATTATCAGCAAGATTTGTCTATTTTGTCTTCAAAATACATCTTGTATTTGTTCACTTCCCCTGTCCCCACTGCCACGGTGCTAGTTCAGAGCACTGTTGTCCTTTGCCTTGATGGCTGCCTCCTAAGTGGTCTTCCTGCTGCCTCTCTTACCTATCTCTAGACCCCCAGTTCTCCATTCAGCAGCATGTGTCATCTTACGATGGATTATGTCAGACCTTAATTAAAAGTCCTTAATGGCTCCCCATCACACTGAGGACAAAATTCAAGATCTTTATCTTGGCTTACAGTTCCTGAAGTGCTGGCTCTTGCATACCTGTACAACCTCATTTTATGCCCCTTGACCCCATTCTTGCTATCCTCCAGCCATTCTAGTATCTTTTCCATTTTTTTCCTTTATGGTCTTTGTATCTTGCTATTTTGTCTGTCTAGAATGTTCTTCCCAGGGCTGGCTCTTTGTCACAGTTCAGTCTTAGCTTCTCTTCCTCAGAGAAGCCTTCTCTGACTATTCTATGTGACCACCACACACACCCCCCTCCTCACTTCAGCATCCTGGTTTGTTTCTTCAGAGCCCTCACCACAGTTTTTAAAGGTTTGTTTTGTTAACTTACTTATTGTATGTATCATCCCAGCTAGACTGGAGCTCGAAGACATATTTATCAAATAAATTAATTAGGGCTGGGGCCATTTCAATTCCATTCGCAATGAACCATGACCCTGGCCTAGCATTGCGTCTTCTGTATAGCAGGCACTCAACTATTTGTTGAAAGAATGGATGAATAGGCATTTACTGAGAGACTTCTATGTATGAAGCTCTGTGCTAATTCGTGGGATAATAATACCCAGATAGCCCAATCTATGACAGATTTATTGTAGATCAGAGGTTCTCAAACTTGTTGGTCTCAGGACTCATTTACACTCTTGAAAATGGTTGGAGAGTCCAAAGAACTTGTGTATGTGAATTATACCTATCAATACAGTTTTAGAAATTACAACAAAGTTTTAAATGTGTATTAATTCATTTTAAAGTAACAGTAGTAAATCTATTACATGTTAATGTAAGCAACATTTTTTTAATGAAAAATGACTTAATTCCAAAACAAAGGATTACTGAGAAGACTGGTGTTGTTTTACATCTTTGCAAATCACTCTAACATCTAGCTCAAATGAAAACATCTAGATTCTCATCTGCTTTAGCATTCAGTCTGTCATGATATCACATGTCACAGAGCCTCAGGAGAACTCCATTGTACACTTGGGAAAGAAGTGAGAACTGCTGTAGATGATTTAGAAGATTATATATGTCTATATGTATATATTTTTTTTGTGTGAGGAAGATTAGCCCTGAGCTAACATCTGTTGCCAATCCTCCTCCTTTTGCTGAGGAAGATTGGCCCTGGGCTAACATCTGTGCCCATCTTCCTCCACTTTATATGTGGGATGCCTGCCACAGCATGGCTTGATACCCAGTGCGTAGGTCCGTGCCTGGGACCCGAACCGGTGAACCCCGGGCTGCTGAAGCAGAGCAGGCGAACTTGACCACTATGCCACCGGGCAGGCCCCCAGAAGATAATATTTTTGATTGAGATGGTGCTGTGAGTTTTTGCATTTATACTTCAACCTCTTTTTAATATAAACTTCTAATGATAGAGATATTTATGTCATCTTTGTGGATCAAAAACTGAACAGAAAAACACGAGGATATGTGGGGTTGAAGACATGAACCAGCTGGACTTCTTATCTTGAAATCAGCAGAGGTAGTTAACAGTTTGCTGTGGAGTAACGAGGTCCAGAAGCATCCCATGCATAGTGAGGCCCCAGGCCCACTGTGTCAAACAGAGGCAGGGTGGGATTCTCCTGACATGAAATGAGACTGAAAAAACCAGTGATGGTTACTCAGGGCTCCAGCTTATATTATGAGTGGTGGCAGGAGGTAAAAACATTGCCATGCAGAGAGGACCCAGTCTAAGCTTAAATCTTGCTCAGTGACTAATACACCCCTTTATCACATGGCACGGAGCCCCCAGGTGACAATATAAGACTTGTTTCAGGACTGAATTTCTCAGGGGCAAGGCAGAGACAACCAAAAAAAAAAAATGCTAGATGTGGAGGGAAGAGAAGTTCAGAGAGGAGGGGAAAAAGATATCCCATAGGAGAAACACTTAGAAACTAAAATTGCAGAGCACTGAGTTAAACTTAGGAAAACTTATGGCAAGCAAGACAGCAAAATCAACAGTCAGGACATGAATTCACTCCTGACAAAAAGCAATTTAAATCAGACAGTTGTAATGTAACTTTTTAAGATTCTTGGAATATGAGAGTATTCATAAAGTGTTCATCCATTTGAGAAAGGTGGATATAAAAAAGTACCAATTAAAAATCTTAGACATGAAAAAAATATAGCCATTGTAAAACACATCAAGGGAAACACTATATAGGATGCAGTTAAGAATTACTCTGGGGCTGGGCCAGTGGCGCAAGCGGTTAAGTGCATGTGCTCCGCTGCGGCAGCCCAGGGTTCACGGGTTTGGATCCCGGGCGCGCACCGCTGCACTGCTTGTCAAGCCATGCTGTGGCGGCGTCCCATATAAAGTGGAGGAAGATGGGCATGGATGTTAGCCCAGGGCCAGTCTTCCTCAGCAAAAAGAGGAGGATTGGCAGATGTTAGCTCAGGGCCGATCTGCCTCACAAAAAAAAAAAAAAGAAGAATTACTCATAAAGCAACCTAGAAAAGAATGCGAAAAATCAAGAAGTTAAGATAAATTGAGGATAGATTAAGAAGGGTCAGTATACTCTAATAAGTTGAGAAGAAGAGAATAGAGTTGAAATGGCAGAAAAGCTCTATTGGCCAAGACATACTGGCCGAGAATTCTCAGAATGGAAGAAAGACCTTCACCGGTCACACAGTCCTGAGCAGGATAAACAAAAATAAATCTGTACATAACCCCTATCCTAAAAGCTACAGAGGGACAAACCAATGTTATTAGGAACATTTAGGTTGACAGCAGACCTTATTAGCAATGTTAGGTGTTAGACAATAGAATAATATCTTCAAAATAAGGAGAGAAGATAAGGGTCACCTTAGAATTCCATACCTAGAAAAACTGTCATCCAAAAATGTCTTTTAAAGCGATTTTTAGAAATACAAATAGGTAGACTACCTTATACACCAACTAAAAGAATTATTTAAGGAATTATTACAATGAGAGAAAAATAGTGAACCTAGAGGGAAGGAATGAAATTCAAGAAACAAGAATGAGTGAAAAAATTCTCAAAATGTCAGTAAATATAATTAATCATTGATTGTAAAGATGGTTTTTGGTTTGTTTAAAAAAGGTATAGCTAAAATTCTAGACAATAACCAGGAAGGTGGGAATAGGAAATTCAATGAATTGCTAAGGTATGCCAGGATCCTTTATTATTTTATACTCTGTTAAAAAAATATGTACTGTGTATAAATTAGGAATTTAAAGATAGACAATAAAGTAACTGAAATACAATTCAAAATAGCAAAGGGAAAAAAGAATAAAAAGAACTAACTGAGTAGAAGGCAAGAAAGGAGAAAATATGAAGCAAAGGAAAAGGCATATTCAATAAGCAGATATATCTGAAATTAAAAATGCAAACAGATTAACTCCCTGCTACAAATAGATGACCAGATTAATTTCTTTGCTATCCAGCTTAACAGAGGAAATCATGGACTTCCTTTTACCTAAAAACATGGCCTTGAAATATACAAAGCAAAAGCTAAAAGAATGACCAGGAGCAATGGATAAAACCATAGGCATAATGGGAGATTTTATTATAACTATTTAGAACTGATACATCAAGCAGACAGAAAATTAGTAAGGATACTGAAAATGTAACCACACAATTAATAAGCTTGATCTTGTGAACATACATAGCAATTGGTACCTAACAATTAGAAAATGTGCATTCTTTTCTAACACATTAAACAATTAAAAATTGATTATATCCTAAGATCACAAAGGAAGTTTTAACAAATATCAAATAATAGCATACAGGCCATATCATTTGGCTTTAGTGCAGTTAAATTAGAAGTCTATAATCAAAGGATTTTTAAAGAACCTGAAAACTAAACACGTTACTTTATGTCACTAAGAGGAAATCTAATGGAAACAATATATACAGTACTGGACAACAATGAAATATATGGAATGAGGTTCAAGTGGTACTTGCAGGGAAAGTTGTAGCCTTAAATGATTCTGTTAAAAATTAAGAAAAATTAAAAGTAAAGGAGTTAAATATGCAAGTCAAGACTCGAGGAAAAGAAACCCAAGTAAGTAGAAGGAAGGAAATAATAAAGAACAGAGATTAATTAAATGGAAAAGAAGAAAAAATATGGTCAAAAAACCAAAAGTCACTTTAAAAGACATAAAATTGTCAAATCTTTAGCAAAACTGATGAAGAAAACAATAGATGAAATGATAATGGTAATAGAAAAGGGGACGTAATTACCAATGAAGAAGAGATTAAAAATCAAAAGAATACTGTGAATAATTATATGGTAATAAATTTAAGTGAAATGGACAATTTTCTTGGAAAGTATAAATGACCAAAGTTGACTCAAGACAAACCTTCAATATAAGTCCAAAACTAAGGAAACTAAGTCTAAAATATTCCATGCAAAAGACATCAGATTTAGATAATTTTACAGTGAGTTATAGTAAACTTTGAAAAAGCAGAGAATCTCTATTTTTATATAAACTGTTGTGGAGAATATAGGCAGCAAGTCATTTTATAAGGCTAGTATAACCTAGATACCGAAACCAGACAAGGATAGTATAATAAAGAGCTTAGATGCAAAAAAAAAAAAAAGTAAAATATAACCCAGTTGTATCCAGCTGCGTGTGTGTATAAGTCAGACCCTCGTAATCATGATCCAGGAGAGCTTAGGAATGCCAGCATGTTTCAGCATCAGAAAATTTGCCTTCTCCACGTTAACACATTATACAAAATACTAAAGTATAACCTTCCCAAAAGATGTAGAAAAGTCATTATATAAAATTAGTCTTATTCATGAGAAAATTTTTAGAAAACTAGAACTTAAAGGAATTGCCTTAACCCCTAATAAAGAGGCTCTACAAAAAAGCTTGTTGTGAGCATTTTTACTTGATGAGGACAGATAGGAAGTATCCCCTTTTCAGGTCTAGAGCAAGACTTATTACATATCAGCCCAGAGGTCTTATCCAATGCATTATGATAATGAAATGAGGTATGATTGTCAATCAGTGTAAAAAATTGTCGTTAATCAAGATGTTAACATTAAACAAAAATCCAGGAAAATCTTTTTGTCTAATAGACAAACTTATTAGAACTAACAAGTGAGGTCAGCAAGTTCACTGGATACAAAATCAACACGTAAAAAGCAATAATAGATAATTCTCAAGAACTCATAACCCAAGATAAATCATGAGAAAATATTAGACAAACTCAAATTGAGAGACATTCTACAAAATACCTGACTGGTACTCCTCAAAACTGCTCAAGTTATGAAAAGCAAGGAATACTGAGAAGCTGTCACAGCCCTGAGTTGCCTCAGGAGACGTAACAACTGAATGTAATGTGGTGTCCTGGATGGGATCCTGGGACAGAAAGGAAGACATTTATAGAAAAACAGGTGAAATCCAAATAAAGTCTGTAGTTTAATAGTTTTGTATTAACGTTAATTTCTTATTCTGACAATGTACTAAGGTTATGTTAGATGTTAACTAACGTCAGGGGAAACTGGGTAAGGAATCTTTCGCTATCTTTGCAACTTTTCTGTAAATCTGAAGTTATTAAAAAAAAAAAAAAGCTGTACCACTGTTGTAACCCAAGAATAACTACCTAGATACGTAATAGGAAAAAAGACCCCCTAAAGTCAAATAGGATCTTTATAGGAAAAAGAAATTATAATATACAGATGATGGCTGTAGAAGGCATGAATAAATGGGTGGCATAGACCATTGTTAAAGATGGGAGGCCTCGAAACAATGTTTTCAGTTTTCTCTAAATTGCTCTATGAATTTGTAAAATGTCAGTCAAAATCCCTGTAGGATATTTCATCAAACTTGACAAGCTAATTCTAAAAGTCTTTTGAAGATAGAGGGCTAAGAATAGCCAAAGACACTTTTGAAAAACAAGGGAGGGCAGCTGCCCTTTCAGATATCAAGCTGTTGTAAAGCTGTAATAGTTAACTATGCTGTGTTAACACACAGAGACAGACACATGGGCCAGTGGGACAGACTAGAGAATTGAGGAACAGGCCCACTCATATATAGAAACATATGTCAAGAGAAAAATGAGATCCCTCCCACAGAACATATATAAATGTAAACATAAAGAAAATAAAATTTAAGGCTATTAGAATATCTTTATGACTTCAGCATGGGGAGGGATTTCTTAAGGTATAAAAAGCATAAATCTGAAGGAAGAGATTGTTAAATTTTACAGCACCAGTATTTAACACACTTCTATGACAAAAGCTATTGATGGCTTTTCTTTTAACCTTGTTTATGGTACGGATTTTAGACTTATATTTAAGCATAACTGGGGTAGAGGACGGGTAATTCAAGCTGCAACATTTGCCTTTAAAGAAGATCACTCTGGATGCTGTGTAGAGAGTGTTGGAGGGAGGAGTTTGGAGTGGAAACAGGTGGCCAAGTGAGTAGGCTAATATCTAGGGGCAGTGGTAGTGACTAGAATACCCTGCAGAGGGAACTTAAGGGACAAATTTGGGATGTGTCTTGGATGTAGAATCAGCAGGACTTGCTAGTGAATTGGATATTGGTGGTAAGGAAAAGAGGAATCGAGAAAAATTGTGAGATTTTTGGCTACTGCAACTGGTGCTGTTTATAGAAATGGGGAAAAGGGAAATTAATACTTGTTTTAAATGCTTTGAGTTGCCTATTAAACATCCAGGTGGAGCAGTTAGCTGCTAAGCAGACAGTTGGATATATGAGACTGGGCTTCTGTGGCAAGTTCTGTGACAGAGGATTTAAATTTGGGAGCCATTGGTGTGTAGGTGGTATTCAAACCATGCTACTAGGTGAGACCGCTACCGAGGGAGTGGATGCTGATGGAGAAGTTTAGTGACTGAGTTCTGAGCATTTAGAGGTTGAACAGAGCAGAACCCACCTAAGATGAAGGAGAAGAGGCCATTGACGTGGGGGGAAAACCAGGGCAGTGTAGTGTTCCCAGAAATGAGATAGCGTGGGTTTTTGTTATCATTGTTTGTTTTAATGAAGATGTTGAATGTTACTGAAAGATCAAGTGAGATTCAGAACAGGTTTCCTAGCTGCAGAGGGCATTGCTTAAATTTTCAAGCAGTTTTAGGGGCGTGGAAGGGATGGAAGCCTGTGTGGCATAGTAGAGGGAGAGAATGTGTGGTAGGTCATTGAGTCAGTGACAGAAGACCACTCAGTCAAGAGGGTTTTTTTTTTTGGTGGGGGGAGGGAGTGCTGAGAAAAGGAGTACTAGCTGGAGGAGCTCTGAGAGCATGTGGTATCTGATGGGAATGAATGATCCAGGATCCAGAGAGACACTTAAGTATTGCAGATAGAGAATTGAGAAGGAGAGCAGGGATGGGGTCCATAGAATGTGTTCAAATCACCTCCAAAACCATAACGAGACATTAAGATCACCTGGGGAGCTCCAAAATAAACACAGGTCTGTGGGACCCTGGGCATCTAGTGTTGAACCCTCCCCAGCTGATCGGAACCCATAGCCAGGTTTGAAAACCTCTGACCTAGGGGTGGTACCACATTCACTTTAACTGGTACCCCTAGAATTTCTATAGAGGCTGCTGGAGAATATGTTCTGAAGATGCATAGCAAACACAATGTTTTCGTTCAGATTTTATGTTTACGTGGCCCTGCTGGGTGAGAAGTGGGTGTTGAAGACTTGGGGAGTTTAGACATCCCCCACCCCAAGCCGGTAGCTTCTTAATGTAGCAAGCAACCACTGATTTATACTTACTAAGTATAAATATAAAATTTAATTTTGGGTATCATATTTTATGTGCTTTTAGGTAACCTGATTTTTGTAATTGACTTGATGTATCTTATGAATTTTTTCCTTTAAAGTTAAAAATCATACATTTTCATTGGCCACATAAAATTGCAATGTATGGATTTACCAGAATACAATTTAATTCTTCTGCGGAGTACATTTTTCTAATAAAAATGAAGCTCCATGAATATGCTTGCATGTAATCTCTTGTACATCTCTGCTTATTTCCTTTGCTTTAGTTCTTTGAGAGTGGAATAGTTGGATCAAAGGGAGGGTACATTAATGAGCTTTTTATAATTCATTGATTTTACTACTAGAAAAGAAATACATATTTCTATCAAGGAGATTAAAACAGTATGGATTGGAGAAGGGAAAAATCCTTCCTTCATCCTCCTTCCCCTCATTCCTTTTCCATAGAGGTAGCCAGTTAACAATTTCTTGTATACTTTTCCAGAAGTTTTACCTGCAAATGTGTTCATCCTTAACAAACAAACGAACACACTTACCAGTTCATTTCTACCCCTTCAGCACCTCGTGCGTTTCGCTAACTCTGTTACCGAGTCGTGGTCTGTCTTAGCCCCAGACGGCGCTAGCCCGTGAGTTAGTCACCCCCGTCCGCTCCTGTCGCTCGCGGTCCCGCTCTGTGCCACCGCCTGCAGCGCGCTTGCATGGGTCTGCTGGACGGCGACCCCACTCGTGCAGAACGTCCATCCCGCGCTTGCCCGGGCTCCCCGTCTTGCGCTCCGTTGAGTCAGGTCGTGATTTTTCTCCGTAGGTCTCAGCCATTTGTATTTTCCTGTGAATCGCCCGTTTCCTTCCCTTCTGCCCCTTTTTTCTGGCTTGGTTTGGTCTTTAAGAGCTCTTCGTTTATTAAGGAAGTTAGCCCCGTGCCTTTCATGTGTCCCAGGCAGAAAGTCTCGTCTCCCACTTTCTCGTTTGTCTTTAGGCTTCGACATATGTTTTTGCCCGCCGGATTTGCATTTTTTTAGACAAATGTATGTTTTCTTCTTCGGCGGTTTTGCGTTTCGGTGTCATTAGTGGGCCTTTCTCCGCATCACCCCCCTGTCTTTGTTTGGGGGTCGCACACACCCACTCACCCCCCCCTTTTTCCAGACCCCTCTTTGGGGCCCCTCGCCTCAGCTCAGTTGACGTCAACCTCCTGCTTTCGCGCCAAGCCGTGGCCACGGCAACCGTGGCCTGATTGGCAGGGCCTGGGGGCGTGGCGAGGGGCCCGGGGCGGTCAGCACGCCCGCTGATTGGTCCGCGCCGGAGCCCCGCCTCTGCGGAGAGGCTGACAAGGAGTCGCGGGCAGAGGCTCGGCGCAGACGCCCGGGAGCTGCGGGAGGACGAGGTCGGAGAGGGGCGGAGGGCATGTCCGCCCTTGGCTGGTGGCGCCGCTGGGCGCCTGGGGCCGTGTGGGCGCGCTAGACGGCGCGCAGGCAGCGCTGGGCGGAGCCGTCGGGCGCCGTCGGGCGGTGCGGTGAGGTGAGTGCGACCGCCCCGGCCTCGCACCTCCGCACCTCGACGGTGTGCCGGACTGTGTGCCCGGCGGCAAGGCTGTCACATGCCGCAGGTCCGGCCCTCGGGCGGCCGAGCTGGGGTCCCCAGAGGGCCGACGGGGGCTGCTGCGCTTGCCGCAGCGGCGCCATCTTGCGCAGCTGGCCGGGGTCTCGGGGGCGGGCCGCCCCGCTGAGGGGCCGTGGGTCTGGGGGCTCCCGCGCCATCTGTCCTGGGTGGAGGTGGGGAACCGGGATGGACGGCCGCGGCGGCAGCCCTGGGCCGAGGGCGGCACTGCCGCGGACTCCTGTCACGGTGGGCCCGCTCGGGTGGGCGGCGGCGAAGTGGTGGGAGGAGTGGCCTGTCCCTAACGCGAGGGCCAGCGTAGTCTCGGGCGCCCCCGCTTTTCTCGGCTGGGTCTGGGGGCTGCAGAGCTCTGGCCCCATCCCTCGGGGTCTCCGATTGGCCGGGTCCCAGGGCCGCCCCCCCCCCCGCATCCACGCGCTTCCTTGGGGGCGGGACTTGTTTGCCGCAGAGGCGGTGGGAGGGGCCAGGGGCTGCAAGGGGCGGGGCTGAGGCCTGTCGTGCCTGCGGGCATTTTCTCTGGGCGGTGACGGACTGGGAGCCCCGCCCACCCCAGCGCCATCTTTGGTGTGGGTGCTAAGGGTTGCTGTGCAGGCGCTGTCCTGATTGGTTGGCTGTGTGTTGGGGCGGGGCCAAGGTCTGTCGGGACTGCGGGTCACTTTGGGCACTGACCGTCTGGTCGAGCCCCACCTACCTCCGCGCCACCTTAGATTGGGGCGGCCCAGGTTTGCCGCGCAGCCGTGGTCTTGGCTGGTTGGCCGAACGGGCGGCGCCGAGGGCTGCAGTGGCCCTTGAAGGCTGCGGGTCCTGCCTACCGCCCACCTTCTTTGCTGGTCGCAGGTCTGGTCGCAGAGCTTGCCGTGATGGTGCCACCGTGAACTCTGATTTCTGAGATTGGGCCTCGGCTAGTGACAGCGCGCCGTTTTACCGGCCTGGATAAAACAAGATAATATTTTATCTCCTGGAGAATCTTATGTCTGGTGAAGCAGGCGCTGTGCCCCTGTTTGCCGTGGCGCCCAGATTTGCCGCGGCTGCTGCCGTCATGGAGCTGGTTGTACTGAGGGACAGGGCTGCAGGCCGTCAGTGTGCCCAGTTTCTTCTTGGCTGGGTCCGAGGCCTGAGATCCCCACCTCTTCCACTGTCGTCGTCTTCCTGAGGCTGTTTTCACCCTGGCGTGTGTCTGGCTTCACCTTTTGGCTGGGGGTGCTGGGGGCGGGGAGCAGCCGAGGTGAGTTGCGCAGGCGCCCTGTCAGCAGGGCTGAGAGGGTGGGGCCACGGGCTGTCCTGGGGACCGAAGTGCTGCAGAGCCCCGCCCCCCGACGCTGTATATGTTGGCCAGTAGGTGGCATCCGCGGCTTACTGCGCAGGCGCCATCATGAATGACAGTGGAGCTGCAGGGGGCGGGCCGGAGGGAGGGCTGTTGTGTTTTGAATGACGGAAGAGGGGGCTGCAGAGCCCCGCCCACTCTGGCGGTGTAGTCGCCGATGGGTAGCAGCCAAGCTTACTGCGCAGGCGCCATCATGAATGACAGTGGAGCTGCAGGGGGCGCGCCCGAGGGAGGGCTGTTGTGTTTTGAATGACTAACGGAGGACTGCATACCCCTTGCCTATCTAGCGCTCTTGGTCTAGGGGGTGGCCCTGAAGCTTACTGCGCAGGCATCCTCTTGAATGATGGTGGTGCTGGAGGGGTCTGGTCCGAGGGAGGGACTGTCATGCCCTGAGTGACTGACGAGGGGGCTGCAGAGCCCCGCCCACTCTAGTGTTGTGTCGGCCGATAGGTGGCAGCCGAGGCTTCCTGCGCAGGCGCCATCTTGACTGACGGTGAACTGCAGGGGGCGGGCCCAAGGGCGGGGCTGCAGAGCCCTGCCTACTTTAGCATGGGGTTTGTTGGCCGACAGGTGGCAGCCGGAGCCTATTGCGTGCGCGCTATCTTGAATGACTGGAGCTACAGAGGTCCGTGGGAGGGGGTGCTTTGTCTCGAGTGACTGATGGGGCTGTAGACGCCTGCCCTTGCTAGCGCTATGTTTGTTGGTCAGTAGATGGCCACTGAGGCTTCCTGCGCAGGCGCCATCCGGAATGACGGAACTGCAGGGGGCGGGCCTGAGGGAGGGGCTGGTGTGTTCTGAGTGACTGACGGGGGCTGCAGAGCCCAGCCCACCTTTCCTGGCCAAGGAAAGGTGACTGAGGCTTGCTGCGCATGCCCCAAGCTGAGTGACAGTGGGACTGTGCGGTGCGGGCTGAGGGGCTTTGGGGTCCTGGGAGACTGTGAGCCTGGCCCAGCCGGTTCTGCTGGCGTGCTACGCAGGCGCCCATTTCGCCGGCCTCGCGCGCTTGCCGCAGGGGCGCCATCTTGGCGGCCGCGCCGTGTGTCGACTGGTGCCCTGATTCCTCCAAGGGGCGCGAAAGCCAAGTCTTCGGGGAATGTGGGGACACGGTTCAACTGTGCAGTTCTGGGGGTCTGCAGAAAAAGTGGGGTTTGTAATTCAAGAATTTTAATAGACTTGGGGAAAGGGGGGATCTTAAGTGAGAAACGGAGGAGGCAGGCTGTGGCTATCAGATCTGGGGTTTGGAGGCCCTGAGGTCGGTGGGGAGTTTATGCAAAGTAAAAGGCCTGAAGCCTGTGGAATAGAGAATTCAGAGCTGTAGATGGTTATGAGTGGGTGCGGCGTGGGAAATGATGGAGGGGAGGAGGATCTCTAGGCAAGTAGAGGCGGGGCTTAGAGGGGCGGGGCTGCCCTGCTCTTGGGCGGGGCTTCCTACTCTTTGGGGAGGGTAAGGGCTGCGCCTGCGCAGAGCCGCCTGTGGCGCTGTCCGCTAGGGGATCGTTGAGTTTCCGAGTTTGAACTCGGTCTCACCGTATTTGTTTACATTCACCCTGGACCCCAGAGGGGCCACTTCTAGTCGTAGTTCCACCTAAGGAGCTTTTAAGTCCCTACCTCTCTGTCTCTTTTTTTTTTTTTTTTTTTTTGGAAGTAGGGAAAGTGACGCCCTGGATTCCTCCTTCCCAGCTGGGTGGTGGGACAGACGTAATGAAGTGTACATTCGCCAGTGAGTGATAGCATTAACATAAACCAGAGGCATAATCATGACGGTACTTCCCCCAGGGGCCTCCAGTTGATTGAATGCATGCTCTGAGGCGCAGAGGGACCTGAAATACGTAGTGTTGTCCACTTGGAGCATGTTGATAATCTCTAAAATGTTACATAAGATTAAGTAATGATACCATTATCTGATGATAACGATGATAACGGCACTAAGGTCCTAATGTAAGCTAATCCCTTCATGTTACTTAAAAACTTACAGCAGAGTTAAATTTCTGGCCCTGCATCAGTGGCCGTTAAATGGCAGAACTGGAGTTTCAACTCACTTTTTTAAGGGGTGCCTATATCATTACTCCAAGTGGTCTCTGGAAAACGTCAGTAGATGTAGTACTGTTTCTCAAAATGAGGTTAGGTTGATCTTTAATAGTTTGCCATGAGATCTGAGATTGAGTTCTCTGAGCCTCTGCTGCTTTTCTGCGAAATGAGAACAAGAAAATTAATAGTGTTGTGGTGAGGAGTAACAGAGACAATAAAAGCAAGGTGCTCGGCACTGTATGTGGCACATAGATAGCAGTAAATAATAGTACCTTCTTAGCCATTTTTTTCTCCAGTTTTTTACTTGCAACACGTGTCCCTTAGCTTTAGGGGGATGGCCAGTGCTGCATAGCTGGTAAGTAGGAAATGGGGTTCTTGAATTGGTTTCTTAATTCAAAGCCCCATGTCTTTACTATTTTGCTCTGCTTGTTAGAGAAGGTTTTAAGACACCAGAGATTGACTTGCACACCCGTTGACAGAAGCTCATTGAGAAGAAGGCTGTGATTACTGCCCAGGGTACAACATGTGCCTCAGGGGGCAGTGCCCATGGCCCTTTCATCCTGGGAGCGAAAGCTGTTCTTCGTGGTCTCGTTTGACCTCTCCCGCTGTAGGAGACAAAGATGCAGCTGTTTTGGGGTCATTTCCAGCCTGAAAAATCCAGTCATTGTGAAGTAAATTTGATGTCTCGTGTTTTCTTTTCCTTCCCCAGCTCTGCCTTCTTGAGCTTCTACTCTTCTTGGAGACGACTGGCAAGAGGAAGAGGGACTAGGTCCAAACGCTAGGTGGCTGGGTCCAGGTGAGCTGAATTCCCTTTTCACAGTGCCACACCCATCCTTGGAGTGAACACATCCTTCCTCATCCTGACGCTTTCCTATTGTACACGTGTTCCATACCTCCACACAAGCACCATTTTTGCTCTCTGAGAACGTACGACTTTTCTGGTGGATTGATTGTTTGCCAGAAATTCTCCTTGGTCTCAAGACACCTTTTTCAGCATCCTAACTCTTTTCTCAATACTCAGCTAATCCTTCAGGCCTGCTCTTTCTCTCTTATTGGGTGATTAAAGAAGCATGAGTAATTCATCAATTCATCTATTGAACAACAACCCAAGTGGGAGAGGAAGTGTTTTTCTGGAGCTCATAGTCTATTGGGTAATGAAAGACATTGAAAAAATTAATGTGTGATTCATGTGCTGGAAAGAGAACATTCACTATAGACAGCTGAGTTACTCTGGGAGAGATTACATGGGGCCCGCCTGAGAAAGTCAGGGACATTGAGGCTGAGCCATGAAGGATGGCGGATGATAATGTGTCATGGAAGTGTAGTCTTAAGCAGAGGGGACAGGGCCGTTCCTGAGGGATCCAGAGAGAGGAGCTGGAAGTCCAGGATGCTTAGAGCAAAAGAAAGAATGGAGTAGCATTTGATTGAGGTGGGAAAAGGGTAAATCAGGGCTGCAGTGTGAAAGGCCTTGCAATCAATGGTAAGTATTTGGGCTTGATCTGAAGTACGATGGGAAGCCATTGAGGTATTTTAACCATGGAAGTAACTTGATAATCACATTTGTGTTTTAAAAGTTTCATCTTGTTTCAGGGTTCAGAAGGGGAGAGTAGAAACAGTGGGTGTGGGAGAGATAGTGGCTTGGATTAGGGTTACGGCAGGGGAATAAGTGAAGTGGATGGATTTGAGAGAAGTACTGAGGAGGGAGACTCAGTAGGGCTTGTACTCTTTGTTCATGGCTTGCTGGCTGATTCAGACCAGACTCAGTGAATCATGTTATGTGGGGAAGTGAGCAAAACAGCCAAAGGTTGTTCATTCTGTCAGCAAGCATTGATACTATGCCTGATCTGGGACCGGATTATGTTAGAATTTGGGTCTAGAAGTGAGTGACATAATCCCTGACCTCAGCGTCTACTGAATGAGAGCTCTAATTAAATGGAGAGTGAGGAAACGTGCTCACCAAGATAGGTGACTATGCTGATGGTGTATTACCACCTGGAGAAAGGCTGACATGCTGTGCCGAGTGGGCCCTTGGGGATAAGTTGGTTTGTTCCTGGCCTCAGTGAATCCTCCAAGTATCTAGTGTCTAGTACTCAAGCCTTTGGAGACGCAGAAACCTTACTTCACCTGAGGACTCATCTTATGTTGGTAGATACACATTAATGAAGCTCAGGAGACTTATATGAGGCATACTGACTTATCAGTTTATGTTGGAAAATAGTGTGACTGAAATAGGATGTTCTTGTTCTCTCAATTTTGGTTGATGCATTTATGGTGGGAGATCACTACAGCAGGGACCCAAATACTCAAAAGTGTGTATGATCAGCACATTCTCTCCCTGTAGGCAGACCTACATGGGAAAGGAAACCATAATGAGAAGGTTGCTTGGTGAGTATGGAATCAGCACAAGAGGACGCGGACGAGCTTTAACAGCGCTGGCCTGTAAGGTCGCCTGGTGCCACCATCTGGTTGCTGTGCAGCTCTTGCTAGGGTTACCAGGATACCAGAAGCACCCTATCTGCAGCCCCTCGTCTGCCCCAATCTCCATTTAAATTAGGTCTGAGCAGAGTAGCTCTCTCTCTCTCCTCTTGATGGTTAGATGGAATCATGCTTTGTGGCCTGCCTTTTCATGCCCTCCCCACTTTAAAAAAAATGTGATCAGCCAATTACTGACATCAAAATATGGTCATATAAGTCACACTGGCTCAGAAGACATTTGGTCTCTTCGTAGTAGCTTTATTGTCTTGAACCATTTAAGGACTGATCATATAAGCTCTTAGATACTGTTTCCTCTCGTTTGAAATTTTTGAGGAGACCCCTCAAGAATGACAACAATAAGGAAATGTTGCTGAGTGTGGTAAGTGCTAGGCTTAAGTGATAGAGGTAAGCCAGGGTGATGTGGAGATGATCTGAGAGGAGCCACCTAACAGATCAGAGGGTGGAGGTTGTGGCTGGTGTGGTAGGGGTAGTGGTCATTTACTCCTTCCCGTATAAAATTGTTAGGCCAACAGCCCCTATTGTCCGTGTGTTCCTGTACATAGTTAATTGGACCCAGTTGGACACCTAAGCCTAGAGGAGTGGTTCTCAAAGTACAGTTCCTGGGCTGCTTGTTGGGATGCCTCTTTCCTAGAGAACCACAAACCTCCTAAGCTGTCACACCTGGAAAGGCAGGTGCATTTTTCATAAGTGCCTCCAATGACTGGTACCCCGAAGTTTGAGGACCACTGCCCTAGAAGGAATTGAGCTGTAGTGTGCATTTGTAGACTTGGTGAGTTTGGGGGAACCAGAGGCACAGAGTGATGGGTCTGTCAGTGCTGGGTGCTTAACCTGGGAGGTGAGGTAGGACTCGGGCTGGGACAGCATTTTACTCCATGTGCATGCTGAAGTAGAGAATGTCGGTCTGCAGAAAGAGACAGGAGAATGGAGCAAACGAGAAGAGAGAAGAGACCGCACACCATGCTGTCCCTGAGGAATGAAGAAAGTAACTTCCTCGGCTCCTGACTTTAAAGTTCCCAATTCCAGCCCCCTTTGATGAGGTAGGTAGAACGAGTGAGGAGGCTGAATCGAGGTGTATCGTGTTGAGGAACCAAAGTAAGTAAGTAGTGGGGTTGAAGCAGATGTTACAGAGCTTCTCTGGCAGCTGATGGGATATGGGGAGCCTGAGGTCAAACAGTGGGGTCATGGAATTTCTTTCTCTCCTTACACGGCCCAGCCACATTTCTTTCTGATATATGTTCTTTGAGTTCTTCCCAGTTCAGTTGAACACTCAACTCACTGATCCTTTGATTGAGGCCAAAGACCCCCCACTTGAGACAGGAATGCTTGATGAATCTATCTTTGTTTCAGTTACATTAATTGTGAGACTTGTGCTTTTGTTTTCTGCTGATTTTTATGAAATAGAAGTAAAGTGCTATCGTATATTCAGAGAATGGCATAAATACTGCCACATAGACCTCAGTGGCAGCACTGTTGTCCATCAGGCAGCCCCACTGTCCTGTGGTTTTTGACAGTCGAGCTCATGCATGAAACTCACTCTGCATACAAGGCTTATAGTGCACGCAGTGTTTCGTGCTTAGATGTGTAGTGTGTTTAAGAACAGATCTTTGGAGGTTGAAGAACAGCTAGAAACCCGTAAGCCCCTTTGCCCAATGTGGAGAATGAGACTTACTCCTAGTTCCCATCATTTGTCTCCTCTCCTTCCCTCCCTTTGGAATTGGTGGCCTCCCTCAGCCCCTAGGACCCGAGTCAGGCCTGGTCCCTGTGTGTCCCTCCCTTCGTCCCTGTCCTCCTAACGTGGTCAAACCTTTTAAAGTCCTGCCCTGGGCTGCTACTTGACTCATGCTAGGATTCCTGCTTCAGAGAGAGCAGAGGAAGATGTTGAAGCGTTAGTAACGAGGGGTGTGTGAGAGCCTGCCTCCAAGGCGGGAAACAAAAGTGATGGGTTTGCCATGTGGCCAGAATTCAGTTTGAACTGTGAGACAGAGGGGACAGGTGTCAGTGAGGGCAGGGTCTGAGTGTGGAGCCCCGTCGGGTGCATTGGCTTGAGAGGAGTGTGCAGATAGTGAGGGGAGGGCTCCACAGGAGCACTGCAGGGTGGCCTGAGAGTGAGCGGGGCCCCTGTCCTGGGGCCGAGTGCTGATGAGCACTAACAAGCAGAGAGGAAAAGGAAAGATATACAGCAGTTGAATGTACTTCCAAATTTTATGTTTGTTTTTTTTCTGATTGTGAAAATAACATTCTAAATTAAAACACAAAAAGAAATGGAGGGATCTTTTGTTAATCATTTATTTTTTTTGATTTTCCTTATTTATAGTCTTGATACAAATTAATATAGATTTTTCTCATTTTATGAATAGTCTTTATACAAGTTTATGTGGAAGTTTTCTTATAGTTTAGTTTGTACATACTTCTTTACGTTTAAGTACCTATGCAGTTTTTTTTTTTTTTTAACATAAATGAGATCATGTCCAATTCATTAACATTTCAAACTCATGCTACAAGAGTGAAGTGTGTAGGGTGTTAGACAGTGGTTGGGAGTAGGGTGTGATGTGTCCATCACATTTTCAGTCTCCGTTTCTGTGGGTGTGTTTCTGTGTGTGTATACCTACTGCTTTGCAGCTATTTAATAATATCGAGAAGAATTGCCATATAATTACATCTCCAGCTATAGCTTTGCTTTCTAGAAATTGCCTTATATTCATTCCATTGTGTGGATATTCTCATTGTTTTCTATGGACACAGAAGTGGGTATGTTTGCAGTAAGAATGCCACGTGCGCTGTATAATTTTATACCCTAGTATTTTAATTTAATGCTTTAAATATTTCTTTTACATTAATCATTTCCATCAAGGTTAAATAAACTGGTGTATCCATAGAATGGAATACTATGTGACCTTTAGAAAGAAGGATGTAAATCTGTATGTACTAGTATGGAAAGATATCCATCATAAATTACTAGGTTTAAAACTGCACATATACAACGCAAAACTCCTGGTGTGATATCATTTTGGTAAAAAGGTGATGTTACTATATATATATAGATTTAAAAAGATTTAGTATGCCAACACATTTGACCAACTGGATGTGGCTTGCAATTTCGACATTCTGTAATGATTGAATATTGTACTTTTATGTTTGTAATCAGAAAATAAAGCTATAAAATTTCTTGAAAGTGTGACTTAATGTTACATAACATTCTATTAAAGATTTTATCTGTTTTCATTCCTTCTTGTTTGATGAAATTTTTGGAGGAATGCTATTTTTTGAGTACATTGATTTATTTTAGTGAGAACTAAGTATGTTTGTCATTGGCCTTAGCTTTCCAGCAATGTGTGGTTGAAATACAGAATTTCTTGGGGGGAGGCCAGATGCCTGCACTGGGTTTTATTGGTCTTTCTTAGTGTCAAAGCTCCTACTCCAGCATTTCTTGGAAATGCATACCTGAATAACTGGTTAGAAATTGAAATGTTGGCTGTCCCCTCTTGTCACTTTTGTTAAAATCACTCTTTATCATTTAGTCCTAAGAAAGTTCCTAGTTTGTATTTAAATAGTTAATGCTTTTCTTGATTTGAAAGCCTTCCTTTATTATAAGCTAAATTTCCCCCGTATGTATAGACTTTCACACAAGTCAGTTTCTGGACTGTATTCTGTTCCATTAGTGTATCTGTCCTCGCACTTATATCATTGTGTTCGAAAGGATACTTGATGTGTTCATATGTTTAGGTCATTTTACAGACAGCGCCCTGCCCCCACCACTTGCATACCTTCTTATTCAGAATTGTCTTGATATTCCTATACATTTATTCTTCCAGAGGAACTCAAAGCTCCCACCTTTTTATTGGATTTTAATTTATGTTTAAGGGAGGACTTGCAACAATTTCCATGTTTCCATCCAAAAACATATGTTTTTATTTATTTAGGACTTGTTTTATGTTCTTCTGTGCATTTTAAAAATTTTGTTTAGAGTTGCAGATACTTTGTTGAATTTATTTATTTATTTTGCTATCAATTGGGTTTTTTTCTTGCTGTATTTACTGACAAGATTTTTCAGTTCGAAATACTGCTTTTTCCACATCTGTGCCTTTCATTTCTTTTCCCTCAGTTACGTTAGCTAGGACTTCCAGAATAGTGTTGAGGGTCTCCCTCCATTGTCTCCACCTTTAGTTGGAACACCTTCAGTGTTGTTTTTTTTTTTTTTTTTAAATTTACTCAGTTGAATTCTGGTTTTTTATTTATTTATTTATTTTTCCCCCCAAAGTCCCAGTAGATAGTTGTATGTCATAGCTGCACATCCTTCTATTTGCTGTATGTGGGACACGGCCTCAGCATGGCCGGAGAAGCAGTGCGTCGGTGTGCGCCCGGGATCCTAACCCGGGCCGCCAGCAGTGGAGCGCGCGCACTTAACCGCTAAGCCACGGGGCCGGCCCGCCTTCAGTGTTTAATATGCTTGCTTGCATTTATTTGAGATAAATCTTCATTGTATTTAGATGGTCTCCTAGTCTTACACTTTGCTAAGAATGTATAAAGAAATGCTGTTGAAGTTTGCAAATACTTTTTTTTTAAATGTAACGATGCTCATGGGATCCTCTTCTCCTTTTAATCCATTATCTGTAACAGTCTACCCTAGTGGGATATCATCCTTGTATTCCTAAAACAGCTTTTTATGGTCATGGGCTATTAAAACTTTTCTGGATTGGATTTTTTTAAATGCTTTTGCATCTAAGTGCAAAACAGTGTTTATTGAACACCTTCTATGTGCCGGTCCTGTCTGTGAAGATAAAATACAATGATAAAGGAGGCGACAGAGTCTTTTTCCTCGGAGACTTTGTGGTAGGGTCTGAGTATAGCACTCTCATTTTCTGTTGGGTTCATACATCTTCAAGCACGTATCTGATTATTAAATTGTTATTGGTGGACTTTCTGGGACATCCTTGGACAGACTTCCCCCTCAGTCTCGGCATTTCATTTGATTGTATCAGGTAAATCTTTAGACGACTCCTCTTTTTGCTGCTTCCCTCCTCGCAGCCACCTCCGAACACGTATCTTGTGTTTTCTTCAATGGTAGGCATGGCTGCTGTTGCCAAGGAGGCAGAAGCTGGACTGGGGAAGTGAGGGTCAAGTGGGTAGAGCAGTTAATGCTTTTGATTGGCCAGAGGCACGGTCACGGGAAGAATTCACCTGGGATCTGGGTCTGCCCAAGGGGAAGGTGAGTATGGGGCCCTGGCAGGTACTCACTCAGTGTCCGGCCCCTCTGAGTTGCCTTTTGGGCTGCAAATGGGGGCCAGGCTGAGTCAGGGGTCAAAGAGTTGGGTCACTTGGCGTGGAGGGCACCTAACCTCCTCTCATAGGGCCCCCTTGTGTCGGGTAGCCTTGGAGGAGAGCATTGACCAGTGTTTCCTTTCTCTGAGGTTCACTCTTGGTCGCTCTGACAGGTTCTGTGCCATATAACAACGCGTTAACAGAACATGCACTTCCTGACATGTGCTCATCTCTTCCCATGGCTCCCCGTGTAAAAAGGTGTCACTTGCCATCACTTTCTGCAGCAGCTCTTTAGTGCTAAAGGTTTTACCTTTACAAACTGGAAACGAGATGTTTGTACAAGGACTTAATTATAGTGAGCAGCTGACTTTTTAGCTTTTTTTTGTTTCTTACCGCCATTTTATCTACTTGATTATCTTTGTCCTTAAATGGAGACTTGCTGGTTCAGTGAGCATTTTAATTGTTTTTGAAACGCGTGCCAAAATGACATCTTGAAATATGGTTCACACCTGTACCAGCCAGCTTCTCAGCAACATCGATTTTTGTTTTTGAAATATTTGCCCATTTGATAGGCCAAGAAAGTGTTCATTGAAATATTTTGCGTTTTTTTGATTTCTGATGTAAATATTGGCTCTTATCACTAATTTTATGAACTATATTAATGTTCTTTATTTCCATGTTGGGCCATTTGTCTTTTTCTTACTGCTTTCTAAGAGCGTTTTAAATTTCAAATATAGCTATCTTCTCTGTTGCAAAATGCTTTTTCCTTTCTTGTTTGTTTTTATTTTGGTTGGTTTTTATAGTGTAGAAACTTCGTACCATCTTGAATTTGCTGTCTGCTGCATAGTGGTGCTTCAGTGCTCTCTGGCATTGGAATTATGCTGGAGCGTTTTCCTGCCTGTCCCTGTTCTTTGCTGTTGTAAACGGTGCCTCTGTAAACACATTTGTGAACTGTGTCTTTCTGCACGTGGGCGGATAGGTCTGTCAGGTTTCAGAAGTGGAATTGCTAGGATAGGGGATGGCGTAGCATTTATGTACTAATAGTTGCTGGAGATCTGTGGATTATATTCAGCTTGTAGCTGCAATCTCCATAAGCCTTTTTTGGGTCTGAGAAGTTTCAAAGTTGATTCTTTGGGGTTTTTGAAATTATCTGTCTCGTCTGCAAGTGGCCAGTTTAGAGTGTGACCTTGGACTCAAGCTGGGGTGGGATGTGCAGGGGAGGGGAGGAGAACCCCTCTGTTTTAAGATGTTAGTAGTGCTGCCTGCACCCACTCAGTGGGCAGCACATTCTCTAAAGGCCTCTACTAGTGCTTTTGTTGATTGTTTTGTTTTAACTTTGGATTTATTTTTTTGACTAGGTCATACATGCTCATGGTAAAAAAAATAAAAACAAAAAACAAAAGGAGAATATACAATGAAAAAGTAAGTTGCTCTTCTTTCCCTGGCCCCCAATTCCCTTCCCCAGAGGCGATCTTATATATCCTTCCAGAAATCGTCTGTTTAAGGAAACACATCTGTTTTTATAGTCACTTAGGATACTGTACACATTGTCGTGTCCCATTTTGCACTTAACTACCTTAAGAGATCGTGTCATATTCATTTATTTACAGTTGCCTCATTATTGTAAAAGGTTTCATAATCATTATATGAATATACCATATTTTGTCCATTATTCAACAGTACTTCAATGAATATAGTCTTGCATATATGTCGTTGCATATCTCTGGGATAAATTCATAGAAGTGGAATAGATAGAATAGGATATGTACATTTTTCATTTTGATAAGTAGCCAAATTGCTTTCCATAAAATTTCCATTGCCACAAGCAGTAGAGGAGTGGGCTGATATCTTCTTCACACAGACACACATATTGTCCATCTTGATGCTGATTCTTTTCCCAAGGCCCTTTTTTACCCTCAAATGAATTTCCTCTCCCATTGTGGGAAAGAGTAGTTAGAGTCTAATTTTTTTTTTTAAGATTTTCCTGTTAAAAATCTTTCATCTTTCAGTGTTCTTACTGACCAAGGGCTGTTTTGTTGGCCTGGCTGGAAAATCTTGGGCTCCTTTAATGAAGATCATATTTGTTTACTCCTACGTTTTTTGAGAAAAAGAATGAGTGAATTTTTGGCATAGAAATTGGTATCTACCTTGTGAACAGGCTAATTATGGGTGTTTAAATGGTCATATTACTTAAAGAGTAGGAGATCTTCCATCTCTTACTGGTGCCTTGGGAGGGTTTCTTATAAAATACTTCGCTCATTGAAATTTTATGGGAAGTTGCTCCTTAAATCATTTTGTCTGTGTAAATTTCTTCCCTGGATTTTCCACTGCTTCCCGAGTCAGGTTTGCCTATTCATATTTTCTTAGAAAAATTGTTGATTCCCTATCAAACTTTTTAAGCCTACAGTTGATATAGTGTTACACCTACTGATGCTTTATGCTTCAAATAATGTGCCTATTGGGAAGAAAAATTAACATAATAGAGAAAAAAATATATATATATGTAAAGTCAAAGTTGCCCTTAACATCTCCTGATTTTATTGTCGGATGAGAACAACCTTTCCCTGCTCCAGGATTATAAAATGTAATATTTTTATTGTATTTTGATTTTAATTATAGCATTTTTATATATGCTATGACCTTTTCCCCCAAGTGAGTGAGTGACTAGTTTTCCTATTACTATTGATTGCGATAATCCATATATTCCTTACTATTTTTAAGTGGCACTTTCATGGACTATTGAATACTCAGCTCTGTATGATAAACTCATGTATGGTTCTTAAATGAATCAAACTTTTTGTCATAAATTGCAAGTGTTTTGTTGTTTTCTTTCTTTGGCTTTGATGGTAGAGACAAGACCATCATTTGTTATTTTTATGTTACCTTTCTGCCTTTAGGCATGATACTATAGATTCTGAGGTTCTGTTAAAATATTTCTTAAATTTTGTGTATGCTTTGGCCTTTTGATTATGAATTTTCAAAATATTGATCCAAATGGAATTCTTCCAGGTCACCTTTAGAACCATTGTCAAGTTCCCCAACATTAATATTCTTTGAAATTCCATTAGATAATGTAGATTAATTTGGGGGAGGATTTCAGGCTTTAATATGCCAGATCCATACATCTTGCATGATTATTCTGTGTCTCTCTAGTTATCGCCTTTTATATTGCAATATAATTTGTAATTTTATTCATATAGGTGCTATTTTATTTCACTAAAGCTTTTTTTTTTAATAATGGAGCTCCTCCATTTTTAAAATTTGTTATTGTTGATACATATTTAGGGAGTCTGTGATAAGTGGTTTCTTTATTATTATAAGGTCTGTTTCCGTTGATTTGCAATATCTGAGTGGACAGTCTTACCTAAGAGAATGATAGTTTTATATCTATCTTTCTTTTTGCCTCAGATTTGTTTTTCTTGTCTTGTGATTTGCTAGATCTCTGTAGAATAATAGTAATAGTGTTAAGACTTTGGTGTCTGCTTTCATGAGTGGTTTTGGGCTGCAGTTTTTTAGTTCTGTATCTTTGTCTTGGGGTTTTTAATTATTCTGGTTTCATAAAGAAAATTTGAAAGCTTTCTATTTCTCATCTCTGGTTGGTTTATATGATATGGGAGTTGGCCTTTTCTTGAAGGTGATATATAGGGTCTCACTCCTAAAGCTATGAGTCCACTGCCATTTGGAGAATTAATTCTCTGATACTGTTTTTACATTTCTTCCATGTTTATTTGTCCGTGTATTTCTTTTTTTAAAATGTCTGCAGGTCCTTGGCATTTTGACTCTGTTCCTGTGGATAGCTGCCTGTTCTGAAGTTCCAGAAAGGATCCTATTCCCAAACAGGTGATTTACATACCTGAGAGTATCTTGTTGCCTCTGAGAGGTTGGGCTAGCGTCATCTCAGGGACCGGAGTTGTCTCTGTCTTTTTCTTTTTAGTTGTTTTACTGAGGTCACGTTGGCTTATAACATTGTGTAAATTTCAGGTGTACATTATTATATATCAGTTTTTATATAGAGACTGCATCATGTTCACCACTGATAGTCTGGTTTCCATCCATCACCATACATATGTGCCCCTTTACCCCTTTCGCCCTCCCTGCCCCTTCCCCTCTGGTCACCAGCAATCTGTTCTCCTTATCTGTGTGTTATTTTGTTTATCTTCCACATATAAGTGAAATCATACAGTATTTGTCTTTCTCTGTCTGACTTATTTTGCTTAACATAATACCCTCAAGGTCCATCCATGTTGTTGCAAATGGCATGCTTTTGTCTTTTTTATGGCTGAGTAGTGTTTCATTGTATATATATACCACATCTTCTTTACCCGTTCATCTGTTGATAGGCACTTGGGTTGCTTCCACCTCTTGGCTATAGTGAGTAATGCTGCAGGGAACGTAGGGGTACATATATCTTTTTGAATTGCTGATTTTAGGTTCGTAGGATAAATACCCAGTAGTGGGATAGCAGGATCACATGGTATTTCTATTTTTAATTTTTTGAGAAATCTCCATACTGTTTTCCATAGTGGCTGCACAGTTTGCATTCCCACCAGCAGTGTATGAGGGTTCCCTTTTCTCTACATCCTCTCCAACACTTATTTCTTGTCTTGTTAATTGTAGCCATTCTGACGGGTGTGAGGCGATATCTCATTGTAATTTTGATTTGCATTTCCCTAATAATTAGGGATGTTGAACATCTTTTCATGTGCCTGTTGGCCATGTATATATCTTCTTTGGAAAAATGTCTGTTCCTATCCCCTGCCTGTGTCTAAAACCAGTTTTACCTTGGGTTTGTGTATGTTATTTTCAACATGCTGTGTCAGTATTGAGACCTGAGTTGGTGTCAGGCAGTAGAGGATACAGTGATGGAAAAGTTCGTCTCTGATCTCTCTACTAGAGTTTACTGTGAGGGGTTTGGCAAGTTACCGCAGGTATTCAGAAATAAATGTGGTAAGTGCTTGGAACACCTCCTAGATGAAGTGAGTCTCAGAAATGATGCCTGAGGAAGTGGTGTCAGCATGAGCCCGAGGCTGGGTTTTGGGACTGATGCTCTTTGGAAGGACATGCACTACTGAGGGAGGGTCCTGAGCATCCCACAAACTCAGACACTGCACAGCATCTCTGGCCAGTGGAACTTCCCACCACAGCGG